>NC_140952.1:63164968-63282468 GCF_014529385.1 Adiantum capillus-veneris | reverse complement strand
TATCAATAAATGTGGTGCATTTCATAAAGCACAAAAAGTGTGTGAGGAGCCTCCTAACTGGGAAGTCACTCTGTGGGACATCGACTATTCAGTGCAAGGAGGACATTGAACCCCCGTAACCACGTGGTGGGACGAGGCTCTTAGACCGAGGTTATTGAGAGAAAATGTCGTGCTTAGCACCGCCTTGGTTGACATGTATCAATAAATGTGGTGCATTTCATAAAGCACAAAAATTGCGTGAGGAGCCTCTTGATTGGGATCTCGTCTCTTGGAATGCACTAATTGCGGGATATGTCCAAATGGGGCAGGGCCAAGAGACTCCTTCAGTGCACGGAGGACATTGAACCCCCGTAAGCACGTGGTGGGACGGGCTCTTAGACCGAGGTTGTTGAGAGAAGATGGCGTGCTTAGCACCGACTTGGTCGACATGTATCAATAAATGTGGTGCACTTCATAAAGCACAAAAAGTGCATGAGGAGCCTCCTAACCGGAATGTCGTCTCTTAGAATGCACTAATTGCGGGATATGTCCAACTAGGGCAAGGCCATGAAGCTCTATGCTACTTTTGGCATAGATGTGAAGCAAGGGTGTCTCTCTAGATGCAATCACATTCGCTTTCATCTCGAAGGCAAACATGGCATGGAGAAGGGGGAGATCTACAAGCGACGAGACGTCTGTAGCTTGGGCTCTATAATGGGGGAAGGAAAGGCAAGAGTCAAGGTCGCGAAGCTCTGAGCTATTTTCAACAGATGCAGAGAGAGTGCATCTCTTTAAACGCAATCACAGACACTTGCACCTTGAAGGCACGTGGCATTACACAAGATGCTAATATGGGTAAAAGCATTCACGATGGTATTGTTAGACTGAGGTTGCTGAAAAAAAACGTCGTGCTTAGCACTGCCTTGGTTGACATGTATCCCAAATGCAGTGTACTTCATAGAGCACTAATTGCAGGATATGTCCAAGCTCTGTGCTATTTTTGGCAAATGCAATCACATTCTCTTGAATCTTAAAGGAAAACATGACAAGGTGAAGAGGGGGGGGGGGGGGGGGGTTTACGACGAGATGTCTGAAGCTCGGGCTCTACAATGGGGGAAGGAACGGCAAGGCTTAGGGTCACGAAGCTCCGGGCTATTTTTGAGCAGATGTAGAGAGAGAGGGCACAATCACGTACACTTGCACCTTGGAGGCATGTGGCATTACACATGAATTCATGATGATATTGTTAGACTCATATTGTTCAAAGAAAAAGTCATGCTTAGCACCGTCTTGGTCCACATGTATCAATAAGTGTGGTGCACCACATAAAGCACAAAAAGTACGCGAGGAGCCTCCTTATCGAGATGTCGTCTCTTGGAATGCACTAATTGGGGGATATGTCCAACTAGGCAGGGCCAAGAAGCTTTTTGCTATTTTTGACATATATGAAGCGAGGGTGTCTCTCCAGATACAGTCAAATTCGCTTGCATCTTGAAGGTAAGCAAATGGCATGCCGAAGGGGTGTCACAAGTAGCTTGATCCAGTCGTGTTCCCTGCAAGCCGATGACACAAGTAGATAGCACATACGCGCGTGTGCACACACACACACAAAGAGAGGCCATCAAAGGCGATCAGGCATGCCATCGCCGGAGGCGATGCCGTTTTTCTAGTTATGCTAAAGTTTAGGTATGTTTGACAACCAGTTGAGAATTTTTTTAAGCACAATAATTCCACCCTTAAAACAATACCTTTATATATGAGGAACCTTTTAAGAATCACCAAGAACCATATACAACAATACGTTTCTTGTACAGTCTTTGTGAAGTTGATATGTTGTCAAAATAAAATACCACTTTTATGGCTTTTTTTTGTGTGTTTTTCACACATGAATATCTTCCTTATATTGCTACTCACTCTTTCTTCAATTTATTCATTTAACACAAAGATTCCAATGAGATTCCTTCCTTCCCAAGCCATTTGGATGTCCATTTTACAGTCTCTGCCACCAAAATCGTTGTTAAGTTTAGAACTTTGATACTTCAAAACAAAACTTCACCCTCAATGATCTACACCAACTCCCCATAGAAGTTGAATGGTCTTTGGATGCTCCCATTTTATATTAAAAAAGTACTATATGCTCGTTCGTTGTAATTGCACACGCCACATTTTGTGTTTACTCTCTCGTGGGCAATGGCGCCCTCTCTTGTGGGTGAGGGTTTATGCTCTCATGGGCGATCTATTGCTTGGTGGGCGATGGCAATCCTTCCATGCTCTTTGCTTTCTAGGAGGCATGTGCCTCCTACGTGAGATGCATTGTTGTCTGCCTGTACACGGTCAAATGCGAGCATTTTTCGTGATTCCCTCTAATTTATCAATAAAAAAGATGGATACCCCCTTTGAAAACTAAAAAGTTTTACCAAAACAAACTTATTGGCCATTGCAATCATGATAATTAGAAGTTGGAAAAAATAACTAGAAAATTTAGCACCCTTGGTTGGATTCTAAATTAAGCAAACCATAACATTGAAAAATTCAAAGGCACAAATTTTCAATAATTTATAAACCATAACATTGACAAATTCAAAGGCACAAATTTGTAAAAGTGTATTTCTTTGTGTTCAAATTATAGAATTTGAACGAACTTCAAGGGGGTTTATCAAATATGTAGAGTAGAATGGGAAACAACAACTAAATTCATAAACTTGAGCCTTGGATACACATATGACTCTTCAAAGTCACTAGATGGCTGAGATAAACTTGGCAAGAAGATACAAGTGGAAACAATTAAAATATCAACTCCAAATGTGTCAAACACATAATGATTGTGAGCCATCCAAGGTTATTTTTTCCATGCTACTCCAGAGATCTCGTATATTTGCTTACCTGTAGCACGTAAATTGATTGAATGTTAGTAAATTATACATTTAAAATTCATAAGACAAAAATATATTGTGTTTTACTTGCAAAGAATTGAAAACATTTTATGATACTCAACAAAGCAATTCGCAATGTACATGTACTGGTTGCATTCTTTGCACATGTACTTTGTCTTCCTTGCATGCCATTTCATTTTCATCCAATGTTTTATTCCCTTCTTCAAGCAAACCATACAATGGTGTGAGCTTACACCTTGAGTCTTCCTTGAGTCTTCACTAATACATGATTTCCAAGTCCTTTGTTATGTGCATCTCCAATACACCGCTTTGTCCTTGTTACATACTCCGATCCATAACTTTTTTCTACAAGTAATGCTTGTAGCTTGTACGTCCATAAGAAATCCATGATGTGAAATTTCTTCGTGCCAATGCTTGAAGATTATATATGTGTTAGTACTTCAAAACAAGAAGTAACTTACAAAGGGATTATACCCTTTTGGAGCTCCTGCCTTGCTTCACTCTCACCACGTCACAGTAATTTCACAATGCACCACAATGCTTCACAATCCGTTTTTGTGTGTAGAAGAGGCCTCCTTTTATAGACCAAAAGGAATGCCCTCTCTCATGAGAGGCAGCCATGTGTAGCCGCCCTTCTGTAGATAAGTCCAAATCAGACCCTCCAATCTGCCCATGTGTGGCCGTCCTTAAGAAGACAAGTCCTCCTTTGAAATCGACCACAGGCCATTGACTTCCGACCACCGGCTACCGGCCACTGGCCAACCGGCCAAACGACCGGTCATTTTTCGACCACTTTTCGACCGCCGTCCGGCCATAATATTTCGGCAAAAAGGAAATTTTGGTGAGTGATTTTTCTTCATGCACGATGGCTTCTCCTCATAATGGGGGACTTACAAATGTGTGTTTTCAATACAAAAAATTACAAGGGGTAAATCAGGCTCCATACTTAACAATCTCCCACTTGGAGACTAATCTCTAAACCAAACCTGTGACTGCTTTCCATCCTGCCTTCTTATTCTTGAATGCCAATTGAAGATGAGCAAAAGCTCAACTTCTCCTTGTTGACCACCTTTGTAAACATGTATGCAGGATTTTCACTTGTATGCACCTTTCTTAGCTTTAGTTGTCCCTCTTCCAAAAGAGTGCGTATGAAGTGATATCTCACCTCAATGTGCTTTGTCCTTGAATGAAAGGCTGAATTCTTTGCAAGATGGATAGCGCTTTGGCTATCATTGGACAAAACACAATTGTCTTGTTTGAATCCAAGCTCTTCTAAGAATCTGTGAAGCCACAAAATTGTTTTGCTTGCCTCTGTCATTGCTACATACTCTACTTCCGTCGTAGAAAGTGAGACCACTTTCTGTAACTTTGAAGCCTAGCTTACTGCTGTGCCTCCAACTGTGAAGACATAGCAAGTAGTGCTCCTTCAACTATCTTTGTCACCTGCCATATTTGCATCGTCATACTTCACAGCTTGCCAATGGTCTTTACTTGGGTTTTCCATGAACCTACTTACAACTCCCACTGTATGTGCAATGCCTAAACCATAGCGTACATAAGAGAACCTACCGCTGCAACATATGGAACTTTAGACATATAGGCTATCTCCTCTTGTGTCTTTAGACACATATCCTTGGTTAGTTTATAGTGACCAGCCAAAGGTGTAAAAATTGTTTTTGCATTTTTCATTGCAAACCTTTCTAGTACCTTCTTGATGTTATCCTCTTGAGATAGATTTATTGTCTTCTTCTTCATTTCCCTTAATATCTTCATACCAAGTATCCTCTTTGTAGCACCTAAATCTTTCATTGAAAAAGATTTAGACAATTCTTGTTTTAGGTCTTTGATGTCCTGCATGTTAGCACTTGCAATTAGCATGTCATCAACATACAACATTAGGATGATGAACTTCCTATCTCGCAAATTCTTCGTGTAGATGCAATGATCTGAGTTGCACCTTCTGAATCCATGATACAGCATCCATCGATCGAACTTCAAGTACCATTGTCTTGATGCTTGCTTTAAAACATAGAAGCTCTTCTTTAATCTGCAAACCATTTTCTCCTTACCTTTTAATTCATACCCCTTTGGTTGAAGCATATAAATTTCCTCGTCTAAGTCACCATGAGGGAATGCCGCATTTACATCCATTTGCTCAAGATTTAGATCATGAGCAGCCACAAGGCTTATGACAAGCCTAATTGAGTTCATTTACCTTTCTTTTGAGAAAACCCTTTTACAACAATCCTAGACTTGTACCTTTTCTTCCCACATTCTTCTTCCTTTAGCTTATACGCCCATTTGTTTTGAAGTATCTGCTTCTCTTTAGGCAAGTCAACCAGCTCCCATATTTGGTTGCAATGTAATGATTCCATCTCCACCTACATGCTCTTCATCCATTCTTCTTTGGATTCGTGATGCATAGCTTTTTCGTATGATTCTGGCTCTCTAGAATCTGAGATCAAGAGATGGTTGAAGGAAGGAACAAAACTTTTTGGAGGTCTGCTCTTATGGATCTTCAGGGAATAGGTTGAGGCTCCTCATTTGGTTGATGTTGTTGCACGTTGTCACCGTTTGCACTCCTTGAGTCTTCACCGTCCTCAAGCTCCATGTACTCATCTCCTATTTCTATTGTTTGTTTTCTTTCCAAGTAATCTTTGTACGTATTTTTTTCATTGAAAATAACATCCCTACTTCTAAAGACTTTACCATCTTCAAGATTCCATAAGCGATACCCAAAGTCACCTTCTCCATAGCCAATGAAGAAACACTTTTTGGACTTCGCATCTAACTTTGACCTTAGGCTTCTATCTATGTGCATGAAAGCCTCACACCCAAACACTTTGAGAAATGAATAATTCATCGGTTTACCTGTCCATGCCTCTCTGGAACTCCCCCATCCAATGTCGTTAAGGGTGACCAGTTGATCAAATACACAGATGTACTTACGGATTCCGCCCAAACCTCAAGCGATAAGCCTGCATGTAGCCGCATGCTTCGTACTGACTCCATGATTGTCTTGCTCATCCTTTCCGAAATCCCATTTTGTTGAGGTGTCCTTGGGGTTGTCTTTTGCCTCTGAATTCCATTGCTAGCACAAAAGCTTTCAAAAGCTTGGCTACAATATTTGTCTCCATTGTCAGATCTCAGGCATTTAACCTTAGTACCTATTTCATTCTCCACAAAGGCTTTCCACCTTTGAAATATGGAAAACACATTGGGTTTTTTCTTCATTACATAAACCCATGTTTTCCTAGTCGCATCGTCTATGAATGTTACATAGTACAATGAGCCACCAAGTGATGGTGTACTTGCAGGACCCCAAACATCAAAATGAACCAACTCAAGTTTTTTATTGTTTCTTTCATTTTTTTATTTTTGAAATTTTACCCTCTTTTGTTTAGCATAAACACAATCTTCACAGAACTCTAAGTCCACTTGTTTCAAACTTGGTAGAAGCTTCTTTGTTTGAAGGATTTGCATTCCTTTGGCACTCATATGTCCAAGCCGATAGTGCCACACTGCACTTTCGACTTCCATAGGTATTGCACAAATTGAAGATTGCGTGCTAACAGTACACAAGTAAAGTGTACCGACCTTTTCTCCCTTGGAAACCACCAAAGATCACTTTTAGATCTTCCACCGTTTTCTTTCAAATGCAATGTTGTGATCTCATCGTCCAATTTTCCTGTAGAGACCATTTCTTTGCGAAGAGAAGGAACATGCAAAACATCTTTAAGTTTCCATTCATTTCCGTTAGTAGTGAGGCGGTCCGGGGTGGGCAACAAGAGAGGCGCTCAATTGGGGCTGGGGCAACAACAAGCAAGAAACAACAACAATTTCACACCAAAGAAGATGCGCCACAAAACACACACAGGCAACCTCACACCAAGACACACACAAAATGGACCAGAGAGAGCTAGAGCAAAGGGGAGAGAGAGGGAGGAATGGATCTTGTGTAATACCTTATTTGTGACTTGCAAATGGAGACGATTCGTTATGATGCTATCATAGATCTTGTACAAACTAACTCAATGCTTAGTGAATGCTAAACATTACCAACACACACACACACACACTATCTTAGGTTGTGGGAGACCTCTCACCACAATACCCTCTTACAATGGACACAAATTGGCAATGAAAACACACTAAAACAATTTCTAAAACAAGATCAAATGATAGAAACTCAAAATACACAAGTCACCTTGAATTCACCTAACCGTATTGCACAAGTAGAAGGACGAAGATTTGAACGTCGAATCACGCCTTTGATGCACCAAACCTCAATTTATTGATGATGGAGAAACATATACAATAGTGGTTTTGAGATTTTGAACTCACGCTCTCTCACTTGCAATGTTCACACCAAAAGTGAAGCTCACAAAGTGGCTGCTACGTCTAAGTCTCTCCTCACGCATAGAGTGTTGGGGTGCTATGTGAGATATTGGGGGATGTTTTACAAGAAGGAGATGGGCCTATTTATAGGTTGGAGACCCCTCGTTAAGATTATTGGACATCCTAATTTACAAGCTAACAAATCAAGATTATGATTTTTCTGAATGTCAAAACATTGCGGGCCTTCTTTGTTTGGTTGATTCATGGATGTGGACTCAAAAGAGAGCATTATTGATGGTAGATAAGGTCAAAGTAGAATTTTAAGGAAGGAGAGAGAGAGAGAGAGAGAGAGAGAGAGAGAGAGAGAGAGAGAGAGAGTTACTATGCACATGTCTTGAGGTAAGATGTCTTTTATGGTTAGGTCAATGGCTATTTTGTATTAGTAAGTGTTAGTAATCACTAGAAAGTTAATGATATATTTACAATGGGTAGAATGGGGTGGATAGTTGAATCAAGTGAGGAAATACTTGTGATGGTGAAGTTTGAAGAAGTTCTTGACTTACTTGTGTAGGTTCTCAAAATGACTATCGATCATCTTCTTTGTCTTCTCTTCTTTACGCCACCGCCTCCAAGGTTGATTATCGTGATGAAAATGGAAATTCGGTTGATGATATCTCTTAATTTGCAGAGGTTAAGCATGGTTTACATGCTGAATTTTATGTATATAGAGAAGGGGTGAGATGGAATTATACTTTGGAAGTGATAGAGAGAGGCATAGAGATGGTGTATGTATATGGAGAGCTCATATGACAGCTATGGGAGTAAGAGGGGAGGTTAATGGTGAATAAGGTGAGAGAAACCATGAAAGGTGCTGGTTTGAGTGATGGATTGAGTGTGTGTGTGTGTGTGTGTGTGTGTGTGTGTGTGTGTGTGTAGAAGTGTGGAAAGAGGTGAGAGAAGACTATGGGCTACTTGTGAGAAAAGTGGGCAGCAGACTGGGGTCCACTCAAAAAATCCTAGCTCACCGGTGGTTGCTCCAAAAATCACCAACATTTTTGAGGTATTCAGCTCTTGGTTCACATTTTGTGTTTTAAACACCGCTCCAAATTTGGAGTGGAGATGAATATAAAAAATCCCGCCAAAAAGCCAATTTGTCTTCACAAAAACAAATCTTCAGTGGCCCCCTTCTTGTTGAATTTGCATATGGCTTCAAAGGTGAGCCCCTCCTTGCATGAGAGCATGACCTAATTGATTCTTAGAGGTTTGAAAATATGCATGGTTGTGGATTATGCATAAATATAATATATTGATATGATGAAAAAAGATGTGCTAGTATATATAAACAATTTATGGAATCTAAAATAGTGTGGGCTATATATATATATATAATAAATATATATAAATATAGAGAATGAAATGAAGAGGTCCATTATTTGTTTTTATTGATGTATATTTATTTACAAGAGGTGAGAAATAATACCTATACGAAATAGGAATTTAGTGAAAGGCAATGCCTAATGGTGAAAAGTATTTTTGAGGTTTTTTCCTAGGAGTGGATTCACACCAAAAATAAGAGAGCTTGCATGAAAATCTTTCTATATGGAACAAAGAGTATGGAAAATGGTAAGAAAATTTGTGATAATGGGGATTCAATGTACATAACATACATAGGCAAATAACGCATCCCTAGATAGAATATTTAAATAAATACCAAAATAATTATAATAAAAAATCCTTATATTTAGGCCCTATATACAATGAAATATTTACACACAAATGGGCCATAATATACTTTGGCTTTTGTTTTTATTTTATTTTTTTGGCTGAACTAGCTTAGTTACTAGTTAGCTAAGGGTTTTAGGAAGATATGGTAAAAGTCCTCTAACTCATACATGCCTATGTAGAGTGAAAGGGTGAGGATAACCATAATGTTTGAGTGATTTGATAGAGTGAGGTCGCTTACTATGGAAATTTTATGGAGAGCCAAAAAATGGCTATCATTCGCGCTACCTCAAGATGATGGTAAATTTATGTACCATCATAAAGCATCTTTTTCAAAGAGAGTGCTTTTGAGTCCTCTATGATATCTAGTCCCTTGACAGGATTTTCATTGTGTCACTTTTTGTCACACTCATGCTTCATGCAACAAAACTTACATGATATAGTCGCTTTTTGAAAGTCCTTCAGTAGATCCTTTGGTAGAAGGCAACTCAAATAGGGCTTCAAGCGATACCCGTTTACCTTCTTGGAGTGCTCTTTACCATTCAAGTCCATAAGCTGATAGTAACGTGAATTCAAAGCCTTCTTGACTATGTATAGCCCTTGCCATCTAGTTTCAAACTTGGCATGAAAACGATTGTCAAGTCGATTGTCATACCTTAGTACAAGCTCTCCTTCCTTGATGTTTTTGTCCTTGAGCTTCTTGTCAAGCTTCTCCTTTGCTTGTGTAGCTTTTCTTTTGTATCACTCGTAAGCTGCTTCTCTTTTCCACTCAAGCTCTACTAGTGTAAGAAGTGGATCCATCCATACCTCTTGATCATCTTGTGCACCTCTACCATGAAGCCGTATTGTTGGGATGTTGAGCTCGATAGGCTGCAAAGCCTCTTGACCATACACCAAGTGAAATGGTGTGAACTCCGTGGCTTCCCTATATGTGGTTCGATATGCCCACAAGGCACCATCCAAGAAGTCATCCCATAACTTTGTTTTGTTTTGCACCATCTTTCTAATGATGCCTGCAATGACACCATTAGCCTTCTCTATCAAACCATTTGACTGTGGGTAGTAGGGTGTGCTATGACGATATAGATTGTGAAGCTCTTCACAAACTTCAGTGAGTAAACCCTTCCTGAACCCTGGACCATTATCAAAACAATCTCCAAAGGTGTGCCAAATCTGCAACAAATATTAGTGTAGACGAATCTGCTCACTATTTTTCCATTTACCCTTGCCACACTTTGAGCCTCTACCCACCTAATCATGTAATCTACAGCCACTAGAATGTAGAGTTTATTATTTTTTATTCTAGGAAGAGGACCCATAGCATCAATGCCACATTTGTCAAAGGGTCCATTTGCAAGCACTATTTGCCTCAGGCCATGCACCAACCTTCTATTTCCGTTTACGTGACAGTTGTGACATCTTTTACACCAATGTTGGACATCCACATGCAAGCTTGGCCAAACATATCCCGCAAGAAAAATATTCTTTACGGTTAATTCTTGGGCAAAATGACTGCCACATGCCTCGTCATGCAAACCTTTTAGAATATCTGGAATTTCCTCAATAGTTGGTACTCTTTTGCACACTTGATCCTTCCCTCTTTGATAGAAGGAGCCTTCTAGGAAGAGATAAACACTTGCCTTCTTCATGAGTCTCCTCTTCTGAGCTTTTGTGAAATCTTATAGAAACTCTCCCTCCAAAATGTAGCTAATAATGGGAGCCAGTGACTCCAATCCTTAGTATCTCGGTTGCTTGACAGCTGCTGCCATCATGATGACCTGCACTTCTTTCTCAACACATGTAACTGCTTGTTGTGCAAGTAAATCGGCATCTTCATTTTGTTTCCTAGGAATACGATATAGTTACACTTCTTCAAACTGATTTAACAACCTATGAATGGCATGAACTTTTGTCCTTAAGCTCTCATTCTTGCATGCCCAAATGCCTAAAATCTTCTTCACAATGAGAAGTGCATCCCCCTTTACCATGAGACGTTGTATACCTTGGCCAATACACATCTTTAAACCATGAAGTAGTATGTCGTATTCTGCTTCATTGTTACTAGTTGAACCTGGTAGATTAACCTTCTCTTTCATGACCACATCTCCACTTGGGTTGAGCAACTAGCCCTCCCCCTGCTTTTCTTATGGCTCATCGAAAAGCTCCATCAAAGAACAAGGTAAAAGCATTAGGAATACTTTTAGGTGGTGGCAATGGTAGGGTCTTTACTTCAAGCACCTTAATCTCCTTTTCATGCACCCTATAAGTGAGAATCCCTGCCAATTGTGCGCGCACACTATCTTCTACCTTGAAAGAGTATTGGAACTTTTGCACTCCATAATCCACTTTGAGATCCTAGTACTAAGATTCATTTGAGATGACACCCAAGGGAACAAATTTTCTGCATTGAGAATTACAAAAGGTTTTGGTAGCAAGTAGAATCTAAACTTTCTCACTGCAAACATGAGAGAAAGCATCATGAGTTCTACCTCCGTGTAGCCTCTCTCCAAAGCATTCATGACCCTACTAGCAAAGTACATGGGTCGCATCCTAGTACTGTGGGGATCTTGTTGTAGAAAAATAGCACCAATTTTTTCTCTCCCAACACTAGAGCTGACAAAGAATGTGTACTCCCAACAAGGAGGCATGAGTATTGGTAGCTCTGATAGAATGACTTTGATGTTACAAAAATATTCTTCAAGCTCATATGACCAAACAAACTCGACTTGTTGTGTCAACTTTTGCAAAGGGTGAAGTAACTCTGAGGCTAAGTAAATGAAGCATGACATATACTTCACCTTTTGAATGAATGAGATGACCTCCTTAAGACTCTTGGGTGATGGTCACTCAATAAGAGCCTTTTCCTTTGAAGGATCCACCTCGATGCCTTTGTAAGAAACTTTGTGACCAAGAAAGATCACTTCATCCTCATCAATGTGGCACTTGTCGGGGTTGAGTTGACCTCCCATGTCATAGAGCTTCTTCAATCCTTCTTCTACCCTTTGTAGATGCAACGAAATTGAGCTATAAATGCAAAAATCATCAATAAAAACCCTAATAGACTTTCCAAATATGCTTGAAACACCATGTTCATGAAGCGTTGGAAGGTTGCAGGAGCATTTGTTGGGCCAAATGGCATGACTCTGAAAGCATAACAACCCCACGGAGTGATGAAGGTTGTTTTCAATTGATCCTCTAATGTGATACCTATTTGAAAGTAGCCCGAGTAGCCATCACACACAGTGTACTTCTCATGACCAACTACCTCACTTAGTATCCTGAAATGGGAGGGAAAAGTGATCCCTTTTTGTTGCCTCATTCAGTGGACGGTAATCCATTTGGCCTTTGTAGAAGCCGTGGTTGCTGACTAGTTCCTTCACCTGCATTCATCACTAGGTAGTTCAAGTTAGGTCTTCTTGGCTCCCCACGGGTCCAAGGACAATTATACATCCCATGTCCAGACTCTCTGCAATTCCAACATTGCAAGACTCTCCTAGGTTGTGGATCTCGCTCTTCAGACTTCTTTGCTTGTCCCTTTTGACCTACAACTTGTGCAAGGTGAATTGACACGCTGCTTAAAGATTCATTTAACTTCTTAATCACTTCTGCCGTTACTTCAAGAAGCTCCCTATATGTCAATGCTTGTGACTTACCTTTGGGTCTAAGACCTTCTATTGGATTGAGTTTCCTATACTTCTTGGAAACTCTAATTTCAGCTGCATCATAGGTGGCTGGTGCATCCGCCTCCATCTTTACCTTAAGATCAGGAAAGAGTCCAGCTATGAACCTGTCCTTCTTCAAAGCTTCTGCACCATCACCCAGGTTAGCAACATTTCGTATCCATGGAGCCCAAAGACGTAGAAACTCTTGCTTGTACAAGTAGTAGTCATCTAAATGTTTTTGCTTATGAGAAACAATGTCTTTCCATAGTTTTTGAGTGTTTTGGGGATCAAAGAAGTATCTATTGAAATGATTCAAAACTTCTGTGTAATTCCCCTTATCTTCCTCAGGCAAAGAGTCAAACCAAGTGTTAGCATCTTTCTTAAGGCTACCTCAAACATTTCTACACGTTCTTGATCAGTTACTATCCTCTTGATATGGCAAGGCATCTTGAAATTTGCTAAAAATAATTATGCATCCTCTCCAGGCTCTCCAAATAAAAGAGGATATTGAGACATTTGGCGTTGGCTTTCCATTGAATTGATTTCAAAGTGACGCACACTTTTTTTTTCTTAAAAAGATTGCACAATAATGTTTTCTAAATTGCAATCTGTTCTACAACAAAATAAAAATATGCACATCAAATGATCTATGATAATCAACAAGAGGCAGGATGACAGGGTTTGGTGATGCAAGAATTTCTCCTACTCTTTGGGCACCAAACATGAACACCATACGTTGTTGAAAATGGATCTTTCTACTAATTGCAACGTTTATTCTAAAGTGTGGAGTGAAATGGAAGGGGGAAAACTCTATTCGTGGGCCATTATCTATGGTCTATGTATGACCTAATGCTTAAAACAAAACAAAAATATAGACATCCAAACTAAGGTACCTAATGAGAGGAAAAATAAAAAGGATTTATTGAAGCGTTTATCTCGGCCAACCTAAGAGGGCCCAAAATTCTATGAATTACTCGTTGAAATTGCAACTTAGTAGTAGAAATTATGTGTACCTTTTTCCTTGCAATGGAAATGAAAGGATCATACAAATTCTCATGATTCATGTAAACCACTTGACTATTATGAAGGTTTGTCCTACACAAAAAATATACAGGTCCTCCTCAGTGGGGGCACCTAAAATTGACACGGTCCGGGGCAGGCAACAAGAGAGGCGACCTCTAAACACCCCTCAAGGCTCCCGTGTTGCTCAATTGGGGCTGGGACAACCACAAGCAAGAAACAACAACAACAAACCCACAGCCAAACAAGTGAAGGAGCACCACCTAGTTATGGTATACGAACTAGGACGCAGGAGGAGAGAGTTTTTCACACCCAAGAAGATGCGCCACAAAACACACACAAACAACCTCACACCAAGACACACACAAAATGGACCAGAGAGAGCTAGAGCAAAGGGGAGAGAGGGAGGAATGGATCTTGCGTAATACTTTATTTGTGACTTGAAAATGGAGACAACTTGTTATGATGTTATCATAGATCTTGTACAAACTAACTCAATGCTTAGTGAATGCTAAACATTACCAACACACACACACACTATCTTAGGTTGTGGGAGACCTCTCACCACAATACCCTCTTACAATGGACACAAATTGGCAATGAAACACACTAAAACCCTTTCTAAAACAAGATCAAATGATAGAAACTCAAAATACACAAGTCACCTTGAATTCACCTAACCGTATTGCACGAGTAGAAGGACGAAGATTTGAACGTCAAATCACGCCTTTGATGCACCAAACCTCAATTTATTGATGATGGAGAAACATATACAATAGTGGCTTTGAGATTTTGAACTCACGCTCTCTCACTTGCAATGTTCACACCAAAAGTGAAGCTCACAAAGTGGCTGCTACGTCTAAGTCTCTCCTCATGCATAGAGAGTTGGGGTACTATGTGAGATATTGGGGAATGTTTTACAAGAAGGAGAGGGGCCTATTTATAGGTTGGAGCCCCTCATTAACACTAGAATGGTAACCTAACAGGACATAAAAGTGTCCTTTCAGGGTTTTGGGAAAAATTTCCAAAACCATAGTAGATCCACTCATTTTGAAAAATCCTTTCATGAGCTTATAGTATAATAACTACTACATATGGAAAAAATGAGAAACTTTGTAATTTTTCTCATCCCTTGGTCACTACAAGCCTCCAAAGTTGATGGACCAGTGCATTTTGCCCAAAAGAGCAATTTCTTACGGTTGATTGCATATAAATAAGAGTGGAGATTTTTGTAGGACATGAGATAAAATGCCCCGTTAACTTCAATGGGTTGGTGACCAAAACATATGGTTGCTTTTACCTCACTAATTTTTTTTGGGGGGGAAAAAATAGGTACAAAAAAGTTGCATTTTTGCCATTCTGCGGACCTAACATCAAAGTTTCTATAGTCACGCTCAATACAGATACTATATACATGTTTTCTTAGTTCCCTTTGGGCCTCTGGATTCAAAAGGATCCATGGAGCATGTCAAAAGGATAATGGATCTCTTACAATTAGAACCTTGGGGGCAATGATAAAGTGCTAAATACAGCAAACATGAAAAAATTGGGTTTAGCATTATGACCTCTAGAAACCCATAGAAACTACTCAATATCTAGCCAAGTTTGTAGTCTATGATTAGATACGGTCACTGCCTACAAAATACACACAATTGGTCTATGAAACAAGCAATATTGAGAAAGTTATACTTGCTACTCTAAAATGTATCGTATTCTACAGCAATCAAAAAACTCAACCATCATTATATACTATACTATATAGCATATTAGGTCCCCCAAAACTCAAGGAAGATTAGCTTTATGTTATACATTACACTTACACAATCAAAATTGAATTTGGATATCAAGAAAGCCACCAAAAAAATCATAAAAATGCTAATTTTGGCCAAAAAAACAGGATTATGCAATTATTGTAAATTGGTATAACTTTCAATTTTAACACTTAGCTCTCCCTACAAGCATCACAACATGTTGAGAACTATAAAGGCCTAACCTCTAGCCATCTAAACCTCACAAACATGAAGTTTAGAGTGGTATAGCTGCCAAAAATTGAAAAAAGGCGAAAAACAGGACCCTTTTTTTCACACAGTTTAGGTTCAAAAATGTTGTGTGAGAGTAAGGTTAATGGTGATATCGATACTCAAAAAAAATGCTATGTTTTTTTCAGCTCATAAGGAAACTTTGTGGATATATAGCACCTAGAAATTCATTTTTACACTCTTCAAATAATTCAAGCAAAATGGTCACTTAACAGGACACAAAAGTATCCAAGGACATAAAAGTGTCATGTTACCATTCTAGTGTTAGGATTATTCAAAATCCTAATTTACAAGCTAACAAATCAAGATTATGATTTTTATGAATGTCAAAACATTGCGGGCCTTCTTTGTCTGCTTGAGTCATGGATGTGGGCTCAAAAGAGAGGATTATTGATGGTAGATAATCTCAAAGTAGAGTTTTAAGGAAGGAGAGAGAGAGAGAGAGAGAGAGAGAGAGAGAGAGAGAGAGAGAGATACTATGCACATGTCTTGAGGTGAGATGTCTTTTATGGTTAGGTCAATGGCTATTTTGTGTTAGTATGTTAGTGTTAGTAATCACTAGAAAGTTAATGATATATTTACAATGGGTAGAATGGGGTGGATGGTTGAATCAAGTGAGGAAATACTTGTGATGGTGAAGTTTGAAGAAGTTCTTGACTTACTTGTGTAGGTTCTCAAAATGACTATCGATCATCTTCTTCGTTTCTCTTCTTTACACCACCGCCGCCAAGGTTGATTATCGCGATGAAAATGGAAATTTGGTTGATGATATCTCGTAATTTGCAGAGGTTAATCATGGTTTACATGCTGAATTTTATGTATATAGAGAAGGGGTAATATGGAATTATACTTTGGAAGTAATAAAGAGAGGCATAAAGATTGTGTATGTATATGGAGAGCGCATATGAGAGCTATGGGAGTAAGAGGGGAGATTAATGGTAAATAAGATGAGAGAAACCATGAGAGGTGCAGGTTTGAGTGAGGGATTGAGAGGAATGAGTGTGAGTGTGTGTGTGTGTGTGTGTGTGTGTGTGTGTGTGTGTGTGTGTAGAAGTGTGGAAAGAGGTGAGAGAAGACTATAGGCTACTTGTGACAAAAGTGGGCAGAGACTGGGGTCCACTCAAAAAATCCTAGCTCACCAGTGGTTGCTCCAAAAATCACCAACATTTTTGAGGTGATTATTCAGCTCTTGTTCCACATTTTGTCTTGTAACTACCGCTCCAAATTTGGAGTGGAGATGAATATAAAAAATCCCACTAAAAAGCCTATTTTTCTTCACAAAATAACAAATCTTCAGTGGGCCCCTTTTTGTTGAATTTGCATATGGCTCCAAAGGTGAGCCCCTCCTTGCATGAGAGCATGACCTAATTGATTCTTAGAGGTTTGAAAATATGCATGGTTGTGGATTATGCATAAATATAATATATGGATATGATGAAAAAAGATCTGCTAGTATATATAAACAATTTATGGAATCTAGAATAGTGTGGGCTATATATATATATAGAATAAATGTATATAAATATAGAGAATGAAATGAAGAGGTCCATTATTTGTTTTTATTGATGTATATTTATTTACAAGAGGTGAGAAATAATACCTATAGGAAATAAGAATTTAGTGAAAGGCAATGCCTAATGGTGAAAAGTATTTTTGAGGTTTTTTCCTAGGAGTGGATTCACACCAAAAATAAGAGAGCTTGCATGAAAATCTTTCTATATGGAACAAAGAGTATGGAAAATGGTAAGAAAGTCCTTCAGTAGATCCTTTGGTAGAATGCAACTCAAATAGGGCTTCAAGCGATACCCGTTTACCTTCTTGGAGTGCTCTTTACCATTCAAGTCCATAAGAAGATATGGGAAAAGTCCCCTAGCTCATACATACCTATGTACAATGAAAGGGTGAGGATAACCATAATGTTTGAGTGATTTGATAGGGTGAGATCGCTTAATATGGAAATTACGGAGAGCCAAAAAACGGCTATCAGTAGTTTTGACACAAATTGTACCTTTGCCAACAATTTCACAAGCTTCATCATCTCCCAAGTATACATACCCAAAATTACCTTTGGTGTAATCTTGGAAATGTTGCTTGTGCGGTGTCGTATGGAATAAGGCCCCGGAATGTACTATCTAGGAATTAGACACATTGTCTAATGAGAGAATTAGAGCATCTTGCTCTACTTTACCTGCCACATTGACCTCCGATGTTGGCTTGTTGTCTTGAGTCTTGACGTGGCCCTTCTTGCCGCAATTCTAACAGTCAAGAACTGACTTTGTGCGTGACTTGCTCGCCTTGAGCGATCAAAGTCAAGAACTGACTTTGTGCGTGAAGTCACGCACAAAGTCAAGAACAAAGTCAAGAACTGACTTTGTGCGTGACTTGCTCGCCTTGAGCGATCACGCCCCTTTTGGTTTTTGAACCTCTCCTTAGGCCTTCCTCTTGTTTCCACTGACAGTGCAGCACTTGATGATTCTCCTGTGCTTCTCCTTTGCATTTCCTCTCTTAGGAGAATACCCACAACATCATCAAACTTAAGAGTATTTGTGTCAGAGATAGAATTACTTACAGCCATCACAAGGTTGTCCCAACTATCTGGTAGAGAAGATAGAATAAGGAGAGCTTGCATTTCGTCATCAAAATTGATTTTCACCGATTGAAGTTGACTTATGTTGTTGTTAAAGTCATTTAGGTGTTCTGCACCTGAACCATTCTCTGTCATCTTTAGATTGAGCAAGCGCTTCATGAGAAATACCTTATTGGATGTCGATCGTTTCTTGTAGAGGCCGTCAAGTGACTTCATCAAGTCCTCTATGGTCTTCATCTCCGAAACATTGAAGGCCACCATTGACGCCAAGGTAAACCAGATTGTTCCCAATGCCTTTTGATCAAGGACAATCCATGGTTCATCTTTCATTATTGTGGGCTTCTTTGCAAGACCGCCTAGTGGCAAATAAAGGTCATTCTGGTAGAGATAGTCTTTAATATGTATCTTCCAATGTTGGTAGTTTTTTCCATTGAACTTCTCAATCTTGAGCTTCCCTTCATCCGCCATTACTCCCACTTAATTCAAGGAATCCTTTCCTCGAGATAATTTAGCTACGATCACACCTTGCTCTGATACCAATTGTTAGGAAATATGATGCAACGAAGTAGATAATTGAGTAGATTACTTAATGGAGAGAGATAATTTTTACACACAAGAGATTATAGAGTAGAGTAGAGTAGAGAGAGAGAGAGAGAGAGTACACACTATGTGGTTCACCCAATGTGGGCTACATCCACGGGAAAGCAGCCACTCAATGGCTTTAGTACTTCAAAACAAGAAGTAGATTACAAAGGGATCTTTTGGAGCTCCCGCCTTGCTTCACTCTCACCACCTTGCATCAACTTCACAATGCACCACAATGCTTCACAATCTGTTTTTGTGTGTAGAGAGGCCTCCTTTTATAGGCCAAAAGGAGTGCCCTCTCTCATGAGAGGCAGCCATGTGTAGCCGCCCTTGTGTAGATAAGCCCAAATTGGACCCTCCAATCCGCCAATGTGTGGCCGCCCTTGAGAAGACAAGTCCTCCTTTGAATTTTTCCATCGGCCATTGACTACGGCCCACCAGCCAACCGGCCAAACGATCGATCATTTTCCGACCACTTTTCGATCGTCGTCCGGCCACAATATTCCAGCAAAAAGGAATATTCCAATGAGTGATTTGTCTTCACGCACAATGGCTTTTTGTCATAATTGGGGCCTTACAAATGTGCGCTTTCAATACAAAAAATTACAAGGGGTAAATCAGGCTCCATACTTAACACCACTTTCGTCTACATGAGTAACATCATCATCAACTTGTTTTCCTTTTTGCTTTAGGTCCTTTCTAGTCATGCAATGCATTTGTAATAGCATAATATGGTCATCATCTACATCATCTTCAAGATGATGCATAGACTTTGTGATATCCAATTGAATCCCTTAAGCACCCACACTATCCACAATGACATTACATTCATGGCCATCACTTTGGATGTTACTTTTGAGTAGATATTGTTCCACACTAGAATGATTAAAGTGGTAAGTTGTACCATCATCTTCAAAGAAGACACCCCACAAGTTTTTGTTAGCATCATATTCTATGACTCTTACCATGAAAAACACTATCATGCCATGAACCACGAGAAAAAATTTCTTCATCCACTTTCTCCACCAAATGGCAGGAACCTTGAGGATTGCCCCACTGCATTTAAAGTCATAATCTTGGGAGGAACTGCCACTCTGCATTGTTTTCCTATTAATAACCAAAGGATTTGTGAGCTTATAGATCACAAAGGCAATAACTAAAAGATTTTTCATTTTTATAATCTAACCTAAGTAAAAGCACCCATGATATTTGAATAAAAAGTGTCCATCAGAGAGAACATTTTCCCGAGAGAGTCTTCACCTGTCTTGTCCCCTCTTGACGTAGATATTGACCTTCAAAAGTGGGTAACTACCTATAAAAAGCATGGGATAATCGAAAACTTTCCCCAATTTCTATCTTGGGAAAAGTAAGCACCCATAGTCACTACGATAATATCCAACAATTGTGCATTGCAAGATATGTCGGTCAAAAATGACTCAATCTAGTGACACGGTCTCTAGTCTACCCATAGGAATGTTTCTTAATATATAGCCTTGTTAATACACTTCAAACAAGGTGAAGAAACACAGTTGCCTGCTAAGGAAATGTAATGAAAATATTTTATAAGGTTGTAGATAGGGTATATTATAAAGGGAGTAATAGATATATGGAAAAAGGTGACTAATAGGTCAAGTTGTTCCAGTGGTGGTATACGTGAGAAGTTACTTTTTGACCAAATTTGGTCGAACTTGGAAGTAGGACATATTATAAAGGGAGAAATAGATATATGAAAAAAGGTGACTAATAGGTCAAGTTGTTTCAGTGATAAACATCAAGAAGTTACGTGTTGACCAAATTCGGCCTAACTTGAAAGTTTAGTTTTTTGTTTTTTGAGATAAATATTGTAGTGAACTATGTAAAGAAAGCAATGTGATTCTTTCAATATAGGTTGGGATTTTAGAGTTAATCTCGATATTTAAATGACATCGATGTCTGATCAAATGACATTGATCATTGCAATATAGAAACATTTCCAAAGGAATGATAGACCTAAGTAATTTTGTGTGAAAATTTAAGTTAACAATAATAATATTTCATGAAGATGACTCAAATTAATGACATTTTTTCTTGCAAAATTCTCTTGATCAAGTATTACATGTGACGTGAATACTCTCATGTCCTAGTGTCAAAAATTGGTAAACTTTCATGGTGCTCCAACTTGGCTATTGCAAAAAGGATGTGTTCTTCTACTCATGAAGTTTAGTGGTACTACAACCATGGATAGTTGGTGGCTAAAAGAAGAATGACCGGATACATCAATGCCGACAAATGTAATGGTGAGCAATAAGTGCGTGATTATTTCAATATAGGTTGGGATTTTAGCGTTAATCTCGACATTTAAATGACATCGAAGTCTGATCAAATGACATATATCATTGCAATATAGAAACATTTCCAAAGGAATGATAGACCTAAGTAATTTTGTGTGAAATTTAAGTTAACAATAATAATATTTCATGAAGATGACTCAAATTCATGACATTTTTCTTCTTGCAAAATTCTCTTGATCAAGTATTGCATGTGACGTGAATATATCAATTTTTTCTTTGAAATTTATTTTAGCAATATTGGGAATGTCTAAACCTAATCCCTAATAATGATACATGTTAAATTAAAGTAACAAGGTGACATTTGCATATTAAAATCAAAATTTGAAAAAAAAAAATAGTTGTGAAGAAATTCTTTCATTTAAGGATAGTTTATATTTTTTTGTGAAGGAATTTATAAATTTTATACAATTTACAATTCTTCCATTCTTAGTTGTGAAGTAATTCTTTCATTAAAAGATAATTTATAATTTTTTAGTTATAAATTGTCTTTAAATGAAAGAAAAATTTACAGGGCTTTACCAGACATTGAATTGATGGTGTTCTAAATAGTTGATGCAGTGACAGTTTACTTGCTCCAGGCTTTGAGTTGATTGCAAAATTCCTTTGACAAATTTTGTTTCTTGGATGGTGGCTGAGATGTTGTAGCCTATGTTTATTCTGGGTCTCTCTTTATTCTGACTATCAGCAAAGCACTCTGTTCTACCTAGGATTTGAGACCGTGCTTCACCTCCATTAATCTTCAATAGAGAATTTTGAACATTCGCATGCACTAGTATGTTGGTTACCCAATAGAAAACTACTTTTTATACCTACCATGCTTTGAACAAATGTCGGTGTCAAGAAGTGTGGAGTGCGGCTAGGAAAGGAACAGGCCTTTGACTCTGAGAGTTCGCAACAAAATCAAGCAAGTCGTAGAAGATTTGAGGCTAAAAACACAATAAAAAAGAACAAAACTCCAACCATGAAAGCTTCTCTTTGAAAAATAACCAAGACCAACCCAAAACTCTTGTGTGTGTGATGATTTGATGTAGCCTCACTACCAATTACACAGCTACAGTGCTCTTTCGCCCTGAAAAAAACCCTATACAAACGCTTCAATTCTCCGTCGTAGCCATTTCATGGAAGCTTCGTAACGTCATTATACATTCCTAAGTAGTTATTTGAAGAGGGTAAACCCTAATTGGTGGCCTCATAGCCTCGAATATAGGGTTGGAACAGCACAGGACGGCCCTAGCATACCTTAGGTGCCGGCTTTGTATCCCTTCACAGAGAGGCTTATAGTGCTGATCTCGTTCTTATAAAATGTTCCCTCACTCCTCATAGTCATGGAACCATGAGTGATGTGGCATTTTGAGCCATTTTGTATCAATTTTGAGTCACTTTATGACCATTTTTAGCCATTTTTAGCCCAAAAATGCCCTTTTTGCCCGTAAAAAGCCCAAACTAGCTGGGAAAAATCCCTAAAGTTGTGGAAAAAATAGATTGGGATTAATTTACATCTTGAAACTCATTTTTCCATTTAGCAAGCACTATGGATGCATCTCTTACGCCCGCGCATGAAACCTGCTATTTTTGGTTGAGATCGCTCACATTGAACTTTCTAGGCCAAACGAGCGTGCCACTTCGATACACTTGACATATGTACATTTCTAAATAAAAAGAGTCATATATTTATGTGAAAAATAATGTCATAGTGCCATGTCAAGGGCCTCGCTGTCCCCGCAAAGTATATACAGAGTTGCAACCGTGGCATCTATTTGCGCATATATCACAATATGTACATAGCATTTGGTCCCACACAACAAAAGCATTGAGAGTGAGGTAGATATTTTAGTTTCACATTATGTATGTGCCACGGCATGACATCCACCCCCTCTAAACCTACACATCCTTTGGCATGTGCCACACAGCTTTTGCAAGTTCAGTCCTCATTTAAGTCAACATACATATCGATTTCATCATCACTTGCAGTGAATTCTAGTGCATCATCATCTCTTTCTTCATCTTCATCCATAACATGTTCATCAATGCATTAATTTTGACTTTCTTGTGAAACAAAGGGATCTGTATCGCCTCTTCTTTTGAACAATTTAATTATTTTCCCTGCAATGGGAATCTTCATTTCTGTACGATCCAACTCATGCAAGGTATAAGTTGCATTCCCGTGTACATGCTTAACCACATAAGGGCCAAACCATCTCTTTGAAAGATTCCTTATCACTGAATGTTGGTTATCAAGACTACTGTCATACACCAACACCCAATCACCTTCCTCAATAGCTCTAGGTGTGAGCTTGTGTCTTTCATCAAATCTGTCCTTATTCTTCAACCTTGCATCTTTTAATCGTGCTACTGCAATCTCAATATCTTGAGGCCTTCTTTCTAATTGTTGTATGCAAAAAGCAAGAAGTTCTTCCCTACTCATTCCATCTTCCCAAGGCAATACATTCCATGTGGGAATTATATCCTCAAATGGCATTATAGGTTTCTGACCATACATCAACTCAAAAGGCATATAACCAGTAATTGATCTATGAGTTGTACGATCAGCCCATAAAGCATAATGCAATAACTTAGGCCACTCTCCCATTTTACCTTTGCAAGCCTTAACCAAAGCTTTAATGATAGGAGGATGTCCACGTTCTGATTTACCATTCCCTTCAGGATTGTATGCAGTAGTGAGAGCGAGTTTAATGCCTAATCTAGAGAAAAACTCCCTTGCTTTGTCAACATTCAACTCGCCCCTTTCTGTTGTTATTTTCCCAGCACGGCCATAACGTCTAATTACATCATCCAAGAGGAACTTACACATCCCTTCTGTGCTTTTTGTTCTTAGAGCACGACCTTCAACCTGATTAGTTAAGTCTTCTCGTGCAAGCACTATGTGTCTCATTTGCCATAAACCCAATGGCATTGTAACCAAATCTACTACCCACTTATAATGCATGGCCAGTGGGTAAGTAGGGTGCAACCCATCACGATGACGTACATTTGAATACATTTAACAGGTTTCACAAGACTCCACAAAGTGAGATACATCTTTATACATACCTTTCCACCAATACCTCTCTTTTATTTTAGTAAAGGTGGCTCATACCCCTCTATGTCCAGCATAAAAACTCTCATGAAACTTTTTCATAGTCTCATTTTGAACATCCTTACCTTTCACAATCTCAACGGCATCCCATTTCTTTGTTTTAAAGGTTTCCACAAGTATCCATCTTTCAAAAAGTATCCATAGGCTTTTCTACGTATTCTTTTGAACTCTTGATCTCTCCGCCCTTCTTGCCTTGTCAAAGTGCTCAGATAGCGTCCAATGAGCAACCAATCACCTTGATATAGGTCCTTTGTAAATTACTCAAGTGCATTTAACATGCAAACATGATCACCCTTGGCATGAGAGATACTATAGAACCTTGTGCCTACATCATCACCCTCGACAACCATGTCTTCTTCATTTTCATATCTTTCTCTTGAAAGCATATCCACGATTGGATTATCTTTTCCTGCAATATGCTTAAATTCTAGATTTAAGGACTTTATGTAGGCAATCCTTCTTGACGTAGAAATGTCAGGAGTTGAGCAGCTTGTGATCATTCCAAGAAGAGGTAGACAATCAGTCTCCACTATTACATTTGTACCTATCAAATACTCTTTATCACATTTTAGGGTTGTAACTGCTCCCCATAATTCCCTTTTTACCTATGGATAATTGTGTTGACGAGCCCTTAAGACTTTTTCTCCAAATCTCATTACATATTGCTTACAATCTTCATCATCTTGGCCAATCGCCCATCCAATTCCCGTGGGGCTAGTATCTACTGTCACAATCACATGTCTTCCGCAATCATAGTTTACTTTCCTAAAAGTTGGCAACATAAGCAAAAACTTCTTTAATTTCCTAATGGCATGTGTATGCATTTCTTCCCATTGAAACTTTTGGTTCTTTCTCAAAAGTTGATACAAAGGCTCTGCTACATGTGCATAATGTGAAATCCAGATAACATAAAGCACACATGCACCCAAGAACCTTCGAACCTTAGTGACATTTATACATTTCTCTTTCATTCTTTGAATTACATCAATCTTTGCAGGACAAGGCCTTCTACCATATGGCCCACACATATTTCCTACAATAAGAACTTCATTCACACCAAACAATGACTTTTGGACAGACAAGGTAAGGTTCACCTCTTCCAATCTTAACAAGATATTATCACAATCATTGATATGGTTTTCCACATACTTGCGGCACCCCCTTGAGTCCAGAGCCACTTCCATATCACTTACATCACATCCTTTGATTGGCACATCATCAAGGAAAGGCATTGTAGTTTGAGGTATGAAGTCATTCATCATATGCGCAACTGAATTAGTTGCTCCCTAAGGTAAGGTGCACATCCTTACCAAGCCCAAAGGTGTCCCCATGGTACTTAGGTCCTTGCTTTCCATTGCTAGTTGGAGCTGATCATACCCTAAGTACAAATTTCACATAGAATATATTGCCCTTCCTGCAAATGTCTCTGCAAATTCATCTAGAATTGGCTCTATACCCACATTTCTAATTGTAACCTTGTTGACGGGTTCCATATTCTGGATAAAGCGTAAAGAACCATTTTTATTTGGAGCTGTGAACCACCTGTTGGAATATGGAGCACAAGAAGGCTCCAAAATACCCATCTTGATCTTTTCATTAAGCAACTCAATGAGTTTTGGAAAATGAGTCTTTGGAACCAGAATAGGTCTCAAGTTCCAAGGTACATGAGGGATAGTGAAGATCACCATAGGAGCAACAATGGATGGATCGACACACCCTATCTCATAAGACTCAAATGCAAAATCTTTTTCGTGTTTGGCAAGCATGTTTTCAAAGCATATCTTTTCATCTTTTGTCAAACTGTCCTCACAACCAACCTTTAACTCCTTCAAAGAATACTGTGTGAACTTGTGTCCAATCTTGCTTGGGTCACAAAGGCTAGGTTGCGTAAGCAGCTTGTTCCATCTTATTTGTGCGATCTTTTGGTAGTGGTAATGCCATTGGTTTCACTTTCTTTGCCACAGACTTATACTTAGCCTCCACTCGTACATCAACACCTTGAGAATTTTTGAAATCCTCAATGACTTTGTACATTTCTATTGAGAAAACTTTCACAACCTCCCTTCCCATATGCAAACTTCAATCCACTAAAGAATCCAAGTCTTGCATAGTATCCACAAACAAACACTCGTCAAACACACCTGCAATGCATTCATCATCTTCTAGCAAACCATTCATCTTCAAACCTCTTTGTACACTATTTACGTGTTGTTGTTCACCCCGCTTTAAGTCCTCACACTTTGTAAAATCAATAGATCCATAGTCTGCTAATCCTACAAAACCCATAGAAAATGTTTCCTTTGCATATACTGTTGGGGTATAAAGCCCAATGTGGTCGCCCAGGTAAGTGGGCGGCCCGCCAGGTATGTACACATATTCTTTTGTTAAAACATAATAAGAACTCAATATGCTCTACACATTACAACAAAGCGAGTTCACCATATCGTTGTGCTCTTCTTCTCGCACTCTCTCTCTCGCGTCGCACTTCCTCTCGTACTCCTTCAACAGGTATCAGAGCTCAGATCGAGGCTCGGGGCAGCATTGCAGGAAGCCAGAGTCACCTGCTCAGATTGAAGAAAGATTCGATAGGCGAAGACACGGCCACCGTTCAGCTTCGACAAAGTTCTGCGTAGGCCATTTTTTGACTACATGGTCTCGGCGGGTCCAGATCCGACTCTGCAAATTTGGGGTTTCGGCCTACGACTGCAGATGCTGAGGATATTTGCACTTTCAGAGTGCCAATTTGTGGTTGTCTGCACATCGAAGGACGGCTCACAGTTCTTGGAGGCATGTCACATACGACACGGGCGCATCTACACACAGACTGTAGGCGACATCCACTAGTTCATCAGGTAGCTTGTATTTGCTGCTTGATATTCCAGATTTTCATCCTGACATTGCAGGTACTTTCACATGGGATGTATTGTCAGAGATGATGTATGTCTGTTGAGGGTTTGCTGGCTGTGAGTCACGCAGCAAACAACCGCCGCAGCGGTTACAGCATACAGTGGGAAATTTGTGGATGTGTGACTTTGTGGGAAGTCTATGTAATGTCAGATTTACTGCAGCCTTTGTTGAGGGTCGAGTGAGGTTTTATTGAGCTGGGGGATTGTCGAATGTTGAGATCCTTTCGGTGATATAGGTCTTGGAGCGATCCCTCGAGCACCCTTAGATAGGCATCTAGGATGTATTGACTGTGAGTTAGATAGTTGGGATTGCATCTTTGCTTTACTGCCGTGGAGGCATTGTCACAGTCTATGCTTACAGGACAGTGACAGGACAGTGAGAGACAGTACAGGTGCAAAACAGGTTTACCCGCAGCTTACAGTGTTAGAGAGACAGTGTTTTTTGAGCTATTTTTTGGTCTGTTTTTTAGTACACCAGAGCCATTTTACAAAGGAGACTCTGCCAAAATTTTTGCAAAATCTGAAGCTTTCTTGGTTCATTTGACAGGTTGATATTGGTTCAGAGGTCAGTTTACAGGGGAAACTCTACCTAATTTTTCCTAGGAAAGTAAGCTATTGTGAAGCGTAGAGATGGCTGGATCACAGGACACTGCTCCTTACAATATCAAGAAGCTGGATGGAACCAATTTCCCATTCTGGAAGAAGCAGATTTGGCACGTGTTGGTACAAAAGAAGCAAATAAAACCTATAAAGCTCAAGGGGATAAAACCAGAAGATATGGACGAAGATGAATGGAGCGAAATGGATGAATTGGCACTTTCTACCATTATGCTGACTTTGGCAGAAAGCGTTTACTTCAATGTAGCAGACGAGATGTCGGCTTATGAAGCATGGACAAAGCTGAGTGATCTTTATGAGAAGCAGAGTGCAGCTTCACAGGTATACTAGCTTAAGAAGCTTGTTGACTTGAAGATGAAAGAAGGGACACCTATCTCCAATCATCTGAATGAATTCAACACTATCTATAGTCGGTTGTCAGCTCAAGGTGTCAAGTTTGATGAACCTGTTAGAGCTATGTTCCTATTGATCACATTGCCAGAAAGTTGGGACACTTTTTGCACAGCTTTGAGTAATTTTGCACCTCCAGATGGTTTGACCATAGCAGGTGTAGAAGGTAGTCTGCTAACTGAAGAAACCAACAGAAAGACAATGGACAAAGGCAAAGAAACAGCCTTGTTTGTCAGGGGAAGGACCAAAGAAAAGGACAAGGGTGGAAAGAGGAATCAGTCTCGTAGCAAGTCCCGCAGTGCTAAAGGCAAGAGTGACATAGAATGCTACCATTGCCGCAAGAACGGTCACATGAAAAGAGACTGCAGAGAATGGAAAGCAGAAAAATCCAAAGAGAAAGCTGAAGACCATGGTGAGAAGAACAATTCCTCAGTGAAGATTCAATAAATAAATGTGACAAACACTGTTGCAGAGGATGACAGTCTAGCGTCAGGAGACATCTACTTCTTGAAGAATACAATGGACTCAGCTCTTCTTACAACATCTGATGGACATGCACTGAGTGACTGGATTATAGACTCAGGGGCATCCCTTCATGTGTCTCCAAACAAGGAGTGGTTTACCTCTTATGTGACCACTAAAGATCATGTTCGGCTAGGCAATGGGCAGACATGTGAAATCTTAGGTATTGGAGATGTTCAATTGAAGTTTCAGAATGGCTATTCTTTCACGCTGAAGAATGTGAGACATGTTCCCGCAATTACAAAGAGCTTGATCAGCACAGGTTTACTTGATGATGTTGGCTACGTCACCACTTTTGGACAGAACATCTGGAAGGGTTCTATGTCAGTAGCACATGGAGTAAAGTCTGGAGGACATTACATTATTTATGTATCAAATGTCTTTAAAAATGTAATCAATGTAACCGAGCAGCCGAACGTTTCTTTGTGGCATAGCCGGTTAGGACATATGTTCAAGAAGGGAATGGAAATCTTGTCTCGTTCTGGTTATTTGTCTGGCTTTTCATTTAATGATTTTGAATTCTGTGAACATTGTTTGTATGGTAAGCAAACACAACAGCCACATAAGCATAGAAGCAGTAAAAGAGATACACGATTGGCACTTGTTCATAGTGATTTGTGTGGACCTATGCCTAACCTATCTCTAGGGGGAGCTTCTTACTTTATGACATTTATAGATGATTACTCGAGGAAAGTATGGGTTTACTTTCTCAAGCACAAGGATGAAGCATTTAGTATTTTCAAAACGTTTGTGACACTTGTGGAGAATCAGAGTGGCAAGAAGCTTAAATGCTTACGCACTGACAATGGTGGAGAGTATGTTTCAAAGGCATTTCAGGACTTTTGTGAGTCAAAAGGTATAAAACGTGAACTTACTGCTCCTTACAATCCTCCTCAAAATGGTGTTGCTAAAAGGATGAATAGGACCATACAAGAGAAGGTCAGAAGTATGTTGTCTAATGCATAGCTGCCAAATGGGTTTTGGGCTGAAGCTATATCAACAGCTGTTCATCTTATAAATAGATCTCCTAGCAAGGTTTTTCAGAAGGATTCAGTGGCAGAGATGGTATGGTCAAGCAAAATTCCCTCATACAAGAATCTCAGAGTCTTTGGCTGTGAGGCATATACTCATGTTCCAAAGGAATTTAGGAACAAACTTGAGCCAAAGAGTAGAAAGTGCATCTTTCTAGGCTATGGTAATTCTGGTGAGATGGGGTACAGACTTTGGGATCCCGAATCCAGAAAGGTTATCCGCAGCAATGATGTTCACTTTAATGAAGCCAAATATCATTCTAAACCAGAGAGGGTTGAGGAGATTAGAAGAGTTGTCTTCCAAGAAGATGGACCTGCACGTGCAAGACAAATGTCAGGGCTCAAGAGGAGCAAGGACAGGATAGAATGGAACCACAGATTGTGGCTGAGCCTGATCCACCTATTTTGCGTAAATTTGGACGTATCTCGCGACCTCCTGATCGGTTTTTTCCATCTATGAACTATGTCATGTTGACTGATTGCAATGAGCCTTCATGTTACAAGGAAGCAGTGCAAATGAAGGACTCCGGGAATTGGCAATTGGCCATGCAGTCAGAGATGACAGCTCTGCATAAAAACCAGACATGGAAGCTAGTTAAATTACCATAGGGCAAAAAGGCTCTACCTTGTAAATGGGTTTACAGGTATAAGATCACCACTCATGATAGCCAGTCAAAGTACAAAGAAAGGCTTTTTGCCAGGGGCTTTAAGCAAGAACAAGGCATTGACTTTGATTAAGTCTTCTCTCCGGTGGTCAAGATGACTACATTGAGATGCTTTCTTGCATTGGTTGCCATATTAGATTTGGTGTTGCACCAAATGGATGTCAAGACAACGTTCTTGCATGGTGATTTAGATGTGGAAATTTACATGCAGCAGCCAGAAGGGTTTGTTGAGAAAGGCAAGGAAGATTTGGTATGCCAGTTGTAAAAGAGTCTTTATGGCTTAAAACAATCACCCAGGGCATGGTACCATAAGTTCCACAATTTTATGCTTTCTCAAGGCTACAAACGTAGTGAGTTCGATCATTGTCTATATACAAAGAAGGCTAAGGATGGCAGTTGGTTGATCCTTATTTTGTATGTGGATGACATGTTGATTGCTGGCAAGCAATTGGCAGAAATTTCAGCTTTGAAGTCAACGATGGCAAAATCGTTTGACATGAAAGACATGGGTGAGGCAAGTCATATACTTGGTATGCGCATTGAGAGAGACAGATCAAAGAAGTTGATTTGGTTATCTCAAACAGAGTATATTGACAAGGTTTTGCAACGTTTCAATATGGATAAGGGAAAGGCATTGAGTGTTCCATCGCCACCATATGTGAAACTTAGCAAACAAGATTGTCCTGTGTCTGAGGAAGAACAGGCTGAAATGGATAAGATTCCATATGCGTCTGAAGTGGGTAGTTTGATGTATGCAATGATTTCTACTCGCCCAGACATTGCATTTGCAGTGGGAGTAGTAAGTCGATACATGTCAAACCCAGGCAAGAAACATTGGGAGGCAGTGAAAGGAATACTGAGATACCTGAAAGCTACAAAGAGTATGTGTATATGCTATGGGAGTCAGGAGCTAAGTGTAAAGGGTTTTACAGACTCAGATTATGCAGGTGACTTAGACAACCGAAGGTCTACGTCAGGGTATGTCTTTACATTGTTTGGTGGAGCAGTATCATGGCGTTCTAGATTACAAGATTGTGTTACTCAATCTACTACAGAGGCTGAATATGTTGTAGCATCAAAGGCATGCAAAGAATCAATTTAGCTTAATCGACTAGTAACAGATGTGGGAATCAAAGAAGAGATGACTGTGTTATATTGTGATAGTCAGAATGCTATACAATTGGCTCGCAATCCAGTTCATCACTCAAAGACAAAGCATGTGGATGTGAAATATCATTTCATCAGGGAAATGCTCAAGGATAAGCAAATTCAGCTTGTACAAGTTCACACCACAGAAAATCCTGTTGATCTACTTACAAAAGGACTTTCCTCAGAGAGCTTTGCACATTTTTGCAAGCAGTTAGGTGTAGGGTAGTACATCACTTCTCTACATCTCTTGTATATTAGCTTGTATAGTAGCTTCTATCACATTTAAAGTACCACATTGGACTTTAAGTGGGAGGTTGTTGGGGTATAAAGCCCAATGTGGTCACCCAGGTAAGTGGGCAGGCCGCCAGATATGTACACATATTCTTTTGTTAAAACCTAATAAGAACTCACTATGCTCTACACATTACAACAAAGCGAGTTCACCATATCGTCATGCTCTTCTTCTCGCACTCTCTCTCGCGTCGCACTTCCACTCGTACTCCTTCATATACATCATGCGAGACTTGTACCACTACAATCTCGCTCTACAATGGTAAATGGCCAAAACCCCTCATTTCCCTGTAGTCCTTGAATGCTTTGTTTTTCTTTGGCAAGGGTTTCTCTCTAAGACTTTCACGGTTCCTTTCATGGTCCACACAAATAGTAAGAAACTGTATTGCACGCTTCCCATCCCTGCTTCTTATCCTAGCATAAGCTGACTCATCATCCATCACCTTGGTGTCCATGCGAGTAGCAGTGATGTATTGAAAGGTCCCTGGTGGAACTGCCTTGAGAATGAACCTCCCATTAAATAGCCCCTTGGGCCTCATTTCCTATCCACACTTGCAATCGGCCCCTGGGGCTTGGTCCTTGACCACCGAGCATTGCCCTTGGCATGACATTATTCCCCCCTTGGAGAAGCATTTTTGTCCTTGAAAACACAAGTGATAATATATTTGTAAGAACACTGATGTTTTCCTGATTGGCTCCCATACGCGGGCCAATTGTCCATAAGACCAATACTTGGTGCAGTGAGGAGGTTCAATGAAACCAAGAGCAACCTCTTGATTTTCAACATTGTTGTCCTTTTGAAACCACTTGTATCTAACCAGTTTTCTAACTTTCTGAAGCTACTGGAAAAAAGCAAGAAAGCCTTGGTGCAACTTTTCATGAAGTTGTGAGCTAGATTTCCAACTCGTGTGAGTATCTTAAATATCTCATAGATACTAAGAAGTAGAATAGGGTGTGTCCTTATGGCAGACTTTGGAACATTTTGGAACACACAGGACTACTAATGAAGGTTACCTGCCAAAATACTTTGTCAGCACACCTCTTAAGTCCTTGACTTATGAAACTATTGAAATGGTATCCAACCCCACCACAACAGGTGTTCAAAGTTGAAAACCTTACTTAAGAGCATTCTAGAATAGGGAGAGGATCTCCCATTCAGAATGCGTTGTGCTAACGTATGCTCTTATCAGATCCTTCAGCAAAAAATACTTCTAAGCTGCCCATTCAACACGGGATGAATAGCAGCAGTAAGAGTGAGGTGCTTTCTCCCAACCACTTACAGACAATCTTCCACAACTGACGATAAACTATGACTCAACCATTGAGTATCCAGCCAAATATTTGATACCAGTGAAAGGCCCCTGGTGGAACTTCCTTGAGAATGAACCTCCCATTAAATAGCCCCTTGGGCCTCATTCCCTATCCACACTTGCAGTCGGCCCCTTGGGCCTGGTCCTTGACCACCGGGCATTGCCCTTGGCATGACATGTATGGCTGCCCAAGGATAAGAGGGTGTGTAGACATCTCTTGTACAAAGAAATTTTGGTAATCTTTCACATCCCCTATAGTCATCTTTACATTTGGACAAGCTCCGTATAGCTCTCCTGATGAGTTGTTTGCTACACGAATCATCCATCCATGATTTATATCAATTGGACATTTTCCTTTTTGATATAGACTCTTTGACATAAGATTAATTTCTAACCCATGTGCAATGTATGGATATTCTAAGTCTCTCACTTTCACTAGGGTCTCTGTAGTCGCTCTTGCCCACTGATTCTTAGAGAAATAACTCTTGTGAGCGGTCTCGAATTCATCTTCATCATCCAAGAAGCGAACCTGTTTTACTCCTCGATAGATTCAGTAAGAGACTGTCGCTTCCTCTTGATGATATCAATTATCTCTTCATGGAACTCCCACTTTGCTATTCCAAGGACCTCACTTAAGGTAAATTTCACATACTGTTCAAAATCCTCTCTTCTAAAACCTTTTTGAGGTCAGTTGTTGCCTCTATATCAGTTGTTGCCCATTTTTAAGGCCCTTCATCCCCATTCTCATGCCTATGTTTCTCTTCGACAAAGGCCTCGTTGGCTTGACATTTGGCAATGTATGCATGCACTAGCAAAGAATCTACAGGGTCGTTCCAACCTCTTTCTAGCCGAATGCAGTCTCCATGTAAAACCTCTTTAGTCATTTTACCCTTCATAGAAGATTCAATTGCACATGGCCATAGCTCTCCAATCCCATATGATTTCTCTTCTCCAGTCTTGAATGATCCCTTTTGTTTAATAGGATCCACCTTCAGCCCATAGGCGGCTACTTCAACCATTGAAATGGTAGCCATGTCCTCAACTAACTTCTTCATCCCACCTTTGCCAAAGTTTGTTCCCAAGAGCTTACCTGTTTCACTTAAGTGAATCTTGCCATCTTTAAAGAAAACAAGCTCCTTTGTCAAAGCATCTTTGAAACTTTCACAATCCCTCCTTCCATGGTCGGTACTATCACACCATATGCATCTATTTACAAATCCTTCTCTGTTTTGAGGTCATTGCACTGTAGATGAAGATTTTGAACTCTCACCCTAGCCTACTTCACGTCGGGTTCACCAAACTTGTGTCAAGAACTACGGAGTGCGGCTAGGAAAGCGTCCGGCCTCTAACTGTGAGAGTTCGCAGCAAAATCAAGCAAGTCGTAGAATATTTGAGGCTAAAAACACACTCAAAAAGAACAAAAACCCATCCATGAAATCTTCTCTTTCAAAAATAACCAAGATCAACTCAAAACTCTTGTGTGAGTGATGATTTGGTCTAGCCTCACTACCAATTACAGAGCTGCAGTGCTCTTTCGCCTTGATGAAAACCCTATACAACACTTCAATTCTCCATCGTAGCCATTTCATGGAAGCTTCATAACTTGATTATACATTCCCATGTAGTTAATGAGGGGAAACCCTAATTGGTGGCCTCACAGCCTCAAATACAGGGTTGAAACAGCACAGGACTACCCTAGCATAACTTAGGTGCCAGCTTTGTATCCCTTCACAGAGAGGCTTATAGTGCTGATCTTGTTCTTCTAAAATGTTCCCTCACTCCTCATAGTCACGGCACCATGAGTGATGTGGCATTTTGAGCCATTTTTTACCAATTTTGGGTCATTTTATACCATTTTTAGCTCAAAAATACCCTCTTTTACCAGTAAAAAGCCCAAACGACCTACGAAAAATCCCTAAAATTGTGGAAAATTTCCATTGGGCTTAAATTTCATCTTGAACCTCATTTTTCACTTAGCAAGCACTTTGGATGCATCTCTTACGCCCGCGTATGAAACCTGCTATTTTTGGCCGAGATCGCGCGATTGAACTTTCAAAGGCAAAACGAGCGTGCCACTTCGATACAGTTGACATTTGTACATTTCTAAAGAAAAATAGGCATATATTTATGTGAAAAAGCATGCCATAGCTCCACGTCGAGGGCCTCGTTGTCCCCGCAAGGTATATACAGAGCTACAACCGTGGCATCTATTTTCGCATATATCACACTATGTACATCATAGCATTTGGTCCAACACAACAAAATCATTGAGAGTGAGGTAGATATTTTAGTTTCACATTACCCACGTGCCACGGCATGATATTGGGTTTGTACTTTTTCCATTTGGGTCATTACACTGTTAAATAGAATGGAACTCAAATTCATCATTTCCTTGGTGTTTATTGTTCTGGCCATAATCATGCTCAACATTTTCTCATACACATATGTGGGGTTGTTTTCTAGACTAATAGATTCAACAACAAATTTATAGGTTTCTTTTTATACTAGTGCTAAAACTAGAATGACGTGGCCACCATCTTTTCACTTCTTCATGCACTACAAGAGATCAATTCATTACTGAAGCCAAATTATCGACGTCATTGCCGGGCGTTAGTATATACATTGCTCAAACTTCTTGGAATGTGGCATCGAGTGTTGGTGGGGTAGACTCTATTCTATCTCTCATGTCAAGGTAACAATGTCTGCATGACTAATTCACTTGAATTGTTCTTGAAAGATCTTTATGAAGGTGATTGGCTTCTTATTGGAAGCTACTTGAGTACTCTAACAAAACAGGATGATTGGTCTAATCATGAATTCAAGAGGATACGCAGGAAAGCATATGGTTACTTTTTGAGGGATGGTTACTTGTGGAAGCATCCTAAACAAAAGGGTGCTACACCACAAAGGGTTATATGTAAAAAAGAGACTCAAGTAAAGCTCATGCAAGAGTTTCATGAGAGTTTATGGGCTGGACACAGGGGTGTGTGGGCAACCTTCTCCAAGTTGAAAGAAAAATACTGGTGGAAGGGTATGTATAAAGATGTATCTCAATTTGTAGAGTCATGTGTAACTTGTCAAATGTATTCAAATGTCTGACATCGTGATGGATTGCACCCTACATACCCACTAGCCATGCATTATAAATGGGTTGTGGATCTAGTCACAATGCCTTTAGGACTCTGGCAGATGAGGTACTTGGTTCTTGCATGAGAGGACCTAACTAATCAGGTTGAAGGAAGAGCATTAAGAGCTAAAACCACAGAAGCTGTGTGCAAATTCCTTCTTGATGAGGTGATTTGCCGTTATGGTTGTGTGGGAAAGATCACTGCAGACAGAGGTGAACTGGATGCCGAAGAACCAAGGGAGTTCTTTTCTAGATTAGGGATCAAGCTTTCTCTTACTACAGCTTACAACCCTGAAGGCAATGGAAAGAGTGAAAGAGGGCACCCTCCTATCATCAAAGCTTTGGCCAAGGCTTGCGAAGGAAGAGTTGGTGAGTGGCCAAAACTGTTACCATACGCTTTATGGGCTGATCGTACAACACATAGCTCAGTAACTGGCTACATGCTTGCGGAGCTAATGCATGGTCAAAAGCCAGTGATGCCGATTAAGGATACAATTCCCACATGGAATGTACTACCTTGGCAAGAGGGGCTTAGTAGGGAAGATCTCCTTGCATTGCGCATAAGGCAACTAGAGAGAAGACCTGGAGACATTGAGGCTGCAAAAGAACGACTCAAAAATGCAAGATTGAAAAACAAGGACTACTTTGATAAGCAACATCGGCTCAAGAGCAAAGCAATTGACAAAGGTGACTGGGTTTTAGTGTATGATAGTAGCCTTGATAACCAACACACAGTCATGCGTAAGTTTTCAAAAAGATGGTTTGGACCATATGTTGTAAAACATGTGCATGAAAATGCTACTTACAGCTTGTCTGAACTAGATGGCACAGAAGTAAAGATTCCCATTGCAGGAAAAAGGATCAAAATGTTTAAGAGAAGAGGAGACAATGATCCAGAAAATGCTGATGAGGAAGAAGAGCAAAACACAGGTGAAGATCAAAGTGAAAATGAAGCTCTGGAATCATCCAGTGAAGATGAAAGCAAGGAAGATGTACAAGAGGGCTGATCTTACAAAGAAATAATTTGGCACATACCGGAGGATGTGCAGGTTTAGAGGGGGTGGATGTCGTGCTGTGACATGTACATAGTGGGAACACATGCTACAAGAGTTATCTTGTAACTTTTTAGATACATAATAATATTTCATATAATTTACATATGCATATGTAAGTATAAAAATAAGCTTTCTATCTCATCTTATTATTTATCTCAAGGGTAATGTATTCTTACCTTACCATCAAAAAATACTATGGGAAAAGTGTCAATAGCTCCGCCTCTTTAACTTGGGGCAAAAAGAATTGATTCTTTATTTCTACTATTTCATTATCATCTCACACCCTTGCTAGATCCTATATCTAGGGTAAACTCCAATATATATATATTCTATGTATTTTTTATACTTTTCTTATATTTCTTTTTAAATAGCTACTAGGAGAGAATCAAATCCTAGCGGGACACTATGTGACATGATTTCAAAGATACACTTATTTTAATGCATTATTGCAAGCATGGTTACAAAAATTTGTCAAGGAGAAATGTCATGCTTTCATATGGCATGAGGTGTCCTTGGGAATTAAATGAAAGTCAAGGCTAAGGAGACCACATGAAGACTTTTGCTGCCATAAATGGACCCTATTTTGATGAATTTTTTACACAAGGTTCCAATCCGAATTGGAGAATGATTTTAAAATGAAAATCCTAGCTAATGAGCTGAAGTTTCTGCCCATATTTTTACTTTTTTATTTGGAGCGACGGTTGAGGAGATATGATCAAAATACTGGACCCCAGTCTGCCCACATCATGCAGGGACAGCTCATTTCCAACTTTTCCAATTCCTGTTCACATTGGCTCCTCTCTTCTTGTGTAAACCCTTGTGGGTTCCCTTCACCTATAAAAGGGGACCTCTTCTTCCTTGGAAGGAACTCAAGCATTCAAGCCATTGATGAGAGGAATTCTTGAGGTAGTGAGTAGTAATGCCTAATTGTACTTAGCCATTAACATAAGCCCAAGCCTACACTTTCTCCTAGAGGGAGACTAGCCATTCTTGCAACAAGCTAACCTTGGAAGATCAACTCTAATCAAAGAAGGTCTTGCACTTGGTGTATCAATAAAGTGGAATTATCCACTCTTCTTCTCTCTCCCATCAATAATGGTGCCGAAGGGTTTCAAGTAAGATGTGTTCTACATTGATGTTTTCTTGATTTCTTGTTGTTTTCATTTTCATCTCTAATCCAACATATATATATATATATATATATATATATATATATATATATATATATATATATATATATATATATATATATATATATATATATATATTTATATAGATGTATCTAATCTCATCTCTTTAACCAAGCCTATCTCTCTCATTCTTAGTAATTCATCCTCTCTAGGTTCTCTTTGCTACAGGTACATCTCTCCCCGCAGTATCCTTATTGCCTACGGGCAAGAATAGGGCTTGGGAGGGAAACTTCTCATCTCTTCACTTCTCTCATATCTAAATTTCTCACATACTATCCTAGATGAATAACCCACATGATGATCATTTCTATCGCTTTCACTCTGTACGATCTATTAGAATTAACGTATGGATTAGCCGAAAAATACACTTTCAACAACGTATAGTGTTTCTCTTTGGCCCAGAAAGGCTTAATGAAATACTTCTATCACTGGATCCCATCATACTACCTCTCATAGACTATAATTTTTCTTTTGATGTAAGCGTAGTTATCTTGCTATGAACCAAGAGGATTTGTACACACAATTAATCCCAAACACTAAACAAAATATATATATTATGGTAAGCACAAAACTACAATTCCAAAGGACAATTCGTAGCCTATTTGGGCAGCCAAGATTGAATGCCATTAACTCATCTGTTAACCCTTTCATATTACCCATGATACGATATGACCATAGCCTTGATGTTTTCATCTTCGTATTGTTTTGACATTCTCTTTTGCGTTCTTTCTTTGTGTGTGTGAATGCAAGAGAGAAAGAGTGAGTCTTCTTTGATTGCACTTCTTTCCAAACCCTAGTCTTCATGGCATCTATGGTTTAACTCCTTCATATAGTTTTTGTTGAGTTCTCTCACAAACTCTCACAGCCAAAAGCCCGGTGCTTTCCTGGCAAGACCGCAAATTTCTCGACATATTTTTGGTGAACCCGACGCGAATCTGCTAGGGTGAGAGTTTGTGGGTAACCATGGGTGATCATGTTGAGCAGCAGGGTATGCATTTTGACCCAGCAACAATGCAAATGTTTCAAGCATTTTCAATGTTCATGCAACAACAACATGCTACTAAAAGAAGGGAGATTTCAGCAACGAAGGCCATACAAGCGGTCGTCAACAGAATGGATCAGTTCAATGGCAAAGATGTAACCAAGTACTTACGCGAGTATGTGAAGGAGATGGAGCTGCATCGCGTGTCAGAAGGTGAGATGATTCAAAGCTTTGAGCTAGTTGTTGCTCCAGAAATTAGGGAGCATGATAGGGCAATTAAAGATGGGCATGGGAGAAATTGGGAAGAACTCAAAGTAGCTTTAAAGGAGGAATATTTCATGGAGGACTCTGAGAGAGTGACCAAAAGGACATTCTTAGAATGGGTAGTCAAGCCAAAGCAAGGACTATCAATAACAGAGCTACTTAGGGAATTTGAGCGGCGCTATGCACAACTCACTAGGACAGAAAGGGCCACACTAGATGCAGAGAAGACAGATCTTTTCTTACAAGCTGCAGGTAAAGAGTTTCAAGAAAATTTGGAGCTTCTTCTTGAAGATAAAGATGCTGAGCAAGGACTAAAGACCGACTGGAATGAGATTGAAGGTGCTGTCTCACTGCTTGCCAAACGACAAAGAAGAAGGGACAAGATGGTAGTAAACACTACAAGTCCTTCCACCTCAACTTCTGACAAAATGGTAAAGCCTACTTTTATCGCTCCTAAGTTTGATGAGTCCATGCTAGATGAGCTTGTGAAGGGAATGCGTGACTTGAAGGTGAAGTTTGCAAAGCTTGAAGAAAAAGGCCAACCATCAGGGCCACTTCCTAGGCAAAGACAACAGCCCAAAGAAGGGTTTGTTAATAGATGTATTTGGTGTGATAGTACAAACCATGTAAGAAGGGATTGTGATGATTTTAGTGATGCTTTGTCAAAAGATGTTGTCTTTTTTAAGGATGGTAAAATCCACTTAAGAGAGACAGGTCTACCCTTGAGAACTAACTTTGGGAAGCGGGGAATGCAAACCTTAATTGAAGATATGGCAACCAAGCATGCCACCTCTTCAGTTGAGGCAGCTACTTATGGAGTAAAAATTGAACATTTTTGTGATGAAGAAGTGAGTGACCATCATGGTCAAATTTGGCCAAATGTCATGCAATTAGCTAAAAAGGGAAAGCTTACAAAAGAGATTCTACATGAAGCAGGTGATTGCATACGTCTACAAACAGGATGGAATGATCCAGTGGACTCATTGTCAGTGCATGCCTACATTACAAAATGCCAACAAAATGAGGCAATTGTAGAAGAGAAGCGCAGACGTGAGAATGCTGATGAAGGACCATCAAAAAGAGCTTCTAGAAGTGGGGGAAGAAGCGACTCAATGCCTTCTCAAACACCCTCAACACAAGGAGCATCTCCACCTGAAGTACTCATGGAGGAGTCTACAACAAGAAAGAAGAAAGAGCCAACGAAAGGTAAGACAAAAGGCCTAACTTATAAACTACAATCTGATATTGAGGTTGCTATAGATTTAAAGAAAGTCTTGGAAGAAAGGATCTTGAATAGCAAGATTGAGTTCACTCTGGGAGAAGTTCTTGACATTGCAAAGCGTGAATTCCACGAGGAGATCATTGACATCATCAAGAGGAAGAGGCAAACCCTTGCTGAAGTTTCTCGTCCACAGGTTGAAGGGGAAACCTCAAAGACACAAGGGATGCAACTGCAAAATAAGGAGAATGATGGAGTTGTGGTAGGATGCTACCAATCTAGTGGGAGAGTGAAGCAAGTGTATTTCTCAAATGATGATGAAGAAGTTGAAGATATTCCTAGGAGTTACTATTCACGAAGTCATTGGGCAAGGGCTACTACAGAAACTTTGGTCAAGGTAGGTGATCTTGAAGAGCCATTTGTTGCCTTGATTGACCATGGTTCAGAAATAAACATAATGTCAAAGAGTCTCTACAACAAGTGCAAATGGCCGATGGACACAGATCATGGCTGGATGGTAAAAGTGGCAAACAATTCATCTGGTGAATTGTATGCAGCATGTCCAGGTGTGAAGGTAACAATAGGTGATGTAAAGATTGACCAAAACTTCTTTGTACAGGATACATCTTCATATCATCTCATCCTTGGACAGCCCTACATTGTGGGAGTTCGAATGGAAACAAAGGTAATGGACGATGGTTCAGCATATGCTAGGATACGTAGCAAAGATGGTAAACGTGCTGTCCAATTTCTCACAGTTTGTGTAAACCATGAAAGAAATCGTGACAACCTCAGAGAACATCCTCTACCAAAGGTGAGCAAAGAGTTTCATGATCATAGAGAAATGATGGGTTTTGGCCAAGTACCATTGTAAAGCGGGATTGCAGTGGTACAGAAAGAAAAAGGGTCTCGCCTGATCCAAAAATAGGTGAAGCATTTTCAACGAGCTCCTTGGTAACAAAGAATGGATCAGTATGTTTTACAAAACTTGAAGATTTGAAGAGATGTGAGAAGCAATATGTGCATAATGTACAAATAGGCATGGAAAAGAGTGGGTTGCTAGAGCCTACTGAAAATGTTTTGGGTTTGTGTGAACAAGTTTCTTTTGTAGATACTATGGGTGAGCTTGATGCTATAATGAGGTCTAGTTTGCATCTTGAAAATGAAGTTGTGGAAGTTTGCTCTATGGAAATGTATCAAGTAATAGAAGCCTTTAAAGAAAGCCAAACAGTAGGCCCAGAAGTCCATGTTGAAACTAAATACAAGAGTGTAGCAAAGAAGGTGAAACCAGTAGCTTCACCCTTACCACCCAACAACAGGGAAAAGATTGAACAGGCTTCTTTACAACCAAGTTTGCGGAATCCTAAAACGATCGGGCATACCTTCACAAAGGAGTCTTTTCAAGAGTTGCAGATTGGTTGCGAGGAGTTTCTAACACAGGAGCAGACAAAGTGCTTCAAAGAAATGCTTTCAAAGCATGGTAAGGCTTTTGCATTTGAGCCACATGAGATAGGATGTGTTGATCCTTATATTGTAGCTCCTATGGTAATTTTCACAATACCTCATGTGCCTTGGAATCTGCGGCCTATTCCGGTTCCAAAGGCTCATTTGCCAAAGTTAGTAGAGCTACTGAATGAGAAAATCAAAATGGGAATCTTGGAGCCTTCTTGTGCTCCATACTCAAACAGGTGGTTCACAGTTCCAAAGAAGAATGGTTCTCTACGCTTCATCCAAGATATGCAACCAGTGAACAATGTGACAATTAGAAATGTAGGTACAGGTCCAATTGTGGATGAATTTGCAGAGGCGTTTGCAGGGAGGGCAATCTACTCAATGGGGGATCTCTACTCAGGGTATGATCAATTTCAGCTTGCAATCGAAAGCAGAGACTTGACAACCATGAGGACACCTTTGGGTTTGGTAAGGATGTGTACCTTGCCACAGGGAGCAACCAACTCGGTTGCACATATGATGAATGGGATGAATAAGGTCTTACGTGACTTTATTCCTCAAATCACAATGCCTTTCATTGATGATTTGCCTATCAAAGGATGTGAAGAAAGTGACAAAGATGAAGCTTTGGATCTCAAGGGATGTCGCAGGTTTGTGGTAAATCACATAAATGATTGTGATCAAATTTTGTCTAGGTTGGAAGAAGTGAATCTTACATTGTCAGGGAAAAAGTCGATGTTTGGTGTCAATGAAGTGCTCATTGTGGGGCACATGTACGGGCCATATGGTAGGAAACCTTGTCCATCAAAGGTAGATGCCATCCAAAGAATGAAAGAAACATGCACTAGCATCACTAAGGTTAGAAGGTTTCTGGGAGCATGTGTCTTCTATGTTATTTGGATTCCACATTATGCACATGTAGCTGATCCTCTTTATCAGCTGCTTAGAAAGAATCAAAAGTTTCAATGGACAGAAGCACATGTAAAATCCATGAAAAAGCTAAAGGAGTTACTCCAGTCAGCAACGACTTTGAGAAAGGTAGACTATGAGTGTCAAAGGCCAGTGATTGTGACAGTAGATACCAGTCCTACAGGGATTGGATGGGCAATAGGACAAGATGACAAAGAAGGACACAGGTATGTGGTAAGATTTGGAGCAAAGGTACTAAGTGCTCGCCAAAGAAACTATCCACAGATAAAGAGAGAGTTATGGGGTATGGTTACAGCCTCGAAAAGTGGGAAAGAATACCTAATTGGTGCATGTGTGGTTGTAGAAACAGATTGTCTACCACTTCTTGAGATGATTACAAGCTGCTCAACACCAGACATTGCTATGTTGCGGTGGATTGCCTACATTAAGTCCTTAAATCCCGAGTTTAAGCACATTGCAGGTAAAGACAATACAGTGGCAGATATGCTATCAAGGGCAAGGTATGAAGATGAGTCACAAATGATTGATGAGGGAGATGATGTAGGCACAAAATTCTATTCTATCTCTCATGTCAAAGGTAACAATGTCTGCATGACTAATTCACTTGAATTGTTCTTGAAATATCTTTATGAATGTGATTGGCTTCTTATTGGAAGCTACTTGAGTACTCTAACAAAACAGGATGATTGGTCTAATCATGAATTCAAGAGGATACGCAGGAAAGCATATGGTTACTTTTTGAGGGATGGTTACTTGTGGAAGCATCCTAAACAAAAGGGTGCTACACCACAAAGGGTTATATGTAAAAAAGAGACTCAAGTAAAGCTCATGCAAGAGTTTCATGAGAGTTTATGAGCTGGACACAGGGGTGTGTGGGCAACCTTCTCCAAGTTGAAAGAAAAATACTGGTGGAAGGGTATGTATAAAGATGTATCTCAATTTGTAGAGTCATGTGTAACTTGTCAAATGTATTCAAATGTCCGACATCGTGATGGATTGCACCCTACATACCCACTAGCCATGCATTATAAATGGGTTGTGGATCTAGTCACAATGCCTTTAGGACTCTGGCAGATGAGGTACTTGGTTCTTGCACGAGAGGACCTAACTAATCAGGTTGAAGGAAGAGCATTAAGAGCTAAAACCACAGAAGCTGTGTGCAAATTCCTTCTTGATGAGGTGATTTGCCGTTATGGTTGTGTGGGAAAGATCACTGCAGACAGAGGTGAACTGGATGCCGAAGAACCAAGGGAGTTCTTTTCTAGATTAGGGATCAAGCTTTCTCTTACTACAGCTTACAACCCTGAAGGCAATGGAAAGAGTGAAAGAGGGCACCCTCCTATCATCAAAGCTTTGGCCAAGTCTTGCGAAGGAAGAGTTGGTGAGTGGCCAAAACTGTTACCATACGCTTTATGGGCTGATCGTACAACACATAGCTCAGTAACTGGCTACATGCCTGTGGAGCTAATGCATGGTCAAAAGCCAGTGATGCCGATTGAGGATACAATTCCCACATGGAATGTACTACCTTGGCAAGAGGGGCTTAGTAGGGAAGATCTCCTTGCATTGCGCATAAGGCAACTAGAGAGAAGACCTGGAGACATTGAGGCTGCAAAAGAACGACTCAAAAATGCAAGATTGAAAAACAAGGACTACTTTGATAAGCAACATCGGCTCAGGAGCAAAGCAATTGACAAAGGTGACTGGGTTTTAGTGTATGATAGTAGCCTTGATAACCAACACACAGTCATGCGTAAGTTTTCAAAAAGATGGTTTGGACCATATGTTGTAAAACATGTGCATGAAAATGCTACTTACAGCTTGTCTGAACTAGATGGCACAGAAGTAAAGATTCCCATTGCAGGAAAAAGGATCAAAATGTTTAAGAGAAGAGGAGACAATGATCTAGAAAATGCTAATGAGGAAGAAGAGCAAAACACAGGTGAAGATCAAAGTGAAAATGAAGCTCTGGAATCATCCAGTGAAGATGAAAGCAAGGAAGATGTACAAGAGGGCTGATCTTACAAAGAAATAATTTGGCACATATCGGAGGATGTGCAGGTTTAGAGGGGGTGGATGTCGTGCTGTGACATGTACATAGTGGGAACACATGCTACAAGAGTTATCTTGTAACTTTTTAGATACATAATTATATTTCCTATAATTTACATATGCATATGTAAGTATAAAAATAAGCTTTCTATCTCATCTTATTATTTATCTCAAGGGTAATGTATTCTTACCTTACCATCAAAAAATACTATGGGAAAAGTGTCAATAGCTCCGCCTCTTTAACTTGGGGCAAAAAGAATTGATTCTTTATTTCTACTATTTCATCATCATCTCACACCCTAGCTAGATCCTATATCTAGGGTAAACTCCAATATATATATATTCTATGTATTTTTTATACTTTTCTTATATTTCTTTTTAAATAGCTACTAGGAGAGAATCAAATCCTAGTGGGACACTAGGTGACATGATTTCAAAGATACACTTATTTTAATGCATTATTGCAAGCATGGTTACAAAACTTTGTCAAGGAGAAATGTCATGCTTTCATATGGCATGAGGTGTCCTTGGGAATTAAATGAAAGTCAAGGCTAAGGAGACCACATGAAGACTTTTGCTGCCATAAATAGACCCTATTTTGATGAATTTTTTACACAAGGTTCCAATCCGAATTGGAGAATGATTTTAAAATGAAAATCGTAGCTAATGAGCTGAAGTTTCTGCCCATATTTTTACTTTTTTATTTGGAGCGACGGTTGAGGAGATATGATCAAAATACTGGACCCCAGTCTGCCCACATCATGCAGGGACAGCTCATTTCCAACTTTTCCAATTCCTGTTCACATTGGCTCCTCTCTTCTTGTGTAAACCCTTGTGGGTTCCCTTCACCGATAAAAGGGGACCTCTTCTTCCTTGGAAGGAACTCAAGCATTCAAGCCATTGATGAGAGGAATTCTCGAGGGAGTGAGTAGTAATGCCTAATTGTACTTAGCCATTAACATAAGCCCAAGCCTACACTTTCTCCTAGAGGGAGACTAGCCATTCTTGCAACAAGCTAACCTTGGAAGATCAACTCTAATCAAAGAAGGTCTTGCACTTGGTGTATCAATAAAGTGGAATTATCCACTCTTCTTCTCTCTCCCATCAATAATGGTGCCGAAGGGTTTCAAGTAAGATGTGTTCTACATTGATGTTTTCTTGATTTCTTGTTGTTTTCATTTTCATCTCTAATCCAACATATATATATATATATATATATATATATATATATATATATATATATATATATATATATATATATATATATATATATATATATATATATATATATATATATATATATATATATATATATATATATATATATATATATATATATATATGTATCTAATCTCATCTCCTTAACCAAGCCTATCTCTCTCATTCTTAGTAATTCATCCTCTCTAGGTTCTCTTTGCTACAGGTACATCTCTCCCCGCAGTATCCTTATTGCCTACGGGCAAGAATAGGGCTTGGAAGGGAAACTTCTCATCTCTTCACTTCTCTCATATCTACATTTCTCACATACTATCCTAGATGAATAACCCACATGATGATCATTTCTATCGCTTTCACTCTGTACGATCTATTAGAATTAACGTATGGATTAGCCGAAAAATACACTTTCAACAACGTATAGTGTTTCTCTTTGGCCCAGAAAGGCTTAATGAAATACTTCTATCACCGGATCCCATCATACTACCTCTCATAGACTATAATTTTTCTTTTGATGTAAGCGTAGTTATCTTGCTATGAACCAAGAGGATTTGTACACACAATTAATCCCAAACACTAAACAAAATATATATATTATGGTAAGCACAAAACTACAATTCCAAAGGACAATTCGTAGCCTATTTGGGCAGCCAAGATTGAATGCCATTAACTCATCTTTTAACCCTTTCATATTACCCATGATACGATATGACCATAGCCTTGATGTTTTCATCTTCGTATTGTTTTGACATTCTCTTTTGTATTCTTTCTTTGTGTGTGTGAATGCAAGAGAGAAAGAGTGAGTCTTCTTTGATTGCACTTCTTTCCAAACCCTAGTCTTCATGGCATCTATGGTTTAACTCCTTCATATAGTTTTTGTTGAGTTCTCTCACAAACTCTCACAGCCAAAAGCCCGGTGCTTTCCTGGCTGTTGGAATTAGGGTTGCAGAGAAACACACACAGCTTGGCGAAGACGAAGGAAGCTCAAGGCAGACAATAGAGAGTGTGTTACTTAGTGTGCAATGGAAAGATAGATAGCCCTAGAGTGATGGACGTATATACAATGCACGGGGGAAAAAACCTCCGAAAGAGGGAAAAAATGCCCCGGCGGTCCTAGTCTGTTCACACACATCACTACCACATGTATATGGTAACAAATCTTCCCTGGAGTGATGCGGTGAACGAGAGCTGGCACATGAGTAAAGGGAAGTGCCATGCCCTGAGGACAGGATCAGTCCACAAAGGGGAGTAAGCCCAAAGCTTTGCGGAAAGATTCAAGCTTCTCACGAGACAATGCCTTTGTGAAAAGATCTGCAAGGTTGTCCTGTGTTGGCACATAAGCCAAGTTGATCTCTCCTGCTGAGAGCCTCTCCCTGACATAGTGGTAATGCACCTCAATGTGCTTTGTGCGAGCATGAAAAACTGGGTTCCTCGCAACTGCCAATGCGCTCTGACTGTCAGTGTAGATAGTGTTGGCAGTGTCCTGTCCAACACCCAAGTCAGCCATAAGGCGTCTGAGCCATACACACTCAACCGTAGCTGTGAAGACTGCCCTGTACTCAGCCTCACAACTCGAAGTGGCCACAGTAGGTTGCTTCTTGCTCAACCATGATATACATGAACTGCCAAGCATGAAACAAAAACCACTTGTGGACACTCGCGTGTCAAAACAACCAGCCCAATCTGAGTCCGAAAAAGCATGTAAGTCTGGCGGCAATGATCCCCCCTTGGGATAAAACAAGCCAAGATATAAAGTGCCACTAAGGTAGCGGAAAATCCTCTTGACAGCCTGCCAATGCTTAGACCCTGGGCTATGCATAAATCTGCTGATCTGCGAGACTGCAAACTGAATATCTGGCCTCGTGTTGCATACATAAATGAGGCAGCCAACAGCAGTTTGGTAAAGAGTGACATCAGCAGGATCGCCAGCATCATGTAGACTCAACTTCAAACCTGTTTCCATGGGAGTGGCAATAGGTTTGCAATCCTCAAGTCCAAACTTACATAGCAATGTCTCTATGTAACTTTTCTGACACAAGGCAATACCACCATCACACTGCTTAAACTGTATACCCAAGTAATGATGCAACAGCCCCAAATCTTTCATCTTGAAAGTAGCATTCAAATCAGCCTTAAATTCAGCAATATGTCTCTCATTTGGTCCAGTGATCAGCAAATCATCAACATAAAGAACCACAATGAGAAATACATCATCCTCACGCTTTACATACAATGTGCTTTCTGTTGGACTGTTACGAAAGCCTCGTTTAACCAAATGAGTGTCAGCTTTCTCATACCAAGCACGAGGAGATTGCTTCAACCCATACAAAGCCTTCTTACATTTGCACACTTTGTCCTCTTGTCCTTTTATGACAAAACCGCGAGGTTGCGTTACATAAACTTCCTCAAATATGTCACCATTCAAGAAAACAGTAACAATGTCTGATTGATGTACATCCCAACCAAAATGAGCTGCCAATGCACATAGAAAACGCACAGTAGTCATACGAAAAGTGGGAGCAAAAGTCTCTTCATAATCTATGCCTTTTTGTTGTGCATAACCCTTTGCAACAAGTCGAGCCTTATGGCGATCGATCTCACCATCCGGCTTGCGTTTCAACTTGTAAACCCACTTCGTACCAATGGCCTTTTTGCCAGGAGGCAAATCACATAAAGTCCATGTGTCATTCTCTATAAGTGCATCATATTCTGATTTCATGGCAGCAATCCAATTTTCTAAATTCTGTGCTTCATCAAAAGACAGAGGCTCCTCAACATCATGTAAACTAGACACAGCCAAAGCATAACAATCTGATGCATAAGATGCATGGCAAGAGCCTGAACGAGTACGACTAGATAAAGGTGCATCCAATTTACTGTCACGCAAAGTGTGCACCAGCCACTTTGGCATACCTCTAGCCTGCTCATTTTCAGCCCTTTCCTCATCAAGTACATCATGTACATCTGCATCAGTAATAGGCTGTTCTAAAACATTTTCAGAAACCCCCATAGGCTGTACATTTGCCTCATTGGAACTTACATTCGTATTTCCACCACTGAAAAGAGGCAGCAAAGTGTCATAAATGTCCTGTGAGCTTACATTACTGTCTCTAGTACATGACAGCAAGGGCTGAACAGAGTCTTCCACAAACACTACATCCCGTGAAACCAGAATACGTTTTGTTTGCGGATGATACAACCTGTAACCTCTGCTTTCAGCACTATAACCAACAAAAATACATTTGACAGCCTTATCATCCAATTTTCTGCGCTGCACTTGTGGCACCAAAGCATATGCCAAACAGCCAAAAACACGCATGTGCTCAATAGAAGGTTTTCTATCATGCCATGCTTCATATGGAGTAATAGACTGCAAAGCTTTCGTAGGACACCTGTTAAGTACATAAGTGGCACACATGATGGCCTCAAGCCAAAAATAATGCGGCAAAGCTTGACTTTTGACCATACATCGTGCCATTTCCGTCAGTGACCTGTTTTTCCTCTCAGCAACACCATTTTGCTGAGGTGTATAAGGCACTGTACATTGGTGTTTTATCCCACGACTAGCCAGAAATGCATTAAATTCATGAGACATATACTCCCCCCCTCGATCGGAACGGAGGGTGCCCATAGTACATTTTGAGACATTTTCAGCCATAGCCAAAAATTGTTTGAAGCACAAAAAAACTTCGGACTTCGCTTTAAGCGGAAATACCCATGCATGCCTGGAGTAATCATCAATGAAAGTCACGAAGTACAGGTAATTGCCCAAGGACGGAGTTTGCATGGGCCCACAAACATCACTATGCACAAGCTGCAACCTGCATGTGGCCCTGACTGAACCATCCTTTGGAAACTTAGAACACTGCATTTTACCCAGAATACAGCCTTCACAAACATGTTTGACAGGTGCTTCAAGAGGCGGCAAAGAAGCAACCATATCAGATTTCTGCAAACGCAGCAAACTGGCAAAATTTAGATGACCAAAACGTGCATGCCAAAGTTTTGCATCTGAAATAGCCCTTGAATCTGCAACAGCATTTGAAAAATTTTGTCCACACTTGTCATACAAAGTGATCTTATACAGCCCACGGCACAAAAGCCCAGATGCAACAATTTCATCACCAAAACTGAGATCATGAACTGTACATCTGTCATCCACAAATTTGACTACAAGTCCAAGTCTAGCAAGTGCGGATACAGACAAGAGATTCTTCTTGATCCCAGGTACATAAAGTGCATCAACAAGTGTGAAGGAACTGCCATTAGCAGCAGTGAGCACAATCTTTCCAACTCCATGAACTGGATAAGAGGCGTTGTTGGCACAAGTGACTGAATTCCCATGAGGGACAGACTCGAGAGAGGTAAACAATTCACGATGTGAGGTAATGTGCTTTGTAGCACCACTGTCGAAATACCACACATGTGAATCTGCAGCAACTGACAAGCATGCATCATGGACAGCAGGATTGTAAGTGCACTCTGCGCTAAAAGCCCATTCTGCATCAACATCAGCATCACAATCTCCTTTCACAAAAGACTCAACAATGGCTGCATTTGTAGTGGAACCAGCATTTGCAGTGGAACCACCCTCTTTCTTCTTAGCCTCTTTGGCCTTCAACTTAGGACACGACTTGATCAAGTGATCATTGGCTTTACAATAATGGCAACGCATCTTCTTTTTGCCCTTATCACCAGAATTGCCAGACGAAGTGCTGCCAGCAGAAGCATTAGGAACAGAATTTTTGCCACTCGCAGCAGAACCATAAGAAGTGGCTGCATTACTGTTACCACCCTTTCTTTGAGAAGCAATAAAAGCCTGTTCAAATGCACGCTGCCTAGTCCTGTTTTTTCTAGAAAGTGACTCTTGCAACAGCAATGTGCATAATGCATCAAACTTGACAACTTCAGGATTTCCTTGGGTCATCAGTCTCCAAGTACTAGCAAAAGTCTGGTAGGAATCTGGTAAGGCATCAAGAACAGTCTGCACAAGGGAACTGTCAGAAATGACTTCACCTGCAGAAATGAGTTGCTCATTGATATCCTTAACACTAGCAAGGAAAGTGTCCATATCATCTTCCTCATGCATAATCTTTGACTCTAGCTCTTTATGCAGCAAAGCAATTTTAGCCTCATTGCGGCTTGCATAAAGACCTGCTAGAATATCCCAAGCCTGTTTTGCAGATTTTGCTGAACGGATGTGAGGAATAATGGTGCGCTTCACAGACAACGCAATCAATGCATGAGCCTGTGCATCCTTAACATCCCAACGAGCTTGTTCTACCGTAGGCAAAACAACTCTAACAGCTGCAATCCTTGCAGCAAGACCTGCAACATCCTCAATATCACCTACATCTTCAGAACAAGGACGTACATCAATGCCCTGCACAATGTTCCAGACACCTTTTGACACAAGAACATGTTGCATCATATAAGCCCACATAGGGTAGTTGTCCCCATCCAACTTGTCCTCGGCAGCAAACATCTTGAACACATCTGTGTTGTTGTTGTCAGCCATGGTAAATGCTGCACCTGATGTGAAAACTGCCCGAAAATAGGAGAAATGGAGCGGGAACAACTTGTGCTATATAGCACAAACCGTAGAAGACTATAAGGCACCTGTTATGCAAAAAACAGCACTGACAGAAAATCTACACAAAATGATGAAATAGCCTGTGCAGTACTGCCCGTAGTGGAAATGGAGGCCGTAATGAGCCCAAATCAAAATTCTGAGCAGACCATGCTCTTCGAGCTCTCCCAAAATATTTGTCGACCTGCGAACGCTCGCCAAAGCTCACTGAAATCGGAGAAAGTGAGCAGGCGTGTGCTGGAGCAGCTGGCGACTAAGCCCGGGAGGACGTGACCTGCTCTGATACCAATTGTTGGAATTAGGGTTGCAGAGAAACACACACGGCTTGGAGAAGACGAAGGAAGCTCAAGGCACACAATAGAGAGTGTGTTACTTAGTGTGCAATGGAAAGATAGATAGCCCTAGAGTGATGGGCGTATATACAATGCACGGGGGGAAAAACCTCCGAAAGAGGGAAAAAATGTCCCGGCGGTCCTAGTGTGTTCACACACATCACTACCACATGTATATGGTAACACTGGCAAGACCGCAAATTTCTCGACAGCGTTCAGGGCAACACTACCTCTCAACCTCAATCATCCCATCCACATCAACAGCATGAGAATGACAAAGAGGAAGGAAAGATAATGTGAATTCTTGCCCATGTGCCACTTTACAATGGTGCCAAAATTTTCGCTCTTCGTACTGCTTTGGAAATCACACACACACACACACTAATTATTTCTCACAAAGAACTTTTGATTCACAACGCACAATCACCATGACACTTGAAACCATGCATGAAGAGGAGAGACTGATTGATTTCAGCACCCTGGATTTGAAAACTAATGATGTTACTGCTGACACAACTTGGGCTATTGGTTACCTTGCCGACAAGTTGCAGGAAGCTATGACAAATCTAGCCTTGCGAGATGTGGTACACACACGATTGCAAGAAAGGCAACTTACCGTGCCTGCACTAAAAGAGAATTCTCATGTGAATTCTTCATCGAAGACTTCACAAAGAGGAAATTATAGTGAGCAAAAGAAGCACACCACCGCAACCAGAAGAGGACGAAGCCCTCCACCGGAGGCAAAAGGGCAAAAGAAGGACAAAGACACAAGAGAGAAATCTAATGTGTATGATGTTGATACTCCTGCCACATCTGATTCAGATGTGCATCCAAGGAGAAGAAGAAGACGAAGATCTCCCTCTCCATCACCACCTGATGGACGGCACTCTTCAAACTCTTCTTCTTCTCGCCATTTAGAGGAAGCTGAGAAGAAGGTTGAGAAGAAACGGAGAAAGAAGAAACCATCTAACTCTCTGCCTTCACAAAGCTCATCCGATACGGGAAGCTCTTCTTCTCCAAGAAGAAAGCCTACCAAAGCACACAAAGGAAGAGGCCATCGACGCACACATGCAGCCTAGAAGAGGTCTTCTAAGCTCAGAAATTTCAAGGAAGGAGGTAAAAGCATTACTTTCCTCTCCTTTGATGGAACTTTTGGCAACATAGACAAGGTCTTGAGCTTCATTCAGCAATTTGATGCTGCTTTTGGAGATGAAAACTTCTCGGAGTCATCCAAACTCCGACATGTTGCTATGTACTTCCAAAAGTCTGCTCATCAATGGTGGGCAAGCCTACGCTCCAAGGGAGAGGCTCCAAGGACCTGGAAAACATTGCGAATTGCTCTCTTGAAGCAATTCCTACCGCATGGAGCTTCCGACAAAGTGCTCATAGCATGGCGAAGCCTAAAGATGGAAGAAGGAGAGAACATTCAAAGGTATGTAGATAAGTTTTGGGATTTGCATCTCAAAGAAAACGTCTACAAACGCATCAACTTCTCTGAGCAAAAGCAGCAATTTTGTGTTGGGCTCCCTGAAGAATGGAGTGAATATGTCAATGCACAACGACCCAGGACCATATCGGAGGTTATTCATCACTCTATGATAGCCTCCAATATTAAATTTCAGCGTGAAGACAAAGGATCAAAGCCAAAGTATGTGAAGCCTCAAGAGAAAGGGAGACAACCGCACACAAACAACCACAACAAAAGCAGGAAGTCAAAGGACAAACAAGGCTATCAAGGTAAGAACCGTCTCTCTCCTGAAGATGTTGATCATTATCGTAAAGAAAATAGATGTTTTAAATGTGGCGAACAAAGTCATTCTTACCGTTCATGCCCTCAAAAGCATGGAAATAAGGAACCCCCTAGAACTGCAATGACTACTGTTCTAAAAGAGGGCGGTCTCCCACAAGGAAGTCCCTTATGCTACGCATGGGGCAAAGTGAGAGAGCATGATTCACTCATCCTCTTTGATCCCGGTTCCACACACAATTACATATCTGTGGGATTAACATCAAAGCTAGGAATACACGATCATGAGATTGGAGGAACATATGCCGCTGAAGGACCCTTTGAAGGCCCTAACACTCCAGTCACTCCATTGATTGGGAAGTTAAGGCTTCATGTGCAAGGGTATGTGGACAAAAAAGGTTTCCTCATCTCTCCGCTCAAGAATGAAGATGTTTTGCTTGGAGCACCATGGTTTGATCATATGCATGCTTCTGTCAAGTTTCTAGATAGAGAGATAATAATTAAGCATAAGGGTAGAGACATCACTTTGCACGTCAATGAGAAGGGGCACACTATTCCACTTGTTTCTCATGACTCTTTTGACAAAGCAATAAAAAGTTCCATTTCTACTTACATGATATTTGTCAAAGATAATCCTAACACTAATGATGTCTCTCCAAATGGTTCATTAAAAGTAGAACATGACTTGCACTCATTTCTATATGAACATGTTTATTGATGATATTTCGGATGAGTTTCCTCCTAAAAGGGGAGATGATGATCATAGGATTGATCTCATCCTAGGAAGCTCTCCTCCTAATAAGCCTCCCTATCGAGTCTCATTGGCTCAACAAGAGGAAATCATGTCACGGGTTAATGAACTGGTGCAAAAGGGTATGGTACGATCTAACTCTTCACCATTTTGTTCTCCTGTCTTATTAGTGCACAAAAAGGATGGTACCTACAGGACGTGTGTAGACTATCGTGCACTAAACAAGTTGACATTGAAGAATCGATTTCCAGTTCCAAAGATTGAGGATTTGTTTGATAAGCTACAAGGCTCTACCTACTTTAGTAGAATAGACCTTAAAAGTGGCTATCATCAAATACAAATTGTGCCAGAAGATACTCATAAGACAGCCTTCAGGACTACATTTGGCTTATATGAATTTCTTGTTATGCCTTTTGGCCTAACAAATGCACCAACCACATTCAATAGAATGATGGAGAGAATTTTTCATGTGCATAGGGCTTACACGGGAGTATTCTTTGATGATACAATAGTCTACTCCAAGTCCTTAGAAGAGCACAAAGAGCATCTCAATGCAATGTTTAAAGCACTCAAAGAAAACAAGTTGTACATAAACCGCAAAAAGAGTGAATTCTTCTTAGAAGAGATTCATTATTTAGGTCATATTATCTCAAAGGATGGTATCCGTATGGATCCACAAAAGCTTGAGGTAATAAATGCATGGCATGAACCAAGGAATCTACATGAGCTACGAAGCTTCATTGGAATGTGCTCATACTATAGAAGATTCATTGCAAAATTCTCTGCCATAGCAGGACCACTGCATGATTTGACAAAGAAGAACGTCAAATATGTATGGACTGACAAGGAGAGAAAGGCTTTCACTACACTAAAAGAGAGACTCACATCTCAACCTGTGTTAGTGTTACCTGACCTCTCAAAGACATTTGAGGTGCACTGTGATGCGAGTGGTGAGTGTCTTGGAGCAGTGCTTCTCCAAGAAGGACACGCCATAGCATATGAGAGTCGCCGATTGCACTCTGATGAACAAAGCCTTGGCATTTATGAAAAAGAGCTTTTAGCTGTCTTACATGCCTTGGATGCGTGGAAGCATTACTTGCTTGGGACGCCATTCATCATCCGAACGAACCATCAGAGTCTCAAGTACTTCATGACGCAGACCAAGATTTTCGACAAGCAGCTGAGGTAGGCTAATTTTCTTTTGCAATTTCATTTTCACATTGCTCACATTCCTGGTAAGCACAATCAAGTTGCAGATGCTTTGTCACGTAGACCTCGCTATAATGCTGTGTCTGTAGCCTCTCACAATGATCTTACCTCTATGGTAGATGAGTACGCTACTGACCCAGATTTTCGCGATGTTATGTCAGCCATAGCATTAGGGAAGACGCCGGAATCATATGTGGTTCAAGATGGCTATCTTCTCTATGGCTCAAGGCTATGTGTTACCAAAAGTTTGAGAGAGAAGGTCATGTATGAATCACATGCTCCACCTTACGTTGGACATAGAGGGATTCAGGCTACAATGAATGCTATTGAGACATATTTCTTTTGGCCTACAATGAAAAAGGACATTCAAGAATATGTATCTCAATGCATTACTTGCCAAAAAGTTAAGTATGATCGTGGGAAGAAACCTGGTTTTCTTCAGCCACTGCCTATTCCTAATTCTCCATGGGAGAGTATAGCCATGGATTTCATCTTTGGCTTACCAAAGTCTACCAATGGAAATACAGGAATATGGATAATAGTTGACAGGTTTAGTAAGCAAGCTCACTTTATACCTGTCAAAAAGACTATTAAGGCTCCACATATGGCACAATTGTTTATCTCTCAAATTTTTAAGTACCATGGTAGGCCAACAAGTATTGTCTCTGATCGGGATCCTCGAATGACCAGTAACTTTTGGAGAGGTATCTTTGAGAATCTTGGCACAAGGCTGAATTTCTCTTCTGCCTATCACCCTCAAACACATGGGCAAAGTGAAATAGCAAACTCCATTGTGCTAGATCTACTAAAGCCTATGTAACGGAAGTAGATCAGTGCAATCAATGGGAGAAGTATTTACCCTTAGTAGAGTATGCATACAACAATATGGTGCATACCTCTACAGGAAAGGCACCTTTTGAGGTCATAGAAGGAAGATCAAAAGTTCCACCCATTTTGAAAATGCATGGAAAGATCTTCGATGCTGATGAGTATAGTCGTGACTTACGCGATGCCTTCGCTAAGATCAAAGAAGCTATCTCTATTGCACAACAGAAGCACAAAGCTGCTGCTGACAAGCATAAACCACCCGTGCAATTTAGCACAAATGATTGGGTTCTTCTTAAATTTCCAAAGGCTCGTCTACGTCATACAACGGGAAAAAGTTGGCAAGGAGAACTCACTGGTCATCAAAAGTATTATGCCAAACTAGCACGCACATATTATGGACCATTTCAAGTTTTAAGGCCAATCAATGAAACGGCTTATCAACTTAAGCTACCCTCTCATTGGCCAATCCATAATTCTTTCCATGTAAGCTTGCTCAAAGCTTACAAAGGTGATCCTCCACAATAACCAATTTTGGAAGATTTGCCAGAATTTGAAGGGCCAGAAGAGATATTGCAACCCGAGCATATCATCCGGCATGAAGACAAGGTGCTACGCAATGGTAAGGTACTCCGTAAGTATCTCATTAAGTTTAAGAATTATCCTTTCGATGATGCTAAATGGATGCAAGAGCCACAATTGAAGGATAATATGTCAATGGTAGACACCTACAATGAACTGCATAAAATGCCCTAAATGTTTTACATCGATGTATCCAATGAAAAGGTAATGAAGAATCACATAGTTTCTCTTTTGCAATCTACTGTTTAAAGTTCTTCATTAATGTTTTAAATGTTCTGTGTATGCATACCAAATGAAAGCACACTCGCGACAGAATTTCTTCCGAGTACCAAGTAGTCTTGCCAACTACTGTGGAAATGTGCTAGGCTAAATGTGGTTGACATACTTGCGGCAGCAATGCTCCCAAGTGCCAAGTAGATTGGTCATCTACTGTGGAAAGATGTCAAATGAGCTAAAAGTGGATCCTGAGCAAAAAGCCAAGGGACCAAATGTAATACTCTCTCTCTTGAATAGAAGCATAGTGGAGGACGACTATGATTTCAAGGGCGGGGTAATGTCATCAAAATGCATTTTTGGTCAACTTAAATGATTTTCTCTCTAAAATTGGCCATTTTAGTGAGAGAAAATAAAAATAGTAAAAGGACCAACAGTGCACAAGGGGCAAGATGATGCATATGTGAACTAGAGAGTTCCAGGAAAATTATGCATTTTTCAGAAGTGCCATCGGAGTCCGTTAAGGGTTCCAACGGGATTTTACGGACTAAAATTATTATTTTAATATTGTCCACAATATTCCCGAAAGCCTCCGAAAATGAGCTTAATGCCTACCCGACTGCATCTGGAATGGGGAACATGGACAAAATGAATTTTTTGGGTCCAAAAGGGCGGAGTGGGGCCCAAGGCAAGTGGGGAGGCCATTGCAGATAGTGCCCGGCCAGTCTGAAAGCATAGGGGGCGCTTCCTAGCATGAGCCATCGATCTGGAGTTTAAGGTTTTGGGAATGAGCTCTATGAGAGTTGCGGTACGGTTTAAGGTTTAAGGTTTTGGGAATGAGCTCTATGAGAGTTGCGGTACGGAATAGCTTAATTGCAATTACTACCAGATTCTAGAGTTGTCAATCTCTTGATTCTGAGCAGTTAGAAGTGCAATTAGCTTCGTGTTAATGTAAAAGCTTTCTCTTTACGAGAAATTTCAATTAATACAAGTCCTTTCGGAGGGGGGGTCGGCTCCATAAAATATGGCCCTCAACTGGTGTCGATTGTCTCTCTCTCACTCTCTTCTTTGAAGTTTTCAATGTGTGCATGTGTGTAGGTGATGAATCTCAATTGAAGTTTGTGCTTGGCAACAGTTATTCTGTAATTTTCTCAATGTTATTCTAATTAAATAATTTACCTAACTAATATGCAATTTCCGCTACACCATAAGTCCAATTCTTTGACATATCAAGATGATAATTGAACCATCATTCAACTTTTGGGTATACAAGCAGTGATCTTCTTAGCTCCTTTCATACCCTTGGGATTGCATGCACTTATCAAACTTCATGTACCACTGCCTTGAGCTTTGTTTTAAGCCATACAATGCCTTACGTAATTTACACACCAGTTCTACCCGTGTAGTCTTAGGTTTGACTTCAAAACCCTCTGGTTGTTTCATGTAGACATCTTCATCAAGATCCTCGTGAAGAAAAACTGTCTTCACATCCATGTGAACCAATTCCATGTCCTCTGTGGTGGCTACTAATCCAAGCACAAGATGCAATGTAGTCATCTTGACCATTGGAGAAAAAATCTCATCTAAATCCACTCCTTTCTTTTTCTTGATCCCCTTAGCAACCAATAGGCCTTGTACTTAGGCTCGGGATCCTCTATTGTGTACTTCTTCTTGTACACCCATTTGCAAGGCAAGGCTTGTTTGCCCTCTGGCAACTCTGTTAGTTCCCAAGTTTCATTTTTCATAATCAATTTATAATCAGATTGCATTGCCTACTCCCACTTCATGCTATCTTCTATATCAATAGCCTCTTGGTAGCAGGTAGGCTCTCCGCAATCAGTGACCATAAGATAGTTTAATCCTGACTGCAACCACTCAAGGGCACGAGATACACGTGTAGATTTCCTCACTACATGACTGCTGGACTCTGCTGTCTTAGGAGCATCGCTAGCTCTCTCTGGAGCACTACTAGTGGGAGGTACATCGCTAGTAGATTGGGCTTTCATGTGGCACAATTGTCAGTGATGGTTGGTCTAATCTTCAAAGAATACCACTGATCAATGTTATGTTGGTGTGTCTAAGAGAAGAGACATTCATAAAAGCTATTGATAGTTTTGGTGCTATTCAAAGTGGCAAATATATTGCTGATGTCTTTATTAGTGTAATTAAATAAATAGGTGTTGAACATGTCATTCAAGTAGTCATGGACAATGCAAAGAATTGTAAAAATGCTAGTAAAATAATACAAAAGCGCTTTCCACACATTTGTGCCAATGGATGCAATATGCACAACTTGAACTTGGTGCTAAAAGATTGGTACACTAGCGAAGAAACTACATGGTTTGCAAAAATAAGTGACGTTGCACGTTTAGTTGTGAAGTTTATCTTGAAATGACAAAGAGTACTTGATTTATATAGGATGCACATGTCAGTTATGTTTAAATTGCCTGCCAATACTCGATTTTGCATGCACTATTACAAATTGGAATCCCTCCTACGCAATATTTGCACTGTGATTGATACCTTCGGTTGCAAGGCATTTGATGAATGGCGACTTGAGCAGTCTGAACGAGTGAAAGAGAAGATTACAAGTTTATAAGGATCCAGAAACAAGCTTGATTGGTTGAAGAGTGTAATGGATGCATACCATGTAATGATGCATGTTATGTTTGCAATTTGCAACCTTGATCAAAGAGCACCAAACCTGAGAAAAGTGTGGATGACTTGGTGGACAGTTCAACAAAGTTTAGAAAATCCTGAGGAGTTAAAAGAGTTTGTAGTAGAGAAGGAGTGGCGAGTACCATTCTCTTCAAAACAACGTAAAGTTTTGTCCAAGTACTTTCATGCAAGGTGGAAGAGCGCTCATAGTCCACTCCATAGCGTGGCTTACATGCTAGATCTAGAGTATTGGAATTTAGACTTGATGTTTAATGCAGAGGTGTGTGGCCACGGTTGTCTCTTTGGAGGACAATTCTACTAGATGTTGTATAAAAAATTGTGCATATAATATCTTTGCAAAGTACAGAGCACAATTTGCGTTGTGTAGTGGATGCCCAAAAACTTTCAAATAGATTCTCTTGGCGTTTTCTCTGATTTCTTGGTGCTGACACTTCGACACTTCAATTTCTTGGTGCTGACACTTTGACACTTTCCATTGCCTTTCTTGATCTCTGTGTCTTCACACTTCGACACTTCAATTTCTTGGTGCTGACACTTCGACACTTCAATTTCTTGGTGCTGACACTTTGACACTTTCCATTGCCTTTCTTGATCTCTGTGTCTTCACATGGCCATACTTTCTTGATCATTTCCTTGGTCACTTCCTTGTTGATACCTTTCCATTGCGCATAGTTTGGGGTTTTTCATTTCGATAGTCGACAAGCTGTGTGCATCGCTTGTTGCGCTGACATGCCATGTGCCAGAGACTTCATGTATTGAAAAGCATTAACAGCTCCTTGGCATTGGTCTATTGGGACTAATTATGTGTCACATGCTTGGTTTTGCTCAACCATGATGTTTCAAAATTGCAATTGCCAAATAGACAAATATTAAATATCTTGGCCCAATGAATATGATTATAGACAATTTGCCCAAATGAAAACGATAAAAGAGGCTAACACTATTAATTACAGATGGATGGTCCACATGGAAAACCAAGATAAAAAATCATTTACTGAATTGATTGCATCAAAGAGATGTGTGTATTCAGACAGTTGGCTTGCTCAACACGATTATAGACAAAAGTTTACTCAATTGATTAAAGATAGATGTCTACACAATTATAGACGATTGGCCCAAATGAAAACAATAAAAGAGTCTAACATGATTAAGTACAAATGGATGGTCCAAATGGAAAACCAAGATCAAAATTCATTTACCGAAAACAATAGTATTTTCCAAGTGTTTAGACTGGATAAAAAGACAGTGTAAGTTCAAAGGAGGCCATTGAACAGGGGGGGGATTTGTCTTTAAATGCTCTTTGAAAAATATCAAAATGTATGAAGCATTTCTCTTGGCCTCACACTCTCTTAACTTCATCCACATGTCCACCTTCTGCTAGATGGCTTTTAGAGTATTGTTCTCAGGATAACAAACACTTCATCTTTGAAGTATACTCTTTTAGCTGCACCCCAATAGTCTATCAACATCTCGAACAAAAAACCTACGGCATATATCACTGGCCTTTGTGTATTCATCTGAACACTGTGGATCATAGATTTTTGGTGCAATCCAAGGCCGCTTTGACAGCTCATGTTCACCTGATTCCTTTGCCTTAAAAAATGCTTTCAAAGATTGGGACACCCGCTTGGCTGGAGTCCTGAGCATTATGCCCCAATCAATAATGCCTATGCGAGGTTTATTTGTGCGGGTGAAATCTAACATTATATTATATGAATGCAAATCACAATGTATAACTCCAGCGGAGTGAGCAGCCGTTACACCGTTAACCAAAGTATGCAAAATTGCTGGCATTTCCTCAATCACTGCTCTAAGGTGTGCACACTCTATCTTCAATGGCTCTTGATCTGTGGGGGTGGAATCTCTTCCAGCAATAGTGCAATCTGTGCATGCACTGCCAAAATGTGCCTTGCGAGAAGGGTACTCGGCACATTAAGTCTCCTAATGAGCCCCCATTGTACCATGGAAAGAGAGTGATCTATGGGGCCTCTATAGTGAACTCGATGCATCTTAAAATAGAGGGGTGAAATGTCTGCATGCCCTGCTCTGTTTGTAAGCTATCAAACTTGGCTTTCGCACCTTCTTAGTAGCATTTGCCTGCATAGTTGATGTGCTCTGGAAAGAAGGATATGCCTTTGATAGTATATAAACTGCAGACACCAAAAGATCCTGCTCCGATCCTGGTACCTTCTACCAGGGTTTCATGGGGGACACCAATCAAATGCACACATCTAGCATTCGATGATGTGTGCATGAGTGTTCCCGTACCATTGGCATCCGATCGGCCGCACCGATGGCTCCCTGCGCATCTTGTGGAATCTTCATTCGTTTGGGTAGAGTGGATTGATCCTAAACTTTCACTCTCTTCATCTTTACCTTCTGCTCCTCCCACTATTTGTCCCATAGCTCTACTTTGCCCAGATTGCAAGCGGGAGGAATGTCTTCTTTCAGGTCTCTGTAGCATACTTTAATGTTGCCAAGCACTGTTTTGATTTTATGATGCGAGTCAAATTCTCTGATACCTGTTGGTATCAGTAACTCCTGGTGGCCTTCTGCCCACAATCTGCGCTCTGTGTTCTCCCAAACGGTACTAATGAAATCTTTAATGAAGATGTTGCTCTCATTTATTTGCTGGATTCTAGCATCTACACACAATGAAATAGCTAATATACACTCCTTGCGAATAGCCCATATTAGAGTAAGCTTTTTTTTTCTTAATTATATATGTAAAAAGATTTAAGAGATTTTAATGTTAAATGAAGGTGGTGTCTCATTTACTATAATATATGATCTGAGCAACTTTTGTAGGGGGGGGGGGGGGGGGGGGAGAGAGAGAGAGAGAGAGAGAGAGAGAGAGAGAGGACAATTGAAGTTTAATTTTGTGATGAATTGGTATCTTTTCTTCATTTACTATAATCTATGACTTGAGCAAACTTTTGTAGGCCAAGTCTGTTTTGCATGCTCATTATACAAATTTTGTATCCTAGAGAGAGAAAGAGAGAGAGGGAGAGGACAATTGAAGTTTAATTGTGTGATGAGTTAGTATCTTTTCTTCATTTACTATAATCTATGACTTGAGCAACTTTTGTAGGCCAAGTTTTTGCATGCTCATTACAAATTTTGTATCCTAGAGAGAGAGAGAGAGAGAGAGAGAGAGAGAGAGAGGACAATTGAAGTGTAATTTTGTGGTGAATGGATATCCTTTTAACTATATGTTGAATGAGATATTAGTTTTGCAATAAAATTTGTTAATATAATAGTGATAATTGAAAAAAAATCAAGATATAGTTAAATAATAATAATTTTCTTTTATTTTTAATAGATGCATTGTGGTTTGAAACACGATACTTTGACAAAAATAATCGACATGAACATTTATAGACATTATGAAAATTTGTATACAAAGTACTTTTCATGGCCGCGTTACCGACCAAGTATTTCGTGCACATAGTACTCAAACAATTACTATATATACATGCACATACAATTTATACGGCGTTCATATGGCTGAGTCAACAATCTGAACACCGCATTTATGCAGAAAAACATGATGCTTCTAACAAGCGACACACATTAGCCTCGTTACCAACCAAATGCCGCTCAAATCTAAAGAGTCAAGGTAGTTTTAATATGAGCATCATATAGCCACGTTCCCATAGCATATACGCATACTCTTTGTAGCTTTCAGGTATCTCAATATTCCTTTCACTGCCTCCCAATGTTTCTTGCCTGGGTTTGACATGTATCGACTTACTACTCCCACTGCAAATGCAATGTCTGGGCGAGTAACAATCATTGCATACATCAAACTACCCATTGCAGACGCATATGGAATCTTATCCATTTCAGCCTGTTCTTCCTCAGACACAGGACAATCTTGTTTTCTAAGTTTCACATATGGTGGCAATGGAACACACAATTCCTTTCCCTTATCCATATTGTAACGTTGCAAAACCTTGTCAATATACTCTGTTTGAGATAACCAAATCAACTTCTTTGATCTGTCTCTCTCAATGCGCATACCAAGTATATGACTTGCCTCACCCATGTCTTTCATGTCAAACGATTTTGCCATCTTTGACTTCAAAGCTGAAATTTCATCCAATTGCTTGCCAACAATCAACATGTCATCCACATACAAAATAAGGATCAGCCAACTACCATCCTTAGCCTTCTTTGTATATAGACAGTGATCGAACTCACTACGTTTGTAGCCTTGAGAAAGCATAAACTTGTGGAATTTATGGTACCATGCCCTCGGTGATTGTTTTAAGCCATAAAGACTCTTTAACAACTGGCATACCAAATCTTCCTTGCCTTTCTCAACAAACCCTTCTGGCTGCTGCATGTAAATTTCCACATCTAAATCACCATGCAAGAACGCTGTCTTGACATCCATTTGGTGCAACACCAAATCTAATATGGCAACCAATGCAAGAAAGCATCTCAATGTAGTCATCTTGACCACCGGAGAGAAGACTTCATCAAAGTCAATGCCTTGTTCTTGCTTAAAGCCCTTGGCAACAAGCCTTGCTTTGTACTTTGGCTGACTATCATGAGCGGTGATCTTATACCTGTAAACCCATTTACAAGGTAGAGCCTTTTGCCCTGTGGAAATTTAACTAGCTTCCATGTCTGGTTTTTATGCAGAGCTGTCATCTCTGACTGCATGGCCAATTGCCAATTCCCGGAGTCCTTCATTTGCACTGCTTCCTTGTAACATGAAGGCTCATTGCAATCAGTCAACATGACATAGTTCATAGATGGAACAAACCTATCAGGAGGTCGCGTGATACGTCCAGATCTATGCACAATAGGTGGCTCAGGCTCAGCCACAACCTGTGGCTCCACTCTATCCTGTCCTTGCTCCTCTTGAGTCCTGACATTTTGTCTTGCACGTGCAGGTCCATCTTCTTGGAAGACAACTCTTCTAATCTCCTCAACCCTCTCTGGTTTAGAATGATATTTGGATTCATTAAAGTGAACATCATTGCTGCGGACAACCTTTCTGGATTCGGGATTCCAAAGTCTGTACCCCATCTCACCAGAATTACCATAGCCTAGAAAGATGCACTTTCTACTCTTTGGCTCAAGTTTGTTCCTAAATTCCTTTGGAACGTGAGTATATGCCTCACAGCCAAAGACTCTGAGATGCTTGTATGAGGGCATTTTGCTTGACCATACCATCTCTGGCACTGAATCCTTCTGCAAAACCTTGCTAGGAGATCTATTTATAATATGAACAGCTATTGATACAGCTTCAGCCCAAAACCCATTTGGTAGCTGTGCATTAGACAACATACTTCTGACCTTCTCTTGTATGGTCCTATTCATCCTCTCAGCAACACCATTTTGAGGAGGATTGTAAGGAGCAGTAAGTTCACGTTTTATACCTTTTGACTCACAAAAGTCCTGAAAGGCCTTTGAAAGAAGTGTCACAAACATTTTGAAAACACTAAACGCTTCATCCTTGTGCTTGAGAAAGTAAACCCATACTTTCCTCGAGTAATCATCTATAAATGTCATAAAGTAAGAAGCTCCCCCTAGAGATAGGTTAGGCATAGGTCCACACAAATCACTATGAACAAGTGCCAACTGTGTATCTCTTCTACTGCTTCTATGCTTATGTGGCTGCTGTGTTTGCTTACCATACAGACAATGTTCACAGAATTCAAAATCATTAAATGAAAATCCAGGCAAATAACCAGAAGGAGACAAGATTTCCATTCCCTTCCCTGACATATGTCCTAACCGGCTATGCCACAAAGAAACGTTCGGCTGCTCGATTACATTGATTACATTTTTAGAGACATTTGGTACATAAATCATGTAAAGTCCTCCAGACTTTACTCCATGTGCTACTGTCATCGAACCCTTGGATATCTTCCACATGTTTTGTCCAAAAGTGGTGACGTAGCCAGCATCATCAACTAAACCTGTGCTGATCAAGCTCTTTGTAATTGCGGGAACATGTCTCACATTCTTTAGCGTGAAAGAAGAGCCATTCTGAAACTTCAATTGAACATCTCCAACACCTAAGATCTCACATGTCTGCCCATTGCCTAGCCGAACATGATCTTTAGTGGTCACATAAGAGGTAAACCACTCCTTGTTTGGAGACACATGAAGTGATGCCCCTGAGTCTATAATCCAGTCACTCAGTGCATTTCCATCAGATGCTGTAAGAAGAGTTGAGTCCATTGTATTCTTCAAGAAGTAGATGTCTCCTGACACTAGACTGTCATCCTCTGCAACAGTGTTTGTCACATTTATTTCTTGAATCTTCACTGAGGACTTGTTCTTCTCACCATGGTCTTCAACTTTCTCTTTGCCTTTTTCTACTTTCCATTCTCTGCAATCTCTTTTCATGTGACCCTTCTTGCCACAATGGTAGCATTCTATGTCACTCTTGCCTTTAGCACTGCGGGACTTGCTACGAGACTGATTCCTCTTTCCACCTTTGTACTTTTCTTTGGTCCTTCCCCTGACAACTAAGGCTGTTCCTTTGCCTTTGTCCATTGTCTTTCTGTTGGTTTCTTCAGTAAGCAGACTGCCTTCTACACCTGCTATGTTCAAACCATCTGGAGGTGCAGAATTACTCAAAGCTGTGCGAAAAGTGTCCCAACTTTCTGGCAATGTGATCAACAGAAACATAGCTCTAACAGGTTCATCAAACTTGACACCTTGAGCTGACAACTGACTGTAGATGGTGTTGAATTCATTCAGATGATTGGACATAGGTGTCCCTTCTTTCATCTTCAAGTCAACAAGCTTCTTAAGCCAGTATACCTGTGAAGCTGCACTCTGCTTCTCATAAAGATCACTCAGCTTTGTCCATGCTTCATAAGCCGACATCTCGTCTACTACATTGAAGTAAACGCTTTCTACCAAAGTCAGCATAATGGTAGAAAGTGCCAATTCATCCATTTCGCTCCATTCATCTTCGTCCATATCTTGTGGTTTTATCCCCTTGAGCTTTATAGGTTTTATCTGCTTCTTTTGTACCAACACGTGCCAAATCTGCTTCTTCCACAATGGGAAATTGGTTCCATCCAGCTTCTTGATATTGTAAAGAGTAGTGTCCTGTGATCCAGTCATAGCTACGCTTCACAGTAGTTTACTTTCCTGGGAAAAATTCGGCAGAGTTTCCCCTGTAAACTGACCTTTGAACCAATATCAACCTGTCAAATGAACCAAGAAAGCTTCAGATTCTGCAGAAGTGTTGGCAGAGTCTCCTTTGTAAAATGGCTCTGGTGTACTAAAAAATAGACCAAAAACAGCTCAAAAAACATTGTCTCTCTGACACTGTAAGCTGCGGGTAAACCTGTCCTGCACCTGTAAAGTCTCTCATTGTCCTGTCACTGTCCTGTAAGCATAGACTGTGACAATGCCTCAACGACAGTAAAGCAAAGATACAATCCCAACTGTCTAACTCACAGTCAATACATCCTAGCTGCCTATCTAAGGGTGCTCGAGGGATCGCTCCAAGACCTGTATCACCGAAAGGATCTCAACATTCGAGAATCCCCCAGCTCAATAAAACCTCACTCGACCCTCAACAAAGGCTGCAGCGAATCTGACAATACATAGACTTCCCACAAAATCATACATCCACAAATTTCCCACTATATGCTGTAACCGCTGCGGCGGTTGTTTGTTGCGTGACTCACAGCCAGCAAACCCTCAACAGACATACACCATCTCTGACAATACATCCCATGTGGAAGTACCTGCAATGTCAGGATGAAATCTGGAATATCAAGCAGCAAACACAAGCTACCTGATGAACTAGTGGATGTCGCCTACAATCTGTGTGTAGATGCGCCCGTGTCGTATGTGACACGTCTCCAAGAACTGTGAGCCGTCCTTCGATGTGTAGACAGCCACAAATCAACACTGTGGGAGTGCCAATATCCTCAGCACCTGCAGTCGTAGGCCAAAACCCCAAATTTGCAGAGTCGGATCTGCACCCGCTGAGACCACGTAGTCGAAAATGGCCTGCGCAGAACTTTGTCGAAGCCCAACGGTGGCCGAGATGACCTCAGAATGAAATTCTGAGAACATCGAGCCCTTTGCGTCTTCCCACAAGATTTGGGGCCGTGTCTTCGTCTGTCGAATCTCACTCCAATCTGAGCAGGTGACTCTGGCTACCTGCAAATGCTGCCCCGAGCCTCGATCTGAGCTCTGATACCAGTTGAAGGAGTACGAGCGGAAGTGCGATGGGAGAGAGAGTGCGAGAAGAAGAGCACGACGATATGGTGAACTCGCTCTACTGTAATGTGTAGAGCATAGTGAGTTCTTATTAGGTTTTTACAAAAGAATATGTGTACATACCTGGCGGCCCGCCCACTTACCTGGGCGACCACATTGGGCTTTATACCCCAACAGTAAGCACCATTTTGTAGAACAACTAACGCACACACCCATGTTGTGTGACCAGCTACCTTGTTATTACAGTGCAATATGACACAAGGCATGCTACCACACAACACAACATAACTACTCGAGTCGTGTGGACTGCTACTATCGTGCACTACGACACAGAGCATGTTCACACACGACTCCCTCACTCCTTCCCTCCTCTCAATGTACCTGCAAAAGGCGTCATCGATTGCGTGCTCTCTCTCTCTCTCTCTCTCTCTCTCTCTCTCTCTCTCTCTCTCTCTCTCTCTCTCTCTCTCTCTCTCTCTCTCTCTCTCTCTCTCTCTCTCTCTCTCTCTCTGTGGCTAAAAATAATACCCCGTGGACCTGCTCGAGCCCGCCTATTTATTGTATTGCGGGCCCGTCAGGCCTTTTAAATCTCTTGGTAGGCCCGTTTAGCTTTTATATTTCCTCAGGAGGCTCCCCGGGAAAACTAAGAAGCTCGGCAAGCTTTTTGTGGGTTAACAGGTTACCCTTGACCGGCTTAATTGTGATCATGTCAATTGTGATTATGTAAATATGAGAATAACACTCGGTAATTACATGAATTTTAATGTAATTATGTAAATATTAAATCCCTGATGGTTAGGGTGTTCATTGATGTTAGCATGATAGACCATCGCTAAACGCTCATCAGCCTCTGTGTCTTTCATCCTTGAAGAGTATATCAATGTGAGGCTTAGGACTAGGGAACCCCTTGCTCCACCCAGCCATACTTAGAGCATACTTAGAGCCCCTTGCTCCACCCAACCATGCTTAGAGCATGGGGTTCCCTAGTCCTAAGCCTCATATTGGTATTAGAGCTAACCTTAGATTGCTTTTTTGGGCTTGTATACATGCACAAATGCGCCATGGTGAAGACAAAGCAGAGGAAGGTGATCTCAATATAGTCAAGCATGTGTAGCATCCCTAACACACACACACACACACATGCGGCACCATCGACTTGCACTGTTGCTCCTGCAGATACTTGCAATGGATGTGCATTGGCCTATATAGCAACTCTTGTCTCTATGTTGTGGTGTAAGGAGCTAAGTTTGTAATTGTTCTTCTCTCTCTCTCTCTCTCTCTCTCTCTCTCTCTCTCTCTCTCTCTCTCTCTCTCTCTCTCTCTCTCTCTCTCTCTCTCTTTGAGGTCTCTTGGGATAGCTTCCTACGATGTTAAAATTCTCTTCTTCTTCTTCTTCTTCTTCTTCTTCTTCTTCTTCTTCTCTCTCAACTCGTGTGCTCCTTGCGCCATATCCAACCTTGGTGAGCCTTGGGTTCACACCCAAAGACCATCTGCCTTTTGAATTGGACCAAGAGGGTGGCCGAGGATTGGTTCTCACCCCTTGTGGTCGTAGCTTGGTGACGGGTGCCCCAGCAAAGCTCTCAGAGCTTTCAATTGACCGAGGCAAGGCTTTGTGGTAAGAGATCCTTTCACAAACAAAAAAAACACTTAATTATATCAATCAACCCAGAGTTCGCGGGCTCTCTAAATGTTGATTGCGGCACAAGAAGCCCTATATTAAGATCTCGGCACATATTTTGGTTTTTGGCAAGCTTACAAGCGTTCAAAACCGTCCTTTAGCCATCTTGCAAAGTAATTTTGGAGCGTCAAAGCTTGTAGGCTTAAAGTTTGTGTCCCAACAAGGAAATTTCGAGGAACTTCGGCATCGCAATCGACACTGGATTCGATTTTGACAAGGTATTTCATTGTTCTCTGCAAAGTTCTCAAATACAGATTGTTGAAATAGTTAAACCTTAGGTCTTTTTTTCTTACTAGGATATATGTCATTGATGTGGAAAGGCTCTCCAAGCTTCTCCATGACTCTAAAAATAATTCTAAGCCTTGCCTGTTGAACAACTGATGGCTTTGGTAGTAAGGAGCTCTTCACTCTTGACTACTTCAAGTTTTTATTCATGGTCTTGAATAGCTTTCAATAACCTACCCTATGGATTTCACATTTGTCCATAGGTCTTGAACTTCAGCCTTGTCCAAGGTAACTCTGCAAAAATCCATCAATTCATTTCTTCCTAAGCTTCTTGAACCTTCTTTCATGCAATAGGTTCCTAGCAAGAACAGGTGGAATCATTTCACAAAATGATTGTGATGCACCTCTTATGTTTTCTTGTGAATATTCTGGCTGAACTAAGGACCTAAAACAAACAAAAATAAAGACTATAGCACCCAAAGATACCAAATTGCAAAACAAAGACAACAACTCGAGAAATAAACCAGTTTTACCTCACTGCTTTGATGCTTTTGCTATAGCTTCCACCTCTTTGCTTGAGACTCTCAATATTCTTCAACTTCCTTTGTCATTGTTTAAGCACAAGCTCTGTCCTCTTTCTCCTAGCTGTATTCAACGATGATTTTAGGTTGTTTACCTTCTCCTTGCTTTTTTGTAGTTAATGGTTAAGAGAATCCTTGAGCTCCAGTAGCAAATGGTTCTCCAACTTAAAAATATCCCTCTTTGTTGCAAGGTTTTGTGTATAGATTAATAGACCGTTATGCCATCTCCTACAAATCTCATCAATGAATAGAAGTTGTAGAATGGTGGGGTGCTTTTGGTGATGGTGTCTATGAGATACAATCTACCATCTGTTCATAAATCAATGTGTCTCTTTGCCTCTGATCTCATTGCTTCAATTGCAGAAGGAGGAGTTTCACAAGCCCTATTTCTTTTTCAAACGGGGGAATATTCATCTTCCAACTCAACATGGAGATTATACATATTTCTCTTGGCAGGATTCATGGCTACAATACCAAGGTCAAAGCTTGGATATTGGGAAGATGATGATGGGTTGGATATAGTGTACAAAACAGATCGAATGAGTGGGGGGAAATTTGAAGTTTGGACCAAAAGAGAAAACCGGTGCTTCGGGAGACAAAATCGTAACCTTGTAAGTCCCATTCCTTAACCTAAAAACTTATTACCAAATACCAACTTTGTATGCCTACCACTTTCTTTCCTCCTATATTAACCTAACTTTGACGTTAAGTAACCTTGTACATTTGTTGCACTCCTTGCCTCATAAAGACATTGACCTTAACCTAAGTTAAGCTTGTCCTCATATAGCGTTAATCTTAGCCGAAGAAAAAATTTCAAAAAACTCAACCTTACGGAAAGCTAACCATGCTCTTTTGCCTAGATCTAATGTTGTCCTCATAATTTATTCATTCTTAACTTATGTTAAACTTATAACAATTTTTTTGGCCTCATGAGAAACCTAGCTTGAACTGAAGAGCCTAACACACCAACCTTTTACCTACCTAACTTTAGATACCCACCACTCTTTTCACTTCGATCTTAACCTTAGTAAGCATTGTACACCCACCACACCTTTTGCACCCTAAACCTGAAACAAAGCTAGCCCTTTTTTATCCACTACGCATTGTACACCCACCACACCTTTTGCATCCTAAACCTCAAACTAAGCTAGCCCCTTTTTTTACCCACTACACATTTTGCCTAAAGAAAGTGTCAACCTAAGCCAATTGCAAGAAACTCCTCCCCATACTAGCTATGTGCTCAAAACTATTGTGGTAAATAACACCAAACTTTGATTTTTTGACCTTAAATAAGGTTACTGTTCTTTGATAAAAAGGTTCCGATCCTTTGATAAAAAGTGGACCACAATATTTGATTGGCTTTTCTCTACACTACCAAAGCAACCCACCATGTCCACTTAATAATCTTGTTAGCCTAAACTACTTCTCTAAGCCTTACATCACATACTTTTTTGTCTCCAAAATCTTATCGTCACCTCTCTCTCTCTCTCTCTCTCTCTCTCTCTCTCTCTCTCTCTCTCTCAAGGAAGCCCCCAAGATAAAGGTTTTTTCTCTCACCCAATTTATAATGTTGCAAAGCAAGATGCAGGTAAGGGACAAAAAACTAAATAGAATAGATAGAAGGTAACACCAATTAATTATGCAGTGAAGCGAAGAGTCAAAAGTTAAAAGTTAGAAGACAACAACATGGTTAACTAAATATCTATTGGATTGACTTCAAGTTTAGGTATAGGGTTATGGTCAAGAAAAAAGAAACTTAGACAGTCCGTTCTTTCCCATTTTGCCAACCAATCATATAAAAATCAAGTAGGCACGTTGATACAATAAAAAAAGTAAAGTTTTCAAGAGCTCTTAAAAATCATCAAAGGCAAGATGCAACAAGAAACCATATACAATTACATGAAAAGATAGGTTATGGTATCCAAGTAAACGTTTATTGTTATCAAATCCAAGAGTCAACACAATTTTTTAGCTCAGCAGGCAATTTCTAAGTCAAGAAGACAAACGTTACAAGGTCCCATATGCATTTTGAGGTTACAACATTATCAACCCATGCAATTCATTCAGATATAGGTTTGAAAAAGAAGTATGGTACATTGTCTTTAGATATCATTATGAGTAATTTCCAAATTATGAGAATCCAATAAAGCCATGGTATCAACAATCATAGTGTAATGTAATACCATTTTACCATATTCTTAGAATCTACAAGATAATGTCACTTCTAAGCTAGGATCAGCCTTTCCATCTCCACATGCAAAAAATGTTTCAAAGGAAGACCATAACTCCCACATAATGAACCTCTTGGTGCATTTATAAAGCAAAATTTTAACTTCCAATCCTACAAAAAAGACCCCAACAAGAAAAGGTCAAAGTGTTGGCACATTTCCTTGTTTCCTACCATTGTATTAGTTTGCAAAAATTTAAAGCCCTTTGATGAGAAAAATGGAATAACTAGCAAAGACCAAGTACAATTAATTTAAGGACTTTTTTTTTTTTATAGAGTAAGTTTCTTTTCAAACAATCATTCATGCTGTTACTGCCCATAAGCCATCATAAAATGCCAACCATAAAAATTCAAGGGTAAAACGTTAGATTTTAGACCCTCACCCTGAGATCACTCAGTGCAAGGAATCAAAAGGGTGTAATATGAAGAAATGAAAGCAATGAGTATGAAAGTTGTCAGTCACTCCAATGTCCTAGCAGAGATCATAGATAATATTTTGACTAGTTTGGATCAAATAAACAAGAACATAGTCCAAAGCATCAAACGGCTAGACATTACAAAGCTACAAGAGAGCAAATAGTATAAAGTTGTTCCCAAGAGCCAATATTTAGCCAAAAACCTGAGAGGAGGAAGCTCTTTCCATTAATTTCCATTTAGATTGAGGGAGAGCAAGGCAAAAAGTCAAAACACTCCCTCTATCTCTTAAAATCAAAAAGATCTACTGAAAAGCACAAAAGCAAGAAAGAGAATCAACTATTTACAAAGAACCCCTTCCTTAAAGAAGCAAATTTTTTAAGAAAACTGGAAGAAAAACATATTTTAAGTGCCATAATAATAAATCAAGATGTTCTTTTCCTTTTTTTCATGTAATCATAGCCAAAAGACCAAAACAGAGTTCTGCCAATGCTTGGCGTAACCAAAAAATGGACCTTTAAACAAAATTAAGTCATTAACTCAATTTTCAAGAAAAACATTGTGATGAAGAGACACTTTTCACAATCTCCATGTGATTTAGAGAGGAGCTAAGCCCAATACACAAAAAAGCCATCAAGACAACACCACCAAAGAATTTATTCCTCTCAATCTGTCCCTCTCTTTGGCAAGACCAATTTAACAGAAAAACCAAAGGCTAAGTGAGGGAGAAAGATTGATCTCCTTAAATAGTGGCAAGGAGAAATGTGTCCTGGCATCCACCATCTCACCATGCATAGCCATATTGTGGCCAACAACAATCCTAGATAATAGTAGATAGAAAAAATTAGCTGCTAGAGTAGTATTGGTTAGACAAGACCCTACCATTGTGAGCCTCAATCTTGAGGAATCTCCAAGGAAAGCTACCATGATGCAAAGCAGTAGAGAAAGAGAAATTCTATAAGGCCATGAGTCAAGGCCAAGGTTAATGCATTTCCATATTTTAGGAATGGGCAAGTGGCCCAAGAAAGTGAAGCCCAAGGAAAGGTTCCCACCCATATAAAGCACCTTTGATGAGGAGTTAGAGAAGCAACATAAAAGTGAAGGATGGAAAAAACCCAATTAAGATAGCATTTCTATGGAGCCTTTTTAAAGGAGAAAACCCAACTATAGGATTCATCAACATATGAAAGCGAATTCTCTGTGATGTCTTCTCAGAGTCAAACCCAACTATAGGATTCATCAACATATGGAAGCAAATTCTATGTGACGTCTTCTTAGAGTCAAAGGGACCATATGATCCCACAATACAAAATAGCTCCAAAAGGAGAAGTAGCCAAAAGAAAATAGGCAAGGGATGATTTCATAAATAGAGCACCATTTTGAAGGTTTTTAACCTATGGACAAGAACCCATAAGGTAAACTAGAGCCTAAGGTAGGGGAAATTTCAAAAAAATGCATGAGAAGTCCAACAAATAATGGCAAAATCCTTATAAACAGGTATAGGGTTCAATTCACAGGTTTGAACCAAGAAGAGTTGGATCTTAAAGACAAGCTACAATCAAATAAGTAACATGAATCCCTTAAATGTCAGTATCAAGCATATCCAAAATTAAAAAGCAGCTAAGCCTTGAGAGACAAAGATCAAGGTAGGTGAAAATACAAAGTTTTACGTGTGTGTGTGTGTGTGTGTGTGTGTGTGTGTGTGTGTGTGTGTGTGTGTGTGTGTGTGTGTGTGTGTGTTGCTGTATTAAGATAATACTTATACACAAAATAACATTTTGTTCAAAAGACAACTATCTTTAAACATAAAGAAGGTGGTTTTTTGTATTCAACTCAATTTTGTACAATATGATCAAAATGAAATAACATTCCAGTTATCCTATACATTGGAACCACACCAGTTTATGAGGATGAAATAAGCCTTCCATCTCCAAGTTCCGACTGAAGCAAAGCTAAACATCTTTAAGCAAAAATAGAATTCTCATCTGCATCCATAAAAACAAGACAATAGATTCATTAGCTTTGGATATGTTTTACATGTGTCATATAACCTATCATTTGTTATCCTTGTTCTACTTAAAGATTTTTAGAATCGTTACTATCTTAACAAATGAAAGAGTTCTCTTTTTTTTTCACAGGGGTTTTTTTTATTGAAAAAATGTTATTTTGCCTCTTGTTTACCATCAAAAGGCCACTGATGGGAATGGAAATAAGTGTTGTTTATTATAAAAAATTCAAGAAAAATGTAGTCAGTTTTCTTAATTTGATCCCATTTTTCTAGAAATCCATCCTTTTCTTGGAAGCTTATTGCACACTCTAAAAAAGTATAATTGATGCTCTCCAGAGAAGCTTGGAACTTCTTTATGAAACTTTTATACATCATAGAATCCAAGTAACCAACACAATCACAAGAAGTATTCCATCCTACTTAACAATAAAATTCATTATTAGTTTTTCAAAAGCAAGCATGTTCTATCCTTGCCAGCAAATTTCCCCAAGGCATCATTTTACGATATATGATTAGTACAAGGCAATCAAAAAAGTAAGATCCAATGAGTTTTCATTTAAGGTGACACAACTATCAACTGCACCATAGCCACTTTGTTCCCAAGGTGACCTTAACCTAGTTCAGAGATTCCCAGTAGCACAACCTTATGCTTTTATGTTTTAAACAAAATTTAGGAGGTTCAATAGTTAGAAGATGGAAACAAACAAACAAAATGTCATAACTCATTTTTAGAAGCAAATTGCACTTGATGATAATGACTTGCAAAAGGTAGAGAAAGCAAAATGTTAAGTAGTGTAAAAAACATCGGAGTTATAGAATCCCATCTAGCCATAAAGTGAGCATCACATTTAAATTAAAGTAACTAGGATTATCCATTGCCCTAAGACCTCCCAATAGAAAAAAAGACCAATCAAGCGCCAAGAATTAAGAGGACAAAGCAATGGTTAGAAAACAAGGATTAGTTGTCTGAATCCTACCCCCAAAATTAAATATATAAAAAAAGAGTGTCACGACATTCCAAGCCAACCTCAATAAAGCAAATCCAATTGCAACAACCTCTTTCAGTCTGCAGATCAACACCCAAAAGGTCAAAAATCCTTTCTTTAGCAAAGGTGTTCCAAGGCAAAAACCCAACAAAATCCAAGTTTAGTAGATTCTCTTGCATCATAGTCTCAAGGCATCTACATATACCTTTTAAGCCTAGTATTTTGCCATGTATAGGACAAAGACCCTCTAGTATGGCAAGAGAGGCCCTAATAGACCATGTAATTAAAAGAAATATTATAATTAGATTCAGGTCAGATTCTAGATGCCAAAAGGATAAATTGTCAGGTTCAACATGATAAAACTTTTTTGAGCTATGCATTACCAGTACCTGTAAAAAAAATTATAACCATCCTTCAGATTAGTATGCAGCTAGTCAATTCTTACAAAGTCAGAGATCCTTAATAGAGGTTTATTGTTCTAGGCCAAGAGTAAACCCCCAAAAACACTCCAAGTAATGCACACCTTTGAACATTACCAAAGCCAGCATCAAAGTTTATAAACTTGACAATAGCATCTATTAAGAGAATCAAGAGTCAGGAACTCGGTACAAAAAACCAAACATGCAGCCATAAGGATCTATCACATGTAAGGATATAGAATGACTCAATATAGGAACCAGTATTATCTAGCAAGCAAGTTCCTTATACCATTATTAGTAGTGGGACAAGAGGGAAAGGCCCATACATCTTTTCATAGAGCCTGCCAAATCCTATCCCACTTAGTCATGTGTTTCATCACAACTAGGCCAATGGGCTACCAATATAACCAACATCATAGAGTCAAAAAAATCCCATCAAGTGGTTTTACCTGAGATTTTTTTGGAAAAAATTTGAATTTCCTTAGTGCCATTCAAAGGCTCATTGCTAATAGTATTCGGGAAATAGTAAAAATTGATCAGAGAAGAAATTTCAGTTCCCAAGATCGGCTAGTATTTTACTGCAATAAACCAAGCCAAAACAAGCCAAGCTCAACCTTACAGGAATTATGAGAAAAATCCTTACCCTAGGAGCAATATTTTGAGAGGACAATGGAGCCATAAGAGACAAAGACCAATAGTCTGACCATCATCCTCAAAGTCAAAGTGCAAGACAACTCCCAGAAGCAGCATCCTAATGGTAGAAGAACCAAAGCTCCACTATTAGTAAGTAAATTTATGCTTTTTATAACCATCCCAATGCAGTAATCAAGAAGTAGGATTTACTCACATTTTGCATTCCTATTCAAGGTCATTACCAGGCTTGTCAGAGCAAGGAAGAAAGTCAAAAATAAAAAAAAGTAAATTAACCAATAACACCAACAAGTCATTTTTCCTAGGTGCAAACCAAAGTGTGAGAATATGGTAACCATTTTTTTATAGGCTAATCTCAGGACTATGCTTAGTATGAATATAAGAGAAGAAAATATTGCCTTGTTATTTTAAGCAAAGAACCATAGAAAAAAATATCCATAAAGTACTGCCAACCACTGATTTATCAACAAAGGCCATAATGTAGGGAATCAAGCATACAGATGTGACTCCAACATTTCCATATTTCTAATCATATAGCAAATCAAATATCAGCATCTCAAGCCACTTTCATTCCTTTAAAGCACCATTTATTGCCTAAATTTGGCAAAGCATGGAATCATAAAAACCAAAAATTAGATCCAAACTGCATCAAGTAGCCATGCAATAGAGGAAAAACCTACAAGGAAGAATGGTTCTCAATAATCTCCTTGTAGCTAGGAGATGAACAATTGCCCAAAATTACTTAAAGCACACCAAGCAAGCCTATTGAGCCATCTTTGTTCACTTAATCTCTCACACACACAGTCACTTGTAAAACCAAGAAGACCACACCATTGGAGCAAGGTGCTTCATAACAAAAGATGCTTGCAATTTTGGGAATCGATATGTGCAGTAGCGAATAAAGAGAGACGATGAGAAATGGACAAATTGTTGGGATGAAGCACAAAGAAAGACAAAGAAGAGGGTGCATGCTCAATTAGTTTTGATGACTTGCACTCCACTTTGATAGCCTTTACAAAAGAGTGGCACAAAATGAGTGAGGAGAAAAAGGAAACAAAGAGAGGTAATCAACTGCAAGAAAGTTGAAAACAACAATAAGAGGGTGCGATGGCAGAAGAAGCTTGGCCAAGCCATGCAATGCAATGGTGCCCACTCTCTTTGTGGTGATGTTTTTTTCCCTAGCCCAAGCCCATGCACTTGCCTAGCCCTTGCTGTCAGAACCCCCGCTATGAACTCATGCCGAGACATAGCTTGAATGGAGGCACTCAGGTAGAGATGGTAGTGAGACAATAGAGGTTCACACAGTTTGTGGGCAACGCTTATAGATAGCCCTCTAGAAGTGATAATTAAACTTGGGATCACAATCACTGACAATGTTGCTAGGCAACCCATAAAGTCTATAAACATTGTCAATAAATAGCCTTGTTAACCCAAGAGTTTTAATGGTGGACTTGGTTGGAATAAATTAAAAGAGTTTAGTCAACCTATCTACAATCACCCAAAACGAGTCGTTAACTCATCTGGTGGTTGGTAGAACAACAATAAAATCCATAGAGATACTATCCCATTTGCCATTGGGAATCTCTGAAGGATGCAAGAGTCATCCTGCCTTCAACCTAACATTTTTGGCAGTGCAAGATATAGCCTTGAACATGTCCATGTAAACCTAGCCACTAAAATAGTTGTCTTATGAGTGCATACATCTTCTTTATGCCTGGGCGCCCTACACTTAGACTATCATGACATTCATAAAGAATTTGGCATTGAATGTCTACATCCGTCGGTATGCAAACCCTCCTCTTGTGGAGTAGATACCCATCTTCAATGGAAAAGTTCTTCCATCTACTCAATTGATCACTTGAAAGAGGAGAACCAAGTGTGGAGAAATGCACTACCATCTTGGGAGTGAGAAGGATCTCTGTTTTTGACATGAATCCACACCTTGGAGTATCCATCATCTTACTCACATTTGCCCTTAAGAGATTATAAAAACTCACTTTTAAGCTCCGTGAACAAAAGAGAGTTGATCTCAAGCATATGACTGAGATCCTTAGTGACAACATTGTACTGTCCTTTAAGATACCATAACTTTGTATCATACTCCTGAAGAATCTCAACCCACAGGGCCTTTCAAACTGCAAGTTAGACTATTGTGTAAAAAAATTAATACTTTCATGGTCAGACACAATTTCAAAATGTGCACCATACAAATAGTGGCCTAACTTTTTCAAAGAGTATGCTATGGTATATAGTTCTCTCTCATATGCTGAATAATTGTGTTCGACAGAATCGAAATTTTTGGCTCTCAAAAGCAATTGGCCTTTCCTCTTGAAGAAGAACTGCTCCAGTGGCTCAATTGCTGGCATTTATCTCAAGCACAAAAGGTTTAATTGGATCCATAATAGCTAATGTGGATTAGTAGCTAGAGCAACCTTAAGTGCTTCAAAACTTTGTTGTTGAGCATCTCCCTAATGAAATGTTTTTCCCTTGGCTTTCAATTGGTTCATCATAGGAACAATAAATTTTGCATAGTTTTTAACAAACCAACAATAAAAGCCTACAAATCCTAAGAAAATTTAGAGGTCTTCCAAATTTTTAGGACGAGGCCACTTACAAATGGCTCCACTTTGGAGTGATCCATATGAATGCTTGCTACAGAAATCATATACCCCAAATAGTGAATTTTTGTCTTCAAAAAGTAACCCTTGGACTCTTTGGAATATAATTTGTGTTGCCTACGGAGATCAAATACCTACTTCAAAGATGTATTATAGACTAAAATGTCATTGAGAAAAACAATGACAAACTTGCCCAAATACGATTTCAAAACACTATCATTAGTAGTTGGAGCGTTGGCTAAACCAAAAGGTATAACACCAAAAGTACATAATGTCCAAGCTTTGTTTAGAAAGTAGTTTTAGGTATATCAGTAAGTTTAATTCTTACTTGATGAAACCCGGACTGCCGATCTTTTTTTGTAAAATAGCATGCATATGTGAGTTTATCAAACAAACCATGTTAAGACCACGATAGTCGACTCACATGCACGTATTATCATTGTTTTTCTTCACCAACGGAATGGGGGAAGCCCATGGTGATAAACCCCATGGTTGAGTTTGCGAGACCGAGGGGACTGGACTATGCAACTCTCCACCCAACCATGCCCTATATAGGCCTTGCCTAGCTAATTATAAGGACCCCCTTAACCGCATGTCTGTCCTGGCCCTTGGCCTGGCATTACTCCCCCCTTGGAGAAGCATTTTCGTCCTCAAAAACACACATGGTAGTATCTTTGTAAGAACACTGATGTTTTCCATAGTGGAATCCCATATGCGGGCCAATTGTCCATGTGATCGCTACTTGGTGCAGTGAGGAGGTTCAATGAAACCAAGAGAAACATCTTGATTTTCAACATTTTTATCCCTTTGCAACCACTTATCTAAATGGTAACTCAATTTATAACTCACTTGAGTACTTTAAAGGAGTTACCACAACTAAGACGTGTCTAAATACATAACCAGTTTTCAGACTTTCTTAAGGTACTCGAAACATGCACGAAAACCTCGGCGCAACTTTTCATGAAGTTGTGAGCCAGATTTCCAACTCGCCTGAGTATCTTGAAAAGATCATAGTTACTAAGGGATAGAATAGGGAGTGTCCTCATGTTAGACTTCTAAACATTTTGGAACACGCAGAACAACCTGTTCACCCTTAATGAAGGTTACGTGCCAACATACTTTGTCAGCACAACCTACTAAGTCTTTGACTTGTGAAGCTATTGTGTCGGTATCCAACCCCACCTAACAAGTGCTCCAAGCTGAAAACCTAACCTAAGAAAATTCTAGAATAGGGAAGGGATCTCCCATTCAAAATGCTTTGTGCTAATGTATGCGCTTAGCACTAAAAAGAATACTTGTAAGCTACCCATCCAACACGGGATGAATAGCAGTAGTAAGAGTGAGGTGCTTTCCCCCAACTACTTACAAATAGTCTTCCAGGACTGACATTAAACTATGACTCACCAAGTGAGGTTCCATCCATATACTCGATATGGCTTGGAGACAACCAACTAAGTTAAAAGTGAATTGAAGCGAAGTAAACTCATAGAGTTTAGACCATCCAATCACAAACACCCATATTGAACCATTATTTTGTATGGCAAGGTGTAAACTCATAATAAATCTGCGAGAGAGTGTGCACTTGAAGTGCAAAAGGTTGCAAAAACAATAAAGTCCATGAATTTGCATGCCGCTCCGAATAAATCTGTGTTAAACAGTAGGGTCCATAACACGTAGTGTGCATGCATTTAACACAAACATATCCGAACCGCAATTCCATCACGAGACTTTTCACGGTACATACGTGAAAGCCTTGCAACGAAAGCTGGACCATAATAGAATGCAAACACTCAGTCACACCTAGGTACCAACCATGAGACATTCTCATTTAATAGCATAACGTTGCTATATGGATAAACAACCATTGGTTGAGGTTGTTTCACAGCACTTGTAATCACCACAAGTCTATACGTAGTACCCGATAATTTCTGGCCACTGAAATTATTCCTCATACTGTGTGCTTTAAATGGTCAAACAAACAGATGTGACCAACACTGAGGGACTTCGTCATGACGCATCATTAGGAAATAGGTGCCAGTGTCAATCCCAGAAACTCATATTCTCCACATGTGAAATATGTCTCAAAACAGGATGTCAGGAAAAGCGACATCCATCAAGTACGAGATTTACTTGTGTGTGGAGGTAACTGCAAACACTCCGCGACAAGAGTGAGAGAAACCCTCATTAACATTTCTCCACACTTGCTAAACCGAACTCCATGAGTTCCTAGACCATGTTGTACACCATGTGCCAAATAGAACCCTACCATTTAGGTCTGTAACTATTTCTACAGGAATCAAACCCATCATGGTATCCTGATGAACAATTAAGAGAGAAAGTAGCAAAAAGCATGTTAGCTTATGCATCTCTCTTACAAACTTACCCAAACATAATTGGAAATGAAACAAAACCAAAAAAAACATATACTTACAATAAGGTGGAAATTACCTGATACTTACCCAGAGGTCAAGTGCTTCAACCTGTAAGGATATATTACCAAAATGTCCTTGACCTGCTAATCACTAAAAATAGAGATTAGTGAAGATAAATAAATTGAAACTTGTAACATTGGGTGTTGCCTTGGCAATCCAAACCCCTTGGTTAGACGCTAGAAAGAACTTAATTACTACCCCTTGGCATATGAATAAGTTCTTTCCCCTCGAAAACAAAAGCGTGAAGGTATCTAGAATACACCATCAACACATATTGAGTGATTGAGTAATCACATACGAGATCTTACCGCAAAATTGTGCCCCTATAGACACTCCCAGTGCTATAGAGAAAACTGGAGATCCACGCAAGTGGAACTCTTAGTTCTTGCGGCTAGCCATGATGTCTGAAATGCTTGCTGCATCTATACACCGTGGTAAAGATCAGCCTATGCGAGTTTAAGATCATCAAGAACTCAACTCAATCTTCGCACTAAAAACATGTAGTGCTAAAATGACACCCAAAACATCAGTAATGGCAAGACTCTTGCTTGTCCATTATCGTTGATGGGTATTCCACTAGGTAGATATGTTTGATCACCCAAGGAATGAAAACAGTTGGGGCTTACCCTGCTGAAAAAACAAATGGCTCTTAGCCTTTATGACTCATAGCCCTTATGCCAATTAGTGTTCAATATACAAACCGATGAAGACTAATTTGGGCGGCGTCTTTGCCACTTCTAGTTGAGAGTTAGAGCACCTTGGCTCAGAACGACACACAACCAAAACATGTATCAAAAGCTTACGTAGAAGATTTTCATTATTCCTTGAGAGAAATAAGAAAGATATAGAGATGAAGAGCATGCTGGGTTGAGGAACATTCCAAAATTTACTACAGTGTATACCCTCTGCATATGCTCTTGTGCATCTTATGCCTAACTTGCAGCGTATCCTATAAGCATACAACAATATGCTTGTATGATGCTCTCATTGAGAGAGGTAATAGAAAACATAAGTCACATCTTGACCCACCTACCGTGTATGGGGTCGTGACTATACAAGGATGACTTAAATACGGCACTTTGCCTGTGAATTAAGTCCTAGATTTAGGTTCCTTTGTGTGTTGTTGTGCATTGACATCAACCAAAGAAACATAAATAAAAATCATGTTAAACAATCCATAACTTATCGTGTCCTTCACAGAGTGGCTGGTGCTATAGCGGAAGCATAAACCAAAATGTGGTGGAATTCATTCCACCTGGCTAGCATGCCTTGATGCAGAGTTGTAAGCCCTTGGCTACAGTGATGGCCTCAAGCGTGAGAGCCAAAACCACAAGCGCCTTGCACAGTACGTACTCATAGGGATACATCATAACTCATCGTTGCCACACATAAAGTGTGAGCTGATATCCATATTTTGCCAGTTCCCCTAACTTGTGTGCCAATGCCCTTGATTCCAAGTCAATAAGTAGTATTGTAGCATGAGTTAGAAGCCTTGCTTCACGTGAAACTGTCAAAGCACTTTGCTTTGCACAACAGATAGTCTTTTCTAAAGTAAATGTGAAACTAGAAAAACAAAGAAAACTTAACATTGTCTAGCCTGGTTGTCCTACTGTAACCAGTTGTCTTCAAATTTCAAAGGAAAAGCTTGCGCAAATGTAGCTCATAGCCATATCTGCTATGCGAGAGAGAGGTGTTGTGTGTATCATATACACCCTCCTTGCATGTAATGAAAAAACTTGCAGGCACATTAACAAATTCCCCTAAGTTCGTATTTGAATAGCATATTCCAAAGTTTGGAAATGTCGATGCCAAATGCTGAAATTGAAGCCGTGCTTCACATAACTACTGAGGCGGTCCGGGGCGGGCAACAAGAAGAGTGGCCTCTAGACACCCTTCAAGGCTCCCGTGCTGCTCAATGGGGCTGGGGCACAACACAACACAAACCAAAACAACAAACCCACCGCCAAATCCCAACTACACAAGGGGCACCACCTAGTTTAAGAGCGAACTAGGACGCAAAAGAGGAGAATCGTTAGAGCAACCCACAAACAAGCAAGGAATTTACACTAACCCTAACACCAATGGAATACTCTCACACACTAAAACACGAGAGAGAGAGAGAGAGAGAGAGAGAGAGAGAGAGAGAGAGAGAGAGAGATAGTGCTCGGGCTGCTTTGAAACATATCGGCAATGATCAAGCAAACACAACTATATATTTAAGAAAGAGAGAGAAAGGGGGAGGGGGTGCTTGTTGCATTAATACCTTCTTACAAATCTGTCATGACAAATCAAAGTGAGATTAGTACTTGTTCAACATAGCTTGCGTAAATTTCACCACAACACATCACTAGAAAAGCCACCCCAATCACTGTCTTAAGGCCAGGGGAGTCCTCTCCACCCTGTCGCCCTCTTACAGTATGTGGGATTTATGGCTAGATTGATGACAACACCAGAGACAAGCTATCAAGAACTTTAAAAAAACCAAGACACTTACGCATCATTGTTGTCCATTACTTCACGTTGGAAAGGAGACAAAATATCCAAGATTAGTCCAAATCCACCCTCCTTGATTCAGCGAATGTTGGGCTTACACTAGTAGGAGAAATGATAGATTTCCTACTCTCAATTGAATGATCACTCTCTCTCTTACAATGGCATAGATTTCCCTTGCTAATCCCCTATTACAACACATGCACATGCATAAGACAATGAGCTTCCACTCAAGAGCTCCTTCTAGAGAGGTTGAGCTTGGCTTCTCAAGCTATAGCATAGTGCTCTTGCTTATGGCTTCCCCCTTTTATGCTAGCTACACCCTCCTTTTATAGCAATTTTGAAGGCTAGGGTTACTCCTCTAACCATGGTTGGGTTAGATTTTCAGCAATTTATCTAATTTCTTTTGCTTGGAATTATCAAGAAGTTGGTGGGGAAAGAGAGAGGAGAGAAATGGAGGTGATAGGACTTTTCATAGTGGGTTAGTGTTAGTAGAGTTAGTATTAATTTACAAATGGAATTGAATATTTACAACGGGAGTATCCATGTAGGATACAAATAAGGAAGAAAAACTCTTAAGAGGTAAGAAAAGGTGGATTTCTTACAAGGTTGATGCTCCAAGTGTCTTGAGTAGGGCCAATTTTGATGCTTGTTGACGGTCCACTAGCTTTGACGGTACATTTTTTCTCCACTCTTGACCTTCCTTGAGAGACAAGGTAATTGAAGCTGAGTAATCAACCACCATGATGCTATCTTTTAAGAGAAGAGGCTGAATTTTGTGGTTTTTTGATAGATATGGGTAATTTGGAGGAGGAAAAATGAGACTAGGTGGTCAATTTTGGAATGGAATTGTGTGTGGGAGGTATGAGTTCACCATGGTTTCTCTTATTCTTCAAGGTTGAGGAGAAGGTGAGTAGTGTGCAGAGAGGAGTGGTGAGAGAGATGGGGATGATGAGTGGAGAAGTGTGTGTGAAAGAGGAAAATGATAAAGTGGAAGAGAGAGTGTGGCTGCATAGCATGGGAAAACTGGGGTCCACTAAAAAAATCATATCTCACAGCTGGTAGCTCCAAAAATCATGAAAAAATTTGGGGTGATTATTCAGAGCGTGGGCTACATTTTCTCTTTTGACCACCGCTCCAAATTCGGAGTGGAGATAGGTGCCAAAATTCTCACCAAAAAGCCTGTTTTTTATGCCTCAAAAGTCTTTTAGTGGTCCCCTCCTTTGTTGAATTTGTACAATGCATCCAAGAGTGAGCCCCTCCTTTGTCATATTATAATACAAAGCATTCAAGTTGCCCTTGACCCATGCATGGAGGAGGATTATTGGTGAAATAAGAAATATATACATGGTGGGACTAGTGTATGGACTATTCATGGACTTTAGCTCAATGAGCACATGGTGTTAGAATAATGAGTAAAAATAATAATAAAAATATGGAGGAGTTATGGATATGGAAAGATATTGGAATCATATGATATGGTCCCTCCTTGAATTATTTTGGGTGAAAGAGGAAAAGGTATGCAAGTAAATAATATAATAAAAGTAACCAATGAGTAGAAATCAATTTTTTGTTTTCACGAGGGTGAGGGTGAAAATGTGGGAGTGATTTGTATAAAGAAAAAATATGAGGTTAGAGTATGTACATATTGGCAAAAAATATATATATAATTATGGTGTAAGAGGATGAAAGAAGGTGTACATAGGTTTAATAAAACACATACCTAAGTAGAAATATTTAAATAAAATACCAAAATAATTATTAAAAATCCCTATATTTAGGCCATATATACAATGAAATATTTACACACAAAGAGGCCATAATATACTTTTATTTTTTTTATTTTTTTTATTTTTTTTGGCTCACCTAGCCCAGTGACTAGCTAGCTGAGGGTTTTTAAGAAGATATGGGAAAAGTCCCGTGACTCACGCACGCCTATGTACAGTGAAATGGTAGGGATAGCCACAGTGTTTGGGTGATTTTGGTAGGGTGAGGTAACTCACTGTGGCAATTACAAAGAGCCGAAAAAACGGCTATCACTACTTATGAAGTTTCTGTGCTCATAGCTAACGGATACTCCTGCTAACAGACAGATATCGTAGCAAAAGAAAATTGACCTTGTCAATCATGCCCAAATAATGGACCTTGTATACTTGTACATCATACTGAGAAGCAAAAGAATACTTGCAAGGTATGTATGCGTACCTTCCTAGGTTGATTACTGTTGTCCTTGACCATATAGGTTTGTCATGAGCGACTGAAAACTCGAACAAACTTTCCCTAGGAACCATGTTCTTAGCAAAAAGTCAAATCCAAAACGTGAAATAATCGGCGTCTCAATCTGTAACAAGTGCTCGACCATGCCGAGCACCGTTGCCGCCTTCAACAAGTCTAGCAATAGGTCGTGCCTGTCTCCTTGAGATGCTGAAACATTGCCAGTTGGCCTTGCCTTTGAAGAAAAATTTAATATTTGATGAGCGTGATCTAACAAGGTACTTGGTAGAAGCCATGCTTCTAATCAAGATTGTGTGTACTCAAATCGTGCTTGATGTGGGTTCGCAACTAATAATTGGCCCTTACCAACAATGTATGCAACAAAATTTGAATGATTTGGATAATTGTCACAAGCCATGCTTGTACTTGGAGTGCTTAAAGTGCGCTCACCTCTGCTGCATGATAGAACTATGCAGCATATTTTGAAACAATCGCCAAAAGAATTTGAAAATCTATGCATACCTTGTTAATCACGCGACTCGACCTGCCATGCCGTCAATCTCTTGCATGATGCATGAACATGCATGCCAAGATTTTTGTATCCGTGCAGATGTTCCCTATTGATTCTTGAGTTGTGCTCAAGTATATATGATTTGGTTGTATTCGTAACCATGTTCCCCACGATGGTAGGTTGTAGCCTTGCCGATCAATGCAACTATGATCCTCAAATCACTAGCAATATCGTCTTTGCTGTGATTTCTTCATCGAGATTGTGATTCTGTAGTGTTGTATGGTGTGCATGCTTGCATGCATGCCTTCTGTTCAGCCGTTCAATCCTTGTAGCTCCTTTGGATCACTTATTCGAGATCCTGGTTGCTTGCTTGCATGCCCTTGCATGCATTTTGTCAAGCTTTGCATGTTGTCGTGGATACATCCAGGGCCTTCATCTTTTGTTGAGAATGTCCAAGATGAGCTGCGTGCTGCTGTCGATCTGCCTCATGGCATGGGCTACGATGTTATGCGGCTGTAAGAATTCTGCAGACCATAACACCGTGGAGCTCTGCTCTTATTAAGGGAAGCCCAAAAAAGGTACCCAATTGAACCCTAAAGTGGCCAATTAAAAAAACAAAAGCGATTCTGCAGGCAGCGATGGCAGGCTCTTTGCGTAGAGAGAGATGAACCCATGGCTGGTTCTGCATGCCAAGTTAGGCTCCGATTGTGTGTCAAACTTTGCTAGCACCACCATGGCAATTCCATCAAGCTCGGCTATGGTGGTTTTTTTGTTGGTCGACCCCGCCATCCGTGTGTGTGCAAGCGGTGCTTCCCGCGGGCATCTCCCCTCACAAAGCCAGTGCAAGCCTCAATTCCCCATCTCTTCCTCTCCACGGAACTTGCATGCAATTTCATGCAAGTCCATGCAAGAAGCCTTGAGCTCCATGACCTTCCAGCACAACTCATCTTCTCCATGGCCTCCGCTTCCTCCAAGCAAGAGAGACATAGAGAGAGAGAGAGAGAGAGAGAGAGAGAGAGAGAGAGAGAGAGAGAGAGAGAGAGAGAGAGAGCCGCCATGGAAATTCCATCAAGCTCGGCTACGATGGTTTTTTTGCTGGTCGACCCCGCCATCCCTGTGTGTGCAAGTGGCGTTTTCCGCGGGCATCTCCCCTCACAAAGCCAGTGCAAGCATCGATTCCCCATCTCTTCCTCTCCATGGAACTTGCATGCAATTTCATGCAAGCCCATGAAAGAAGCCTTGAGCTCCACAACCTTCCAGCATGACTCGTCTCCTCCATGGCCGCCGCTTCCTCCAAGCAAGAGAGAGAGAGAGAGAGAGAGAGAGAGAGAGAGAGAGAGAGAGAGAGAGAGAGAGAGAGAGAGAGAGAGAGAGAGAGACATCTACCATGCCATGCATGCAAGCTCCGACCTCCCTCTTCCTACTCGTTGCTCCATCTCCCCTGAGCTCTGATACCAATGTGAGACCGAGGGGACTCAACCATGCAACTCTCCACCCAACCATGCCCTATATAGGCCTTGTCTACCTAATTATAGGGACCCCATGAACCGCATGTCCGTCTTGGCCCTTGTCCTAACAGAGTTAGTTGGAAATGAGCTGAAATTCCACCTCACTAGCCTCAAAATTACTCAATTTGTATGCTAACAGGCTTACTACCTGACACACATCTATGATGCGTTGCACAGAACCTGTCGGTGGTAAACCAAGTGTTAAATCTTGTGGAAAAACATCATTGTATTCCATTAAAAGGTCCTTCAATTAATGAGTAACAATTTCTTGTTGGGATGAGTGAGAAATAGAGAGAGAAGAGAAGCATGTGATGTTGAGAAATTCTCAGACATTACAAAGTCATTATCAACATTTCATAACAGATGGCACAAAGAGTAACACAAAAGAGTATTTTCTATTTTATTATTTGAAGAGAGATTCATAGGATCAGCTATGCAAATGAGTGGTGAGGCAAGTACATCTTTTTCCTCGAACATTAGCACATGCATACCATTGAATTCAAACTCAGTACTCCTATGCTCATAGCTACGATGTCATGATGAAACTAACCCATGCAATCACTCCCGAATCAACACCACATTTTCTCTACCCATGTTCATCTCCCAAAAATATAAGGTTGTTTGATACCCTTGTATCTCAAGTGATACACTCTTGACTTAAGTATCCCACACTTTAGCATCCTAGCCATTGATCATAGCTACCTTGTAGCGGTGGGAGCTAGGTGTCTGAAGAACATTGAAATGTATCACTAACTTGTAGTTAATGAAATTGTGAGAATTGCCATCATCTACAAGGATTCTCCCCTTGTGACCTTGAATGTAGACATGCATTCTCACAAGCTCATGTTGGCCAAATGATGCCACATAGAGGAAATCATGCATCGCTCATGAATCACCTCTGAATGTGTTCCCTCCACATTGGAGTAAAAAGAGGAGGATTCAAGTAGAAGCAACTGCACCATATGCTCTACTTTTTTGCCACCCTAGGTAGGAGACTTTCCCTTGGGTCAGTCCTTTTTTCCATGACCACTTCCCATACAATTAAAGCATTATTTCTTCCTTTTTTACCTTTTGAAACTCCTCAATTGCGAGTTGGCCTATAGGCCCATTGGGCTTCTTGGATGCATCATGGGAGGCAAGAATAAATTTTCTTTTGTGCTTGATTGTTGCTATGAGATGCACATGCATGTGAAACATCACACATATGCATGCTATGCAATAATATATCATCAATATCATCATGAATAGGTGCTTGCACGATGGCTTCCTCAAGTGTTTTGAGGTTGTGGGTTTTAACATGCTTCTTAAGCTCTTGAGTGAAGAAGCATCACACATATGCATGTGAAACATCACACATATGCATGCTATGCAATAATATATCATGAATAGGTGCTTGCATGATGGCTTGTGTTTTGAAGTTGTGGGGTTTAACATGCTTCTTAAGCTTTGGAGTTAATATGCAAATAAACCCTTGTATTTGTTGGAAGTCATCTAAACCCTCTAGTTTGAGGATAACATATGTATAGTGAGATATATATTCAAAAAGTGTTATGTGCTTCATAGTATACTTATCCCATGCAGTCCAGCTCCTATCCTTCTCATTAGCAGGAAGGAATTCTTTTTGGAACGTGTTCTTGAAACCATCACGAAATGATTCTCTTCTCATTAAGAGACCTCCACCATTTGTAGCCTTTCCCTTTCAAGGACAAGCTAGTCTGTAATTCCTTGATTGCATCTGGAGTACGAGGAAGATGGTGAATACCTTCCCATTTACTATGGAAAATAATGAGTGTGTCTTTGTTGTGTTATTTCTCTTCACCTCGAAAGACTAGTGGTTTTGTGTTTTTTAACAGTTCATCCACCTCTTTTTGAGCAAAAGACTACAATGCGTCTGGATTGGAGCCTTGTTGAGGAGTGCCACAATAGGAATCTTAAGCCAAAAAAATTCTTACCCGCCTCACTTGTAGTGCACAACTAAATCAAACAATTTGGTGACATTTTCATTCACATGCACAAAATTTTATTCCATGACAGTGAAGCGTGATTGCAGTGCTCTAAATTCTTGGATGTCAAGCAACTCAATTTGCTCATCCATCCCAGTTTTTGTGCAGGTATTCTCCATGAGTGTATCGTGCTATGGAACAACTTGTAATCGTATTTCAATTATGCACCAATCAAGATAGCCTTGCTCTTAATGGCTAGTTGATTGCTTTGTTGATTGCACGTTGATTGTCCTTGATGAAAATGATCGAACATGCCAAAGTTCTTTAAAACTGTTATTGAGACCTTGATGTTTGATTGCCTTCGGTAGAATAACTTGGCAAATAGGACTCCTTACGAGATAAGAAGTCCTTTGTCAATGGCTTTGAAATTCCCTTTGGTGGTCGACAGCTTTGAAATCCCGTTTGGTGATAGCTTCAACCCCTTTGGATACCCAATTTTGTAAGAGCACCACTTTGAAGGGTTGAAAGCCTCAAGGTTTTGAGATTGTGACCCCTACTAGCAAGAACTATGGGGCTCTAGCCCCGCGGGTGTGCGTGCAAGAAGGGGGAAGGAAAAGAGGAGAAGAGGTAGGAGTATTAGTGTGTCTCTTTATTCCTTTTGTTTTTATGTGTACACTTGAAGTAATGGTTAGTACAAGAGTTAGGGGTGTCCGGGTGATTGACCATAGGGCTTTACCCAGCAATCTCCCACGTAAAGGCCAATGTGACCATAAGTATCGACTAAAGCTAGTATATACAATCGTGAAGCATGACAGCTTTCCTTCTATACAAAATCGTTCACACTACACCCTTTAACTAGATGTAATGTGCAAACCGCTCCGTAGCCAAGATCTCTGTAAGAGTATCTGCTGGGTTTTCATCAGTGTGAACCTTGATAAGCTCCAAGCGCTTATCCATCAACACATTTTGAATGAGATGATATCTCACCTCAATGTGTTTTGACTTGAAGTGAAACATGGGATTCCTTGCCAAAGAAATGGCACTTTGACTATCACAATGCAAAACTGGAACCAGATGAATGTTTAAATCTCCCACTAAACGTGCCAACCATATAGCTTCCTTGCTGGCATCTGACGTTGCAACGTATTCAGCCTGTGTAGTGGAAGAAGACATACAATCTTGGAGAGATGAACTCCAAGAAATGGCTCCTCTTGCAAACATGAAAATGTAGCTAGATGTAGATCTCCTACTATCTTTGCAACCCGCATAATCTGCATCTATGTAACCAACAATAGATGCATCGTTGTTACCAAAACATAAACACTTGCTCGTTATACTCTTCAAGTATTTGAGGATATGTTTCACTGCTATCCAATGCTGCTTGCCAGGATTAGCCATGTACCGACTAACCACTCCCACTGCAAATGCAATGTATGGCCTCGTAGTTACCATAGCATACATAAGACTGCCTAGGCACACTTGCCATTTTTGCTCTCTCTGCATCTGACTTGGGAGCTTGGGAGAATCTTCCTTGTTAAGTTTCAAATATGATGGTAGTGGGATATTCATTTCCTTCCCCCCCTACGTATTGAAACGATGTAAGACCTTTTGGATGTAGGACTCCTGAGATAACTCAAGAATGCCCCTTTTCCTCTTTCTCTTTATACACATACCAAGCAAGTGATTTGCTTCTTGTAAACATCCTCTTCTAGATCCCCATGAAGAAAAGCTGTCTTCAAATCCATTTGGCCAAGCTCCTTGTCTTCTAAGTCTACTAGGCCAAGCATTGTATGTATTGTAGTCATCTTGACCACTGGCAAGAATATTTTGTCAAAATCAACTCCCTTCTGCTGCTTGAATCCCTTAGCAACCAATCCAGCCTTGTACTTAGGCTTGGGATTATCAGATGTAAACTTCTTCTTGTAAACCCATTTGCAAGGTAAGACCTACTTGCCTTTTGGCAATTCAACCAATTGCCATGTCTCATTGTTCACAATCGAGTTGCACTAAGATTGCATGGCCTACTGCCATCAACGCTATGTGTCAATTCCTCTTTGCCTCATTGTACCGTGTGTGTGTGTGTGTAACATTTAATGGTCTAGTAACTTGTGTGTAGCAAAAAATAACTTAACATAGTGAGCATTTCATTAAGAACAAGTTCCTAAATGAGAATAGAAAGAGTGCTTGGTTGGAGAAATATAAGCATAACACCTAGTTAGTTTGGCATGAAAAATACTTGAAAAAGAGAGAGAAATAGAGCAATTGACAACAATTGAGGACCGGATTTATGTGGAGCCGGTCCCCCCTCCAAAAGGCATTTGTATTATAGCTTCTCCCATCAAGAGAGACTTTGTACAATACAACACTTTGTTTTCCTTGATAAAACTCATTGGTGCAATGAAGATGGAAGATTCATGCACCAAATTATGGTTGAAAACACATCAATTACCTCACGGTCTTAGTCCCAAGACCTCACACACTGTCAAAAATGGTGAGAGCTAGCAGGGAATGAGACAAGGAGTAGAGGAAGAAGAAGTATCTTACGAGAAAGAGTATTCTCCTCACATAATCACTTTTATATCATAGCTTAGCTTAGTAATTAAGATGATACAAGAGATGAGCATGCCATTGAAGGTTGGCTCTTGGTTGGATTTGCATTCCATGGCCAAGAGTCGTTGGTGTAGGCCTCCACTTCTCAATTCTTGGAGAAGGAGATGGAGTTCTTGCTCAACACATGGAATGTGTGAATGTGTGTGGAGTTGTTAGATCCAAATGAGCCTTTTCTCCCTCTTCTTGGTTGACCCCTCTTGCTATTTACTCATCCTTTCACCCTATTGGCCCTTGCAAAGCTTAGCCAATAGGATTTAATGGGCAAAATCAAGAGCCTTGTGACAAGTGTCCTCCTTTCCACTTTAGTGAGAGCTTAGGTAATTAATTTAATTAATCTAAAATCTCATTGGACCTTTTAGTATTTTGGCCAATAGGAATTAAGCAAGCCCATGGACTGCTTAATTCTCGTTGGACCCCTTGGCAGACTATCCAATAGTCTAGGGAGCTTAATTTCCATTGGTTCTTTTATCAAGAATTTCTAAAATGATAAAGCTGAATTTACTCTAGCTTATTTCTCATTGGTCCACCTCTTTGGTCATCCAATAGGCTTTTAGGGATGATTGGGGGCAACTAGCCTAGGAGCCTAGGCTCACTTAGAGAGAGAGTGTGTGTGTGTGTGTGTTCTCTCTCATCCCCTATAAGAAGGGCTCGCCCCCTCCTAAATAGGCTAGTGGGAAGAATTTTGAGTCTTCCCACTACCATCCAATCTACCCTAACTTTGGCCTATGGACTTTAGACTAAAAATTTGGAACCTTAGTCTTTGGAAGTTTTAATGGAGCTGAACCTTAGGCTCTTTTAAACTCCATTGGTGCCCCTTGCTCTTTGGCAAAGCATCCCCCTTTGGATCCCTATTTTCCCTCCTTTGGATCCCTTGCTAAGACCGGTATGGCAGCCTTATCAATATTCTAGCCTTTGCTCCCCTGGTACCTCCCCATATTAAATGATTAGTTTAACATGAGAAAATCATTTGGGAGAGTTAGATATTAGTTTTTATGACTTTACCTCTCTCTTGAAATCATAGTCATCCTCAACTATGAGGTAGAGAAGGTAAAGCCTAGTCATTAGTCCATTTGCTAGCGGGTAGAGGATCCCTATTTGACCCTACGACATCTTTCCACAATGGATGACGAATCCATTTGGTGCTTGAGAGACTTAGCTACCGCAAGCATGTCTGCTCGTTAGTCCATATCAATCTTCCATAGTAGAGTGACAAGCTCTACTTGGTGTTTGGGAGACGTCGTCGCCACAAACATGATCCTAAGCATGCATACTTCTTAAAATTTGTGCACAATAAAGAAAAAGAGAGTCTTATAAGACAAAAAAAAAATTCATTTAAAACACATTTACATTTGCTTACTCTAGGGAATCATTGTAAGCATTGACAAGGTCTAGGTTATCCTTTAACTGTATACCTTGCATCCATCTAGCATCTTCAAAAGGATAGTTCTTAAACTAATTATGATACCGTTGAATAATATTGCCGCCTCTCAATACCTTGTCTTTGTGTCGAAAAATGGACTCGGGTTGCAGCACCTCTTCTTGGTCCTTGATCTCTAGTGGTCTTCAATGGTTGCTTCTTGGGGTCGCTCTCCTTTGTAAGGCTTTAGTAGGCTCACGTGGAAAACATTGTGTATGAGCCAATGGTTGGGAAACTTTAGCTGGTACGTCATCTTATTGATTGGCTTAAGAATTTGAAAGGGACCATAGTACCTTTTTGCTAGCTTAGCATAGCACTTTTGGTGTCCCGTAGGGTTCTTACCCATAGTGTGCCTTAATCAAGCCTTGGAAAACTTAAGCAAGACCGAGTCATTTTCTTTAAAGGCTAGAGCTCTTTTGTGCTTATTAGCAGTAGCCTTTTGCCTTTGCTGTGAGATGGATATAGCATCCTTAATCTTTTGGAAAGATTCTTGTAGGTCTCGGCTATACTCATCTACAGCGAAGATCTTCCCATGTACCTTAAGTAACAGGGGACCTTTTGATCTTCCCTCAATCACCTCAAAAGGTGCTTTTCCTGCGAAAGTATGTACAGTGTTATTGTAGGCATACTCCACTAGAGGTAAGTACTTCTCCCATTGGGACCTTTGATCTACTTCTGTGACATAAGCTTTTAGTAGATCAAGAATTGTTAGGTTAGCTATCTCACTTTGGCCATCCGTTTGTGGGTGATAGGCCAAGGAGAAATTTAGCCTTGTACCTAAATTCTCAAAGAGACCCTTCCAAAAATTACTGGTCATTCTAGGATCTCTATTCAACAATATAGACATTGGCAAGCCGTGGTACTTGAAGATTTGTGATATGAAGAGGGTTTCCCTTTGATGGGCCTTGATAGTCTTTTTGACAGGTATGAAAATCGATGGATATGCTCTCCCAGGGTGAATCAGGGATTGGCCAAGGTTGAAGCAAACCAGGTTGCTTCCCTCTATCAAACTTTGTCTTTTGGCAAACCACACATTTCGAAACATACTCTTGTATGTTCGCTTTCATGGTAGGCCAATAGAAGTATGTTTCTATCCCTCTTAGGGTAGATTGAATCCCTCTATGCCCCGCATAAGGAGGAGCATGAGATTCATACATTACTTTCTCATGTAGTGAGCTAGTAATGCATAGCCTATTGCCATAGAGAAAATAACCATCTTGTAGGGTAAATGGTTCTTCTTTCTTCCCTAGTGCAAGGGCTGAAATCACATCTTTAAAATCGGGATCATTAGCATGCTCATCTATCATGGTAGATAGATCATTTGTAAGTTGCTATAGATACCGCATTCACTCTCGGTCGTTTTGAGAGTGCATCGGCTACTTGATTATGCTTGCCAACAATGTGAGCAATATGAAAATGAAATTGCAAAAGGAAATTTTCCCACCTCATTTGTTTGTCGAAGAGCTTGGTCTGCATCATGAAGTACTTAAGACTTTGGTGATCCGTTTGAAGAATGAAAGGAGTCCCCAATAAATAGTGCTCCCACGAGTCTAGGGCATGTAGAACTGCTAAGAGTTCCTTTTCGTAGATGCCTAAAGCTTTCTCAACAGGATCGAGCCTTCGACTTTCATAAGCTATGGGCGTGCCCTTCTTGGAGTAAAACGGCTCCAAGGAAATCACCACAAGCGTCGCATTGGACCTCAAATGGCTTTGAGAGATCCGGCAACGTAAGCACAGGTTGAGGGATAAGCTTCTCTTAAAGCTTTTTGAAAGCATTGTTCTCCTTGGCAGACCATGTATACTTAACGTTCTTCTTCGTTAGGTCATGCAATGGTCCTGCTACTTGTGAGAACTTTTCTATGAAGCGTCTATAGTATGCACACATACCTATAAAGCTTCTTAATTCATGCAGATTCCTTGGATTAGGCCATCCTTTTATTATCTCTAACTTTGATGGATCCATTTGGATGCCATCTTGAGAGATAAATGTGACCTAAATACTCAATCTTTTGTAAGAAAAATTCACTTTTATTTCGATCAATGAAAAGCCTATTCTCTCGCAAAACTTGAAAAACTACCTGGAGATGTTTCTTGTGTTGGCCCAATGAATTGGAGTAGATGATTATATAATCAAAGAACACTCCAGTGAAACTGCGATGAGGCCTAAATAGCTTCTTCATCATGCGGTTGAAGATAGCTGGTGCATTTGTCAAGCCAAAAGGAATGGCAATGTATTCATACAGACCAAATGTAGTGCGAAATGCGGTCTTCACAATGTCTTGGTCCACTATCCTTATTTGGTGATAGCCACTTTTTAGGTCAATCCTATTGAAGTAGGTCGACCCCTGTAGCTTATCAAATAGGTCTTCTACCTACGGAACGAGAAACCTATTCTTGATAGTGATCCTATTTAGTGCTCTATAGTCTACACACATATGATATGTGCCATCTTTCTTTTGCACTAATAAAATTGGTGAACAAAATGGAGATGAGCTAGGCCTAACCATAACTTTCTCAACCAACTCGTGTACTTGTTGCATAGTCTCCTCTTGTTGAGCTTGAGAAACTCGATAAGGAGGTTTATTAGGCGGTGAGCTTCCTAGAAGAATCTCAATTGCATGGTCATCATCCCCTCGTTTTGGACTCACTAGGGATGTAGTCAATAAAAACATCTTGAAATCCATTAAGGAAGCTAGATAACTCTAATTTCTTTTGATTCCCTTCATTTTTATTTGACAAAACATTAGGTTCATTTTGAGAATATTTTACATAAATCATGTACGCGGAAATAGAGCTCTTTATTGACTTATCAAAAGCTTGCTTATGTACAAGGGGTATGGTGTTACCCAACTTGTTAGCATCTATGTACATGTCTTTTCCCCTGTACTTAAAATAAATTTGTCTTTCAGGGAACTTGATGTCGATAGCCATGCGATCAAACCATGGTGCCCCTATGATTACATCCTCATGCTTAAGGGAAGAGATGAAGAAATCCTCCTTGTCCACATAGCTTTGGACATGGAGCCTCAATTTCCCAATTAAGGGAGTAACTGAGACTTCCTGTCCCTTGAAAGCACCATCGGCTGGTAGGATATCTCCCATCTCGTAGGCTTGGATGCCTAGCTTGGTGGCCAACTGTGTGGATATGAAATTGTGAGTAGAGCCAGGGTCGAAGAGAATGAAAGCATCATGTTCTTATACCTTTTCCCAAGCATAGCATAGAGGAGATCCTTTGCGATGAGTGTCCTCTTCTTGAACTTTGAGTATGGAAGCTCTAGAAGGCTCATTGCATGTGTTCTTTTGGGGGAAAGCACGATAAGCATGCCCTTAATCCCCGCATTTGAAACAACGGTTATCCTTGTGATAACGCTCTAGCTCTTCATGAGAGAGTTTATTTTTGCCTTTGTAAACTTCCTTCTCCTTAGCTTTGTTGTTGTTAGTTGCCCTTGGGAGACTTTTGGACATTGTCCTTCCCCTTAGGCTCGTTACGATCCTTGCTTTCCATGGGCTTAAGATTTCTCTTAGCCTCTTGTTGGAAGTTGATTCGTGAAGCCACCATGGTATGGTGTATGACCGCAGATATGGTGCGAGGTCTTTGGGAGTTAACATACTCCGCCATATCCTCTGTTAAACCCACACAAAATTGTTGCTTCTGCTCTCCAAGATCTATCTTTTTGTAGATAGTGGCTTTGAGATGTAAATCCTGAAACTTGTCTACGTATTTGTGAATAGATTCGTAGGGAGAGAGCTTCAAGCTTCGCCATTCGGTGAGTACTTTGTCTTTGGCATCGCTAGCCAAAAACTGCTTCATGATAGAAGCTCTTAAAGCTTTCCATGTTTTTGGAGCTTCACCGTTTGCTCGTAGGCTAAACCACCATTGTCTGGCGGACTTTTGAAAATGCATGGCTACATGGCGTAGCTTAGAGGACTCCGTGAAGCCCTCATCTCCAAACGCCACATGAAATTGTTGGATAAAGGCAAAGACTTTGTCCGTATAAGCACCAAAGGTGCCGTTGTAGGTAAGAAAAGAGATACTCTTTCCTCCCTCCTTGAACTTTTTAAGCTTGGACAGCTCTTCCAAGCGGCATCGGATTTCCTATTTCCTATGGCCTCTCCTCTTGGGCTCTTTGGGAGATGCACCATCACTTTCTTCAGAAGAGGAGGAAGATGGAGAAGAGGGTGACCTCTTTCTCGTTTTTTTCTTTCTTTGTTTCCTATCTTACTTCTTTGAATTATGGTGAGGAGGACTATGCGATGGTCTTCTCCGTTTAAGGGGTGTTGGAAACCGTTTTGCCCGCCGTCTTTATGGTGCCATCTCCGTCAAAGTGGCGAGAGACTCGCTTCTTTCTCGTTCTTTCGGTAGGGGCTCTACCATTGAGACTTGGGCTCTCCTTTGTGAGGGAGATGCCCCATCAAGCAATAAAATTTTGAGCCCTTCATATGGATCCTCTTCTTCTCTCACCGTAGAGAGCCCTCTTTTGGGAACCTCAAAAGGAGCTTTCCAAGGCACTCTCTCTTCTTGGTGAGGGGTTTGGAGAATCCCATGGGTGCGTAATTGCTGTAGCACTTCATCTTGGAGAGATGGATTGCCCATGGCTTGTTGAGGCCTAGTAACAAGATAGTTTACAAGCATAAGGACATCATTAGTAGCTCGATCATTAACAAAATCAAAGCCATCAACATTTATTAAACTCTCTTTACTATTGTCAACCATTCTAACAAATTTTAGGTGTAAATTTTTACTTGTTCTTTGGCACTTCAAGCCCTAGTTGCTACTCCTCTTTACTTTCAAAGATAAGCACTCAAGCATCTATACCCGTGGCTCGGAATATCATTAATTGCAAGGAATATAAGAGAAGGTTTAACAGAGCCAAGACAGCACTGGTTCTTGTCAAGCTTCTAATAGCTCAATAATGGTTAAGTTGTAAGCAAGCCCGGTAGGACTCCATTATTAAGACCATAGCTTTCAACAATGATACCCTGTTAACTGCATAAAGCAGGCGTCCCTCAAGGATGAAAAATCCCTATTCTACTTACTCTTTTGCAATTAATAACACCAACCGTTTGCAGCAAGCTCGAGGACCTCTCTTCTTGAGCAAAAAAAGAGAAACCGATAGCTCTGATACCAACGTAACATTTAACACTAGTTCTGTAATTGAACACTCAAGTGTCCTGAGACACTTGAGTGTCATGTTTTCCTACCAAGTTTTGAAAATTTATTTGTCAAGCAAGAAATAAGTTTTTTACACCTTACTTCTACCATAGATTGGTTATGAAGGAAAGAAAACATTGGATTTTTCTCCATGTCAAAATACAAACCCTATTGAGAGAATTATGGTAAGTTCTAAATTGTAAATTATAGTAAAATTTCAAGCTGTTTTGCCAAAAAAATCATAAAATGCTTATATCTTTTTATAGAGATTACCTTTTTTTATGTTTGTAAAAGCCAAGTGTTAGTACTTAGTGTTATAAAACAATGGAATACCCTTAAAGGACTGGTTTCCAAGTCACTTGCAAATTATAAACATAATTACATACTTGCGCATGTACTGACTAAGAGCATAATTTAGGCCTTTCAAAGGTCCTCTCAGGGAATTGGGGCTATTCTAGTGCAATTTGACAACTACAAATGACTTTATATGTTGAAACCAAGAAACTACGTATTTTTTCGGCTCCCTAACTCATTTAAATCTCGTTGCTTGAACCCTATCTTGAATCTTATACTGTATAAAATCTCTTGAAAATCTTGAGTCCTCCATAATAACATCGAAACCAAGGTTTTAGGTGTCCCAATTGTGTTTGTAGCATGTGCTTTGACACATTTAGTTGATCTACACAAAAATTTTGAAGTTATTTGAGGTTTTGAATGCTTATCTCAATAATTAAAATATCAAAATTTTCTCATGCACAATTTTGAATATTTGAAATGATGCAATAATTGTTGCTTACCAAAGCACTTCTACTTGCCACCTTCAGTCCTCAATGAAGAAGGTAAGCAATGTATCACATTCTAAAACTCACAAATATATGAAAAACATATTTTTCTTTGTATGAAACGATATGCTTGAAATGGCCATATCAAACACGTAGAACTTCACATTATTTTATATACTAGTACTCTGAAGTAATTTTTTTTGCACATGAAACTTGCAATTATCTTTAGCACAATTGTGGAAAAGTCACGTATAATTTTATACAAGGTCTCTTCATTTTTTCTTGAGCTTATAAAGTTGATTTCTTCAAAGCATCAATCGAAGTCTTACGGGGGTCCACTTGATGAGTATAGTTCTTGATCATGATAACTTTTAAAATACAAGGTTATATTTTTAAAAGACCCTATAGGTGACATTTAAGTATAGCAAGAGGGTTTCATTAAATACACATTTTGATGCAAGTAGCATTTAACCTAAATTTGTAAAAAAAAGACATTGAAGTGTTCTGTTTTGGTACCAAACTAGTGTTAATGGTCTGGTAACTTGTGTGTAACGGAAAATAACTTAACATAGTGAGCATTTCATTAAGAACGAGTTCCTAATGAGCATCGAAAAAGTGCTTGGTTAGAGAGAGAAACGTAAGCATAACACCTTGTTAGTTTGGCATGAACAATACTTGAAAAATAGAGCAATTGACAACAATTGAGGACCAGATTTACATGGAGCCGATTCCCCCTCCAAAAGGCATTTGTATCATGGCTTCTCCCATCAAGAGAGACTTTGTACAATACAATACTTTGTGTTCCTTGATAAAACTCGTTGGTGCAATGAAGATGGAAGCTTCATGCACCAAATTACGCTTGAAAACAAATCAACTCCCTCACGGTCTTAGTCCCAAGACCTCACACACTTTCAACAATGGTGAGAGCTAGCAGGGAATGAGACAAGGAGTAGAGGAAGAAGAAGTATCTTACAAGAAAGAGTATTCTCCTCACATAATCACTCTTATAGCATAGCTTAGCTTAGTAATTAAGATGATACAGGAGATAAGCATGCCATTGAAGCTTGGCTCTTGGTTGGATTTGCATTCCATAGCCAAGAGTTGTTGGTGTAGGCCTCCACTTCTCAATGCTTGGAGAAGGAGATGGAGTTCTTGCTCAACACATGGAATGTGTGAATGTGTGGTGAGGTTTTAGATCCAAATGAGCCTTTTCTCCCTCTTCTTGGTTGACCCCTCTTGCTATTTACTCATCCTTTCACCCTATTGGTCCTTGCAAAGCTTAGCCAATAGAATGTAATGGACAAAATCAAGAGCCTTGTGACAAGTGTCCTCCTTTCCCCTTTAGTGAGAGCTTAAGTAATTAATCGAATTAATCTAAACTCTCAATCGACCTTTTAGTCTTCTCGCCAATAGGAATTAAGCAAGCCCATGGGCTGCTTAATTCTCATTGGAGCAGACTGTCTAATAGTTTTCTAGGAAGCTTAATTTCCATTGGTTCTTTTATCAAGCATTTCTAAAATGATAAAGCTGAATTTACTCTAGCTTAATTCTCATTGGTCCACCTCTTTGGTCATCCAATAGGTTTTTAGGGATGATTGGGGGCAATTGGCCTAAGAGCCTAACATGTGTCTTGTATGCCTCTTGAGGCTTACACTCACTTAGAGAGAGAGAGAGAGAGAGAGAGAGAGAGAGAGAGAGAGAGAGTGTTGTCTCTCATCCCCTACAAGAAGGGCTCGCCCCCTCCTAAGTAGGCTAGTGGGAAGACTTTTGAGTCTTCCCACTACCATCCAATTTACTCTAACTTTGGCCTATGGACCTTAAACTAAAAATTTGGAACCTTAGTCTTTGGAAGTTTTAATGGAGCTGAACCTTAGGTTCATTTAAACTCCATTGGTGCACCTTGCTCTTTGGCAAACCATCCCCCTTTGGATCCCCTGCTAAGATCGGTGTGACAACCTTACCAATATTCTAGCCTTTGCTCCCTTGGTACCTTCCCATATTAAATGATCAGTTTAACATAAGAAAATCATTTGGGAGAGTTAGATATTAGTTTTTAGGACAATGTGCGTGCATGCACACAATTTTAAGAACCCATTGCTCCTTGGGTGCTCACTCTCATGCCCTGCCTCGATACCCGACTTCACTACAGAATTTCAAAAACTCCAAGATTCCATTGCCAAGCTTGAGAGGGGGGAGGGGAGGGGGCACACGAGCTCCCGGGACTCTGATACTAGCTGTGGGGATCTAGCCCCGTGCGTGTGTGTGTGTGTGCATGCAAGAAGGGGGAAGGAGAAGAGGCAAACCTTTAGGGGAAACACACGATAGAAGGAGCATTAGTGTGTGTCTTGTTATTTCTTTTGTTTTTATGTATACACTTGAAATAATGGTTATTACAAGAGTTGATGGGGATATGAGGTGTCCGGGCAGCCGGCCACAAGGCCTTTACCCAACAAGAACCAAACCTTAAACAAATAAGGCCAACCAAATTTTGGCCTAGGCTTGAAAACTCGGCCCCCAATGTATGGCCATGGTGCGTGACAATGCAACAAATGACGAAAAGGGAGATGGAGGGAGGAAGCATGCTCGATGGTGCTTGATGCAAAAATGTTTTGTTAGCAGATCTCCAGGTGCACCATCCGATCCCAAGCACTTTGTGTTTTGTGGAGGTCACCTTGTGTGCCCAAGGGACTTGTCAAGTGCTTTCTTGGCGACGAGCTCCTTCTTGATGATGATGAGCTCCTTCTTCTCCATGACTTGCATGCATGTAATAGTAGTCCCATAGCCTCCACGTCCTTGCTAAAATTAGCTATGATACCAATCTACGATAAAGGGGCAAATAAAGAGACAGTTTCCTTTAGTAAGACGTATCTCCCCCCCCCCCCCCCCAAATGTAATACAACCGTGCACAGGTAGATGGTTCAGACGTGTAGCGAGTTGATTTGCAGGTCTGGTGTTCAAAACTGGACTTGCGCTATCCCAGTGTTGGCCAGAGGGCATCCCTATTCCTTGTGCCTTTCCATTTTGCATTGGGAATGGTGCTAAATTGTCGCAAATTAATTCTGGAGTGGCTCTGACAGTGCAACGAATTGCTTAAGGATGCCCTCATTGTTGCGCATCTTCTGTACCTCTTTTTACATGAATATGCAGGGGTGTGTGAGATCTAGCCGACATGCCTTAGCTGGCCCTCTACTAACCCCTTTACCCTAAGTCCATTAGAAATAGTAACCTCATTCTTCCAACCAACCATCCTCTCCTCTATATATATATATATATATATATATATATATTTTGGAGAGCCCCCATGCTAGTTCCCACTTGGCTGTGCTCATAGTTGTGCTACCCTTGGCCTCACATAAAAGATATCTTATCATACTTCTTTTTAGAGCGCCAATAGAAAACACTCAAAACTCATTTCAAATAGATCATTATCTTTATTTGAGAGAAGACCTCAAATCAAAAGCTCATCATCGTGTGCACTCAAACTCATTTCAAACATATCATTATCTAGATTTGAGGGAAGACCTCCAATCAAAAGCTCATCATCATGCGAGGCTAAGCAATAAAACAAGTGATGAAATCACGAGGCCTGCCTCTAAACGAAATGGCATCTCGCCTACTTGAAGCATGGAAGAGTGCTATACAACCATATTTTGCGAAACTTTACCCCAATGCAAGCCAAAATCAACCCCAATGCTAGCAATATAAAAGACCACAATAATTTTCGGCATTTCAAAAACTTGTGACAAACAAATCACAATTAGAATATTAAGCTAGACTTGGTTAGCTGACAGCCAAAAACCCATGAACACGATTCACACTGAAAATTGGTTTCTGTGAGTGGCAATGTTTCAAACCTGGCAAAACTGAGGTCCCTAAGAGAGGGTGCTTTCTTGAGTAAGCGCAGAAGAAACCCTAGAATGCAAACCCTTCTTCACAAGCGCAAGCAAAGAAGCTAATGCGCCCATCTACAATGCGCACCGAAAGAAAGGGAGAAGCAAAATTCACCTGACGAACATCGCTTGCGCTTCTGGGGTAGAAGGCTTAAGAAATGCACAGAGGCAGCTACTGTGAGCACCTTGCACGGCACAAATGGCACCCCTCTCCGTTTCCAGGGATCAAGTGCGCACTCTCATTCATAGCTATCCCATTCTTCCCTCACTCCTATTATCAGACACAATTCACTCTCTCACAGAAACCACATTTGGGCTCTTATAAACAGCATGAGAGAGAGAGGTTGTGATGACCTCATAGGTGACATTTGAGGTAAGGTGAGAGCCCTCGTGGGGCTTAGGTATAGATGCTATTGCCAGACATGGCTAGGGCTCACTAAAGGTGATGCTCTTTTGACCTTCCATGTGCTAAGGCCTCATACATGGCTCATACTACCAGTACTTTCCGGAGTACAAGACAGATAGACATGTGCATTTACTGTCTTGAAATGTAGAGTGATCAGGCTTCAGAGTCTCTCTCTCTCTCTCTCTCTCTCTCTCTCCCACAAATTACATGAAAATTTTTCATTCCACGGTTACCACCAATAAACTACTTAGAGACCCACCGCAAGCCTAATGCGTAGTCATAATTTCCAGCAAAAGACAAGCCACTGATACTGCTCAAGAAAATGCTGTGAGTATAAAACTCTCAACAGTTGTCTTCAAGGTGGTCAAAATTTCAAGCCAAACTCTAGCATCAAATAACAGCAATATGAATAAACTTAACGGTTGGCCGTCGCCACATGCTCGATCTCATCCTTCTTCTTGATAGCATAGCTATTGGAAGAACCTTTGGCTGCATTGATCAGCTCATCAGCTAGGCACTCTGCTATAGTCTTGATATTTCTGAAAGCACTTTCTTGAGCACTAGTAGCAAGGAGATGGATAGCCTGGTTTACTCTCCTAAGAGGAGAGATATCAATAGCCTGTCTTCTAACAACAACGAGTGGCATCCTCCAAAAGACCACTGTTGATAACTGCATCAACAATAACAACTATCAGTAGACATATCACTTGCATCACTAGGGCCTCAGCCTCTTTGGGGCAGGCCCAAAAGAAGGCAAGGCTAATAAAAGGAAGAAAAAACTTTGGATCGGGAAATGAGCAGGTTGTTGCCTACCGAACACATCTACATGCAGAGGATTTTCCTAGTGTATGAAATGCCTATAGAAGCAATTTTGGTTTTGTATCACAAAAAACAGTCCACACGATTGATATAATTTGAACAGTACGCTTGAATAATATTTAATGCTAAGGATACACGTGCACTATTCCCATTGATGTTGTCTTCTCTTTCAATGCCATCAGTCATCCATGTGCTTTTCCATGTCCGCCTCTCCAAGTCCTGCCTGCAGATCAGTACACATGGATGAGCTCGATGAAGGGATCTCTCTATGAGCTTTCTAATGGAGAAACCGTCTTAATCAGCCCTCATTCAGGGATTCATAGCCAAGCTTGTTACTTCTACAAGCCAATCAGAATATGATGCGGTTGAAATGCATAGATTATGACCTACCCAAGAAGGATGATGGTGAATGTGGGGCCGAAGGAACTTTGATGCAGTCAGTGAATAAAGACTTTGAAGTTCTCATGGTGATGGACAATTCACGTGAAAACATAATTCCATCTATATCTATTACCAATAGCCAAGTGGAGGAAGAATTCTCAGGCATGGACACTGTAGATGCTGAAGTACTGAGCATATATAAAACTCAGACTCGGCTCATTTGTGGCACAATTTCACTACTTTGAGGCTGTGAAACTCTGAGCTTCATGGCTGCAACCTATAGGGCCTTCAACATGAAGCTGGCCTAGATATCATATCACTATGATTTGTGACAGGAGATCATTATTGTAGCAAAACCAACCTTGAAGGAGTTCGGTGCAGAGGCTCTCAAAACTGGCGGCTATGGCAGAATCACCACTTTAACAACAATGGTCATCATCAGCCTTGAAGTAATACTCTGTAAACAAAGAGGCCCACGAGTATGTAGCTCATGACTTTGTTGAAAGTAGGGTCGTGCCTGCTACTGCCCTTCTGGTTGTAATATTGTCCACCATGGAGGAGCCCCACATCATGACTTTGTTGAAAATTGAGTTGTGCTTACTGCCGCCCTTGTGGTTGTAATACAGTTCACCAAAGAGGAGGCCCATGGTGGTGGTAACCATGGCCAAGGCCTGTACAAAGATAGCGTGCAATTGACGTGTGTGCACCCTCCAATCTACCTATTCCCACTAGTTGACAACAGATATGTCTACTGAATTTTCTGTGTCGAGTGCAATATTGTATGTGTGTCGAGAAGGAATAGGTGTGCAGGTGAATTATGGCAATGAAGGGTAATACAGAGACAGAGAGAGAGAGAGAGAATCCCTAAATTACCCCTGCTCCTTTGGGCCTCGCCGCACTAGTCTCTAGGAGGAGCCTAGAAGGTAGATCCTCAATCTCAATCTCTCTCTCTCTCTCTCTCTCTCTCTCTCTCGTCCCCAACCCCAAGATCACGGGAATAAAATCGCTCTCATTTCTTTCCCGACTTCCATGCGTTTGTGACAATCCCAAGGAAGAATTTGTAGAGGAATAAAAGTAAAAGGAATTTCCCTTCTCTTCTACGGCTCTGCATCTTCTGCGACTTCCGCAGCTATGGCTGGCACTGCCCAGAGGGTTTTCATCGCAAACAAAGCAGCATTGCGAAGGGTAGGGTTTTGAGTGATCTTGGTAGCCATGCGCTGGAGGCTCTCCTGAAGCGAGGTGTTGCATCCCTGCTGCAGGTTGGGATCCTCCGATGGCGGAAAGGCCACATGACAAGGAGCGCGAAGACGACACAGGGGACAACACTGTAGCTACATAGAGAGGGCTGTGGGTGTGGCCGCCCTCACGCTCACTACACCTTCCGTAGCTTGCGAAAGGCAGAATACGCAGGCGCTCGCTCTCTCTCTCTCTCTCTCTCTCTCTCTCTCTACGTTAAAGTCGGGCACCACCATCTGGGAATTTCAGAAAATGTGTGCAAATATCATTTCGAAAGCAGATGGGAATATATTTGGGTTGTCTTGGTAATGAGTATCTCGATCTCTTCTAACCAATCAAAGAATTGTGAATTTAAAATTTTTAAACAAAGTATAGATACACATACATAGCAGAGCAGAAGGGGCATATAACTCATAGCAAACAAGTGATAAAATCACAAGGCGGGCTAGGCATGATTTAAAAAAAAAATTTGACATCCAATTTTTCAAGCCCCCTTTCATATGCTTTGTGTAATGCAATCAATTTATATAATTGGCCATATATAACGTTAACTTAAAGGTATAAATACAAAAAACGACAGGCAATTTTGAGATTGTTTTGATAGGCGAAATAGCCCTTGACAAAAAAAGTAGGCGTCAAGTTTAGGCTTTGATCTGAAGGTAGATCCCATTTTAAAATCACTACATCTCTAAGCTTTTTATAAAAAAAACATAAACATGCACATAGAATTGAATTAAAAGAGCACCCTTAAGCTCTACACCCTAAGCTTTAGATCCCTATGCTCTACATCCCACTTTAAAAACTCTAAATTTTTAAGCTCTAGAGCTCTTTTTACAAATTTAAATCTGTAGATCCATAAGTTGTAAATCCCACTTTAAAAGCTTTAAAGTTCTAAGTCCTAAGATTCTAACGTTTCGGGGTGACCCTTCCCCTACTTGTGGATCCATGTAACATTTTCACTTTCTTTAATTCAAAGTTTTACCTTCTAATAAAAAAAAAAACTCTAGGTCCTCATTGAATCATGGAGACCTTATTTTAAAAATTCTACATCTTTAAGTTCTAAACTTAGCTTTAAAATCTTTAAAAATAAAAATAAAAAATCTTTAAAGGTGAAAGCCCCAAATGATAAATTCCTTCCATAAAGTTTTAACTAACAAAAATGACAACTTTAGTCTATTACCTCAAGTTTCAAGGGGTGAACCAAATTCTCAAAAAGAAAAGGTGGGTAACACAAATTTCAAAATGAAAAGGTGACTCTTGGGATTTGTGGAGCCTCTAAAGCTTTATCATTTAACATGTAAGGCTATCTACATTTCATGCTTCCAAAGGCATTGGGCAACCCAAAATCTTTTCCTTGATATACTAGAGTTCATTTCATATTTCAAAACTCAAGACATGCCCATCATTAGATTTACACAATTCATTTCAATGAGTACCCACTATCTTATTTCAACCAATCAACATTTTTGACATGTCAAAAAATGCTTAAAAATACAACTCAACCTTTTTCCTATTTTAGTCAGCAAAAAGAGAAGTGATCTCTATAGCCTTTGCTCTTTGGGCAGGCCAAAAAAAGCCTCGAATATATATTGTCGATGTGCTCCATCTAGCATAAAATAGCGGCATCAATACAACATAAAAATAAAAAAATCAACCCATTACACATAACAAAGAGCGAACATGGCTCCCAGCACAAAAAAACTCCCACTTAAAATTGAGTGCAAGGCGTGCACATGAAGTTTTATCGCAATCACTTTGTGCAAGGTTGCCCTCATAGAGTCTTCTAGAGAGTCAGACCCCGCCTCTTCATAGGACAAGCACCAGGACAAAGCTGCATGCTTTTTCCTTTCTTCTCTCTGAGCGCAGAGGGAATCTGAGCTGTAACTAGGAAACTGGTGTGTCAATTGTACCTGCTGAAGGAGGACATGAGAGATGCCGAAGCTCGAACCCTTCCCCTCCATTTTTAGAAGAGAGGACTGGGCAGTCCTTAGATCTCTCATCCCTACCTCGTGTGCTGGTCGAGGAGAAGGTGACTTGGGCAGCAGCCTTTGATATGTTGCCATACATGGCAGAGGGCTCGCATGTGCATGCATAGTTTTCCTCCTACAAATGCTCTCATTTTGGGTTGGCCTAGTGGGACCAAAACTGAAATCTCGCTCTCTATTGCTCACTCCAGCCAATGGAATAGCTTGCCTAGCTGGAAAGTGTTGGGTAGCCAAGCTCTTTGGTCGGGCAAGTCGATTGGGGTCTTCTTGATGCCATGGAGAACTTTGCAAGGCAGCAAATACTGGTTGTCATCTGTTTCTTTGTTTCAATTGGCAGCGCTCATGGATCTCATCTGCAGCGGGTCATGAATGCAAGGCCTTCCACCCCATATTTGCCCTTGGCAACTCACCCTACGGCAACAGGTACAAAGATGGCTAGCTAATGGTGGCTATTTTTGAGGAGCACTCACCCTATTGGCCATCGTTACATGAGGTCATCATGCCTTGCAGCTTAAAGGTTAACCATCTCTCTCTCACCACCATGGGTTGTCACAAACGGCTCGTCTAATTCCCCTCTTGTCTTATATGGTAATAAACTCGGACATGTCTGTCATGAAGGTGATCTCAAGCCCCAACATGCAACCACGCAAGGGCGAGGGAGCGGAGCGGACGAGGTCACAACGACTTGCTGTTTTCAGGGCTCTGCAATCAGTGTGTATACTAACTATGGACACTTCATATGACATAATTTTTGATGCAGAAGATGAAGAAGAGGAGGAGAAGGAGGAGAGAGAGGAGGAGGGAAGGAGAGAGATAGTCCTAAATATTTGCTAGCCATAGCACAGAGAGACCAGAGAGAGAGAGAGAGAGAGAGAGAGAGAGAGAGAGAGATAGATAGATAGATTTTATTATCGTCCTTGGAGGTCAAATAAGACCTATGGGACCAAAGTTACATGTGATGTAGTATGTGTATGGCTGATGAGTGACTCTCGATGCTCCAAAATTGTAGTGATGAGAGTCGCAATGGAGAGCCCACACTTTGGCTGGGAGAGGAAAGTGTGTAGGTCTAAGTTATGGCTGAAAATGTGAGAGAAGCAAGTTCGGATGTGATCAAAAGCTGAGCACTCTAGTAGTGTGTGGTACTCAGACTCTCGAACTTGCAGTGAGCATAATGTGCACAATCGATTTGACTCTTCTCCATTGCCCCAACGCCCTATCTCGCATCGAAGGAAATGGGAGCTAAGCCGAATTGCTGCGATAGTGCGTATCGCGGACAAGGGAATAGGCTCAAGCATGTAAGTGTGAGTACGGTTTCCTCTCTCAGCGAAGAACATGGTTTTGTAGTTGGGGGCAATATAGGTGGTGTAATGTATGAAGCGTGACCCACCGGATTTCTCCCAAGCCGTAATACATTGGCGTTGTAGAAAAGCTTCATTCACTTGAGAGTCAATTGAAGCATCATGTAGCAAGTGTAATGCATCCCATCTCCCAAACCACTTCTTTATGTCTTGCATCCATCCCGTGCTCAAGATCTTGCTTTTATGCGTCTTTTGAACTTTTTTGCTTGCTTCCCATGCAATTGTAGGAAGTCGATGTGAGGGGTTTTGACGCATCTTTATCATGTACTCCACAACCCTTTCCATGCCCATAACCTCAATTGGAAGAGATCCCGACTCAAGAAGTAAGAGCATATATGGTGTTTGTGTCTTAACTTGGAGAAAGTTTGTAAGAAAACGCTTTTGGACATTCTCAAACTCTTTCCAAGTAGACTTTGAGATGCTCCCGCCCCACACTTCAACTCCATAAAGAAGAACCGGTGTCACCAATGCATCAAAAAGATACTTCTTGAGAACCCAACACTTGATGTTTCCCGCATTACACATGTTCTCAAATGCATAATATGCTCTCTTTCCCGCTTCCAAACAACGCATAGCACATTCATGCCACTTGTGATTGGATGGAACCTCAAGGCCAAGGTACTTAAAGCTCTCAACAACTTCAAGTGTCTTGTTGTTGTACACAATGCATGGCTTCTCCTTATGGTTGGTTTTCACAAGCATAACCTTTGTTTTGGATTCATTTACAATCAGCCCACTATGCAAGCAAAAGTTCTCAAGGACAACCATAAGCTTTTGTGCATCTTCTAAAGTGTGTGCTAGAAGCACTACATCATCCGCATACAACAAAAGCATGATTACCGCATTGCAAATAGTGACCTCTTCAATGCCTTCTTCTTGCATAAAGTCAAGTACCATTTGTTCCAATTGATCGATGCATAGACCAAAGAGAGTTGGTGACAATGGACATCCTTGTTTAACCCCAATAGTGCTTACAAAAATTTCTGAAATTTTTCTTCCCATGCGCAATTGACAAATCACCTTCTCATAGATTCGAGAAACCGCAAGCATAAACTCACTTGGCACTTGGAGTTCTTCCATCCTTCTCCACAAATTGTTACGTGGAATCATATCAAAGGCTTTCTTAAAGTCCACAAAACAACAATACAATCGCTTGCCTTTCAACCGACTTTCCTCCATGAGAACACGAAGAGTGACAAGATGATCAATGGTGCTATGGCATCGACGAAAACCCGCTTGTCCCTTTGCACGCTTGTCATTCTCTTCAGCCCAATCACTCAATTTCATCTCCATTATGCACCCAAACAACTTTGCCATAAGAGACCCAATCATTATAGTCCGGTAGTTGCTTACATTCTTTACATCCCCTCCTTTATGCAAAGGCTTAACCCAATTAGTACTCCAATCATAAGGCATACCATGTTGAAGTGCAAGGTTGAACATATCACACATCCACTCATGGGTAAAATCTCCCGTCCATTTGATCATCTCCGGCTTGATACCTTGAAGATCTCCCGCTTTGCGAGTGGCCAACTTTTCAAGCCCACCGCATACATCCTCAATAGTAAAAAAAGACGGCATACATGGGAGTGAACCATAAAATGGCATTTTTTCAGTATTTTCTTGCTCATATAATTGCCTACAATGTGTGTACATATCCACTAGACTCAAGTTACCAAAATTCTCAACCCGCTTGCCTCTCAAGTTTCTCCAAAATCTTCCACATGCATGTGCCTTTTCTTGGACTTGAAATTCTTGTTGCTTTACTTCCCATCTTCTTCTCTTCTTTTGAATCAATGCCTTGTATGTACGCAAATGACTTTGATAGTTGTCTTTGTCCATAGTTGCATCAAGCTTTATCAAGGACTTTCGAGCATCTTGACATTCTTTATCAAACCACCTTTTGCGTGATCTATCTTTGTGGATACCATGGAGATGCTTTATGGCAAAGCATTCTTCCGCACAAGAACAAATAGCTTTCTTGAAAGCTTCCCATTTAGTTTCCAATGGTGCATCACATTGAAGCTTTGTCATCCATAATTTTTGCTCAACCATTTCAATGTACATTGGTGCCCGTTTGAAATCCATACATAGTGATAACTTCTCTTTCCTTTGGCTGAGATTATCATGCTTAGTTGCTTCTCCACATGAAAGGTCAATACATAAGGTGCGATGGTCGGATTCTGGGGTCCACTGACCAAACATAAAACTCTTTATGTGATACATGATGGCTTCAGAGAGTAGCATATAGTCAATCACACTATCCCCATTATGTCTCCTACATGTAAATCCATTGGTTCCACTCCACAAAGATACACCATTGGCAATGAGCATACCCGTGCTATTACACATGTGTAAAAGTAACTTTCCATAGTGATCCGGCTCTTTCTCATCCATTGAAGTACGATCATACAAGTGAACTTCCTCCAACTCCCTTGAAATGTATGGCATATCAAATTGTTGAGTATCATGTTGCAATGTTTTTGTGCGAGCATTCATATCCCCAAATACAATAACATCACCTTCACCTTTGAAATAAGCAATGTCCTCTTCCAAATCAGAAAATGGTTGATCTCTATCCATGCAAGCATCAAAGGGAGAATCATGATGAGGAATGTAGCAACCGGCTACAAAAATGGGTGCTCTTTTTGGTGTCATAATTTTCAGCCATACATAACGTTTGTACTTGTCATCTTTCACAATTGATACAAAATCTTCCAATCCTTTCTTAACCATACATGCTAACCCTCCTTGTCCTCTTCGTTGCTTGAGATTCTTTGACCACATCAATGAATGTACATTGTAATCCTCCAAGCCGTTAATCCTTTGTGTATCATGCTCCCAAGTTTCAACAAGAAGTACAACATCGGCTTTGCTTGTTAGTTCATCAATGCCAACCCCCACATTCCATGGGTATCCATTACACTGTCCAAAAGCATATTTTCAATTGTAACTCGGTCTCATAGGTCACGCATCCCTATTTGCTTGAGAGACTTGCCTCCTCCTTGGGCACATTTTCTTCATGAGAGATCTCCTTGTTTTTATTATTCTTTTCCTCATATGCCTTGCGACGCATATTTTGTTGCTTAATAGTGCTATCTTCACATACAAAACATTTTGTATCCCTCAAATAGATCGAACTATTATCAAGGATAATCTTTCGCTTGGTCTCATCCGGCATGGTGCATACAATTGGCCGTTCTCCCGAGCGAGGAGCTCCTTGCTTCCCCACTCTATGTGCTCCATATACCATAACTCCGGACATGCCAAAGTGGGTTTTGAAGAAATCTTCAATAACAATGGCAAGAGAAGGAGGTGTCTCTAACTTCTCTTCGGGAATTCCACGAATAACAATGTTCTTGGAACGTCGCTCCCGTTCCTTCAACTCCTCCACATCCACATTCTCAACATTCTTTGTTTGAACCATAGCTTGCATGAGTGAGGAATTAGAAACCACATTGCTACCACATACATCAGCCCAAGACTTGTTTGTGCATACATTTTTCATGTCGCATACATCCCGGCTCATAGTGTCAAATTTCTCCTCTTTCAATACATGGTCATGCTCTACTTTGCTCATCCGCTCCTTCAAAGCATTCAAGTCCACAAGAGAGCGTTTACATTCCTTGACTTCCTCTTCAAGTTGCATCAAACGTGTTGTTTGCATCTCAAGTGTCCTCTTGAGATTCTCATTCTCAACCACAAGTACCCTTAGTGTGCCATTCTCCATTGCAAGTGCTCGTAAGTCTTCGCCTTGTTTGTTTACGGTCTCTTGCAATGATACCAAGTACGCCATGATCATGGTTTCCGATGTCGTTGGTTGGGTGGTTGTGTTGCTATCTCCATACTTAGGAGATTTTGGATCATTTTCCACAATGGTTGTGGACCTTGTTGAAGAAGAAGAACCCTTGCGAGTGTCGGAAGACATTGTATGTAAAATAGGAGATGAGAATCAATTTTTTTGAACCTGTTCACTTCGGAAATGCTGCTACAGAAACGCCTTCCATAACTCTGAAAATCTCTGTCTTTACATCAATGCGTAGAGGACTTCGTGCTCTTCGATTGAGGCTATAGATCACCCAAATCAGAGTTCGGATGAAGAAGTTATGATCAAAAGAGTGGACTGCTGTCTACTAGGTCAAAAAACGGCTGCGTTTTTTGAGAGAGAGAGAGAGAGAGAGAGAGAGAGAGAGAGAGAGAGAGAGAGAGAGAGAGAGAGAGAGCCAGCAAGCAGTGACATATTTAAAGTTGGAAATAATGAAACAATTAAAAAGTAAATACAATGGGTTCTCAGGGGTGCAGGTCCCTTCGTCGCTTGCAAAACTACACAGATAAAGAAGGTTGCTTGCCTGGCAACAGCCCTCACTGCTTTGCGCTGGGCCGTCGTTAGGGCTACAGAATACCACAGCGTAATGACAGCATCAATGGCATGTGCCCCATGAACTCTTAGAAGTTCTAGCATCAGAAAGTTTCTCAACACCACCTTGGGGTTGTCATCATTCACATATAGAATAGCTTTTCCTTTAAATCCGTCCGAAATCTGGCACACTGTTTCAATCAAATTGCGGAGGTCCCCACTCGCAGCAAAGCACAGGCGAAGTTCCTCGCTTTGGCAAGCATCAGTAGGGAGCGTAGAAGAGCCAAGGAGGCCATATGCAGGGAAATTTCCCCAAAGCCACTCTCCTTGGAAGGGCTGGGAAAGGGCAATCTCGAGAGAGGGGGGACATACGCAGATCCATGAGGGGAGCCAAGAGGGCTGCATCAAGAGCGACTTACAGAGCAGCCTGTGAAGCTTCCAATCCTACTTTTGGCAGAACTAGGAAACACGGTGGCAAGAAGTGGTGGCATTTGCACAAAGCACAACATCCAGCTGCTCGCCATGTTGCCTCGACCCAAGCCTTGATGCTCTTGCATTGCTATAGAAAACCCAAAGCGCCATCCTCATCCTCATCTTCTTATACTGCAGTGTGCACTCTCTATCGCCCGCAAGCGTGATGCAGTTAATGCTCCAACCTCTCGATCGCAATATCGAAGTCCCTGCCTCAGCTTTGAGTGCCTGGCGGGCTAACAAGTCTTTCATTCAATGAGTTTGTGGAGCCTCTAAGGCTTTATCATTTAATCTCTTTATCATTTAATTTAATCTTTAAGCTGTCAAAGTTTCATGGTTTCAAAGGTAGCCCAAAATCTTTTCCTGGATAAAGGAGCATTCGTTCGTATTTCAAAACCCAAGATATGTTTATCATTAGCTTTACACACTCTTCGTTCGTATTTCAAAACCCAAGATATGTTTATCATTAGCTTTACACACTCTTCATTTAAATGAGTGTTCACTCCTATCACCTTATTTATTCTATCAAAAAATGCTTGAAAATATAACTCAATCTTTTTTCTATTTTAGTCAATAAAAAGACAATGCATCACTATAGCCTTGCCCTTTGGGCAGGCCAAAAAGGGAAGACATCACTAAGGCCTCACCCCTTTGGGGCAGGCCAAAAAGTCATTCTTCCACATAATTCTTTCTTTGATGGACCAAAAATTTCACCCTCCCCATAGTACTTTCTTTTGTTGACCAAAAATTAACAAAACACTAAGGCCTTTGCCAATCCTTGACACTAAGTAACACCTAGCATTAAAGAGAGGGGGTAATGGGATCGACGGCTGGGGGGTTTGGTCAGAATCTCGAGGTGGGCTCAACTTGAACAACGCGGAAAGCCGGGCAAAAGTGAACATGGACAACTTGAAAAACGGTGCCCAGCACCCGGATTTGAACCCAAAACCTCGTTGTCCAGGTTTTGTGAC
>NC_140952.1:62957468-63159968 GCF_014529385.1 Adiantum capillus-veneris | reverse complement strand
CATTTTAGATGTTTTGAAAGGGGTTTTTCTTTGGTGGAGACACAGTGCATTACTATCTCAATTTTCATTATGCGAAATCTCTCAAGAAGGAGAAATCTCTCAAGATTCCTTCACACGTTCACTCCTTGGTCTCCAAGGAGGAGCAAAAGCACCTTCGAAGCTAGCGAATTGAACATGCGGCCTATTGTTTTACATTGGTTCCTCCCACGCTAGCCAATTTTCCACATTGGCGTTGTTGTCTCCAAAGCAACACCTCCACTAAAATGGAAAAAACGCCTCTACTCCATTCGCCTTCTGACGGCCACAACGATCCATGTCCGTGTCTACTCGAGGTCGTGCTCCAATGCATCCAGGTGAGCTTTGTATCCTTCCCCCGCCCGCTTTCCTTCCTTTTCCCTTTTACCTCAAAGAAATCATCTTACTAGATTCCTCTTAAAGAAATGGGGTTCAAAAATCGCACCCATCTTATATATATTTGGTTCATATGGGCTCGTTTTTAAATATATTACCTGAAATCTTCATGGATTTCTCACCTTCCCGCATTCTATTGTAACCTGGAGTAAAACTCTAGTCGGATACAAGGATTCGAACACGCATCGTCGTCGGACTCAAGTAAACCCCCTTGATCAATAACCATACCACCCAATTTGTTTCGCTGTCTATAAGGTGACCCCCTAAAAATAAAAAGCAAGGTCCCCCAGCTTAGCGGCTACTGTCGACTGCCTTGCTCCTGCCGTGCCTCGCTTGGCTTCACACGGTGCTTGCCACACACTAGCCAATTTGCCACGATGGCGTTGTTGTCTCCAAAGCAACACCTCCACTAAAATGGGAAAAACGCCTCTACTCTATTCGCCTTCTGACAGCCACAACGATCCATGTCCGTGTCTACTCGAGGTCGTGCTCCAATGCATCCAGGTGGGCTTTGTATCCTTCCCCCGCCCCCTTTCCTTTCTTTTCCCTTTTACCTCAAAGCAATCATCTTACTAGATTCCTCTTAAAGAAATGGGGTTCAAAAATCGCACCCATCTTATATATATTTGGTTCATATGGGCTCGTTTTTAAATATATTACCTGAAATCTTCATGGATTTCTCACCTTCCCGCATTCTATTGTAACTTGGAGTAAAACTCTAGTCGGATACAAGGATTCGAACACGCATCGTCGTCCGACTCAAGTAAACCCCCTTGATCGATAACCATACCACCCAATTTGTTTCGCTGTCTATAAGGTGACCCCCTAAAAATAAAAAGCAAGGCCCCCTAGCTTAGCGGCTACTGTCGATTGCCTTGCTCCTGCCATTCCTCGCTTGGCTTCACACGGTGCTTGCCACACACTAGCCAATTTGCCACGATGGCGTTGTTGTCTCCAAAGCAACACCTCCACTAAAATGGAAAAAACGCATCTACTCTATTCGCCTTCTAACGGCCACAACGATCCATGTCCGTGTCTACTCGAGGTCGTGCTCCAATGCATCCAGGTGGGCTTTGTATCCTTCCCCCGCCCCCTTTCCTTCCTTTTCCCTTTAACCTCAAAGCAATTGTCTTACTAGATTCCTCTTAAAGAAATGGGGTTCAAAATTCGCACCCATCTTATATATATTTGGTCCATACGGGCTCGTTTTTAAATATATTACCTGAAATCTTCATAGATTTCTCACCTTCCCGCATTCTATTGTAACCTGGAGTAAAACTCTAGTCGGATACAAGGATTCGAACACGCATCGTCGTCGGACTCAACTAAACCCCCTTGCTAACCATACCACGCAATCTGTTTTGCTGTCTATAAGGTGACCCCCTAAAAATAAAAAGCAGAGTCCCCTAGCTTAGCGGCTACTGTCGACTGCCTTGCTCCTGCCGTGCCTCGCTTGGCTTCACACGGTGCCTGCCACTGCTTACTCGCTCCTCATCGTCTTGTTGCCATCGTGATTGCTCATCGTCTTGCGTGCTTGCTGTGAAAGACCAAATACTGCTGGAATCCTCTCAAGATTCGTATTTATTGAAATTTTCCTAAATCGTGGAGATATACTATCTCAATTCAAATCGCTTTCTTAAATAGAAGGCTGGCAACTTGTTAACCTGCATTAAGATAAAACCCCCAACTTAAGGTCACCTAAGAGAAAGAGCCTAGATCGCTGATCTCTGAGCTCAATTATAACCAGTCAGTAGCTCATTTGATTCGTTTCGTCGAAAGCTTTACGAAAAAATTGATCTCAACTTTTTTGATGATAGGAGCCGAAAGTTATAAATCCATTTATGCAACCGAAAGTTATAAATCCATTTATGCATTCCTGTGTAACAAAAATGAGTGTAAAAAAGAAGACACACCAACCCCAAAAGAAAAACATGGATGCCAATAGGAGTTAAAGTAGGGATTAAAGTCATCCATTGCCCAATGAAAAGGTTACATTTCAAAAAAAAAAAATCTTAAGCATTCTTTTGAATTGCACAAAGTTACAAAGTTGGTTCAGCTTTGTCTTGTTATTGTTGTTATTGGAGTGTCATTGTCTTTTGAGGGGTGGTTTTTTTTATTGACTCCTTTACCCTATGTCGGAATTGTCATTGTCTTTTCTTTGGGGGTGGTTTTTATTGACCCCTTTACCCTATGTCGGAACGGAACCGGGGAGTGAAGTTCACGCTCAAGATGGAAGATTCCGAGTCCATCGATCAACCTTTAGCTGCAGTTTTTGTTCTCGCTCTCAGCCGCACCCGCAGTACATTCTTTACATGCAGCTGCTGCTTCCAGTGAAGCTGCGTCTCTCTCTCTCTCTCTCTCTCTCTCTCTCACTCACACACACACAGGCGCGCACGCAAGCATGTCCACACAATCACACCTCTTGACCTGCAAAGACTTGCTACTCTGAGTGCTACGTAAGTAGCTGCCGCAGCTCTCTCTCTCTCTCTCTCTCTCTCTCTCTCGGGCGCGCGTACGCACACACACACACACGCGCGCGCGAGAACGGGCATGGACTTCCGGTAAGTCGATCTTACACTCCTTTCCCAAAAATTAAAGCGTACGCAGCGCATGAAACTCACTAATTGCTTGTTTAACAAGCAGAAGCTTACTACAACAGCTTGAGGTTACCGAATCCTCCACGCAGAATGTCTTGAAGTACTGCGTGGATCATCTGCCCCCAATGGACTCAGCGGATGAGTTAGTCGAATTTTTAGAGTCTAAAATCAGGAGGGGTGCTGTTGCGCAATGCCGATTGCGCACTGAGCGTGATGGTAGCAGCTCGAGAATGGCATTTGTGCAATTCAGGACAAACCAGGATGCAAGTAGTGCGATTGAGCTCTCACGGAGGGGGCGTCTGGCCCTCAAGGGTTCCCGGTTGAAGGTGTTTCCCGACAAGAAGCTTCGCAAGCGTGACGAAGGAACAACTACCGTCAATGATGTTGTTCTTCATGCAGGATGTCTCATAAAGAAGGATGTGCTTCACAAGCTATGGACTTGCCAGAATTGCAAGATTGAAGTGGACAATGCACGCAAGCGATTTTGTATAATCGTACCATATAGGTCAGAGAAGATCTACAAGCTTGAATGGCCCTTCAGAGACATACATGAATTCTGTCACTGCAGCAGTAGGTATTACCATGCCGGCCAGACGTTCATGCTTAGGGTATGGACCTATGTTTTTAATATAAAAAAAACCATTTTTCTTTCTTGTTTGTTGCTGCTGTTTGAGAGTACGTTGATGCACACCACGACAGGCATGTAAGAAATGTAGCAAAAATACACAAACAAATACACGTGCGCCCACACATGTATGCATGCACTCATGCATATATTTATGCTTGTCCAGGTATGTATGTGTGTACTCGTTTGTGCCCATGAGGGTTGGCATGTGCATATATGTACATATGTGGGCTAGTAAGATGTGTCTGTGCAAGAGTATATCCTCTGGCTAGCCAAAAAACAAAAGTATAGAATAGAAAAATACAAAAGAAGATCTAATTCAGTTTTGGAGAGAGAAAATCTCAGCTTTTAGAGAGAAAATTCAGCAAGGAGAGAGTATCTGAAATTCAGGTTTAGGGAGAAAATCAGCATCTAGAGAGAGGAAGTTAGTGTGCACTGCATCGCTCGAAAGGTTTTGACCTTGACTATGAATTAGGAATGGACCACCTTTCTAGAGGGGGAGAGTGTGTGACGGGTTAGATGAACACAATGTACACTTGTCTCACAAACACCCTAAGTTTAGGTTTTGTCCCTAAGCTCACACCATGGAGCTCTCCTCTTAGCACACTTGACTAGATACAATATTGTATTTGCCCACTAGACTTGCCTACCACCTTTAGTAGATGCTTGCATGGTACATACACCTGCACATACATCCATAGGGGAGTATGGACAACCAAGAAGCCCTTTGGGTTGATCCCCACTCATTATTATATCATCCATGATGTGACCTAAAGCCTCCTCTACATGCCTATATAATGGCTCATTATGTACTAGCTTGTTTGTTCAATAATCAATCCAGTATGTGTTCATCTCCTTTGTGTATTGAGCCTCCTAATTGTGCTTAGCTTGGCTGCACATGATGCTCTCTCTATCATCATGAATGCAAGCCTAATCTACCCTCTATAATTCCCTTACTTAACATGTGGTATCAGAGCTACAAAACTAGACTATCTTCATTAGTTTAGGTTTGGATCTTGTGGGCTTGTGTAGATACATCAAAAAGCCATGCATCAAGCGCCTTCTTATCAACATCCAAATTATCCCCCATCATATGTTTGCAAGCTCAAGCGCCTCATCTATGCCCTTAAACAGTCCCCTCGCCAATGGTTTACTCGCATCGACGGGTATCTCTTGGCAAATCTCTGCGAGTGTTTAATAGTTGATTATTATTGGCATACTCATCAACGAATTGCACTATTAGGCCTATTTGTTGATGATATCCCTCTCACAATTCCAAAAGAGCTTATGATTTTCTTCACTACTCAAATGCTAAGCCATTAATTTCCTTTCTTTGATGAGGCTCATGACATAATTTCTTGATATATAAGTGATCCGAGTCCCTCACGATGCTTGTATCAAACTTTGCCAGTGGAAATATGTCTTTGAAATTCTGGCTATGCTAATTAAGTCGTCAATACCTGTAACATTGGAAGATCACCCTTGCCGAGTCAACACATCTGTCTTGGCTCCAAGTATTATGCATTTACATCTCATGATGAAATCTTTCTCCATACTTTTCATAAGCACGGTTTGCAATCAAAATTCACTACCTAGTATCACGCACATGCCTATATTTATGTTACATAAGAGGGCAAGCAGTTTCCTCTTTGTACATTTGGTGTGCTCACACGAAAGGTGCATGTTGTTCTCTTTGCAATTTGTATTGCACTCAAAGTATTGTCTCATCGATCATTATGATCCATAACTCCTTATATTTGTCTGTCTGCATTGATGCTAGTTAGTGGCAAGTGATGATCCCTAAAGTTTATCCACGTCTAGCTATGTGTTGATTCTCTCTAGTGGTCCCATCTCATGGAAAACAAAGCAAGAAATATGTGCTCTCCTCTCCTCCAGTGAAGCTGAAAATGCTGCCCTAGCTTGTTCAGAAACCACGGGCTCTCTCCAATCCTTCATGAGTTTTGGCTACCGTACTCCATCAACACCCATTAGCTTCTTCTGCGACAATAAATTTGCAATCGCTCTTTCGGAGAGCCCAGCTTTTTCACTCAAAACCAAACATGTTTTCATCAGCTACCATTTTCTCAAAGAGCTTGTATAGCCCATGGTTTCATTCATCTAGTCTATACTCAATAGGCAGAAGTTGGGTAAATTTTCTCACAAAGTTGGTGCCTAGACCGAAGCAATGCACCTCATTGGCCTCTCTCTTCACCCATAACATCGGGGGCAGCTTGTTGAAGGGGCGTCTTTTTTGAAATCAACAATCTAATTCACCTTTAAGGGGGGATGAATGTATTGTTCAACTAGTCTATGAAATAATATTGTTGCATATGGTATCTATTGCAAGGAGCAGATAAATTAGAATCTATCAAAATAGGGCTTCCTAAAGCCAGTACGTACTGCCAGGCATTCCAGCTTTACGATAGAAAGAAGTCATTTTCTAAAACTCATTATCATTTGGGACAGAGAGACGTGCAACACACAATGTACTCATTTGTACGTTTAAAGTATCTTAAACAGATCTATCTTCATAGCAGATTGTTTGCTTGCAACACTTTCTTTGTTTTGAAAGCCTAATAGACATTTGTATTATCTTTGCAGGTGTGGCATGCGCCTCAAATATATCAGCTATCTAGTGGCGGAAACCATTACGTTTGTGAAAATTTCTATGGATCTATCTGGAATGATGCTTATGAACCAGTTTGGACTCGCACAATAGACTTTTCCCCTGAAGCCAGCATCGGACAATCTTTTGTCTACTGCTTAGAAGTTCCTCAACAATATACTGGGAAGTTAGACCACCTAATAAGAACAATCCTAGGTTTTCCAATGGAAGAGAGAAACTTGGCAATAAGAGAAGGGTCTTGCTATAGTGCTAGACTACAAACTGTACCGATTTTGGCTTCTCCTTACCTAGAAGGAATCCCCTTTGAAATCGTCTTTCTCGTCAATTATCTTGTGCAACTGGGATATCTAAGTGGTCCTAGTCTTGGCCGACGTTTTTTTAACCTTCTTCTGCCCTCACAAAACATGACATTGGACTGCATTTTGTATGTTCTCAACAGACTTGCAAGAGAAGAAGACACTTGCTTTGATCCAGAAAATTGGTTTCAATCAGAAGTTCGAAAGTTTCTTAGGGAGCCACTGAAAGAAAAACTTACAAACCACTCTTTAGATGATGGACTTATGCAGGTCCGCAAAGTATTTGTTACTCCCTCAAGAGTTTACTTCAGTGGACCAGAAGTGGATGTCTCCAATCGTGTAACTCGGCAATTCAAAGACCACATAGATGATTTTCTAAGAGTGTCTTTTGTAGAGGAGGATGCTGATCAAATTCCTGCTTCTGCACTTGTCCTTCCTAGAAGAACGGGCTCGCAAACTGACCATACGGAGGTGTATAATCGCATTGTATCTGTTTTGGAGAATGGAATTGCAATAGGTGACAAGGTTTTTGAGTTTCTAGCCTTCTCAACAAGTCAGCTAAGAGAGAACAGTGCATGGATGTTTTCAGCCAATGCAAGAGCAACAGCAGACAGTATTCGCAGTTGGATGGGTGATTTTCTCGAGATTAGAAATGTAGCCAAATGTGCTGCAAGGATGGGTCAGTCATTCAGTTCGTCAACCAAGTCACTGGATGTTCTTCAGAATGAAAGAGAAAACATCCCGGATGTGTGGGATGTAGCAAAAACATATTGTTTCTCTGATGGAATTGGCAAGATTTCTACAAACTTTGCTACACGAGTGGCTAAGAAATGCAAGTTGAGAGATGTGCCTTCCATGTACCAGATAAGATATGGAGGCTACAAGGGTGTGGTCGCAGTTGATCCAAGAAGCCGATATAAGCTATCATTGAGGCCATCAATGTGCATGTTTTCATCTTCACAAATTAGTCTTGACATTCTCAACTGGAGCCGTGTGTTGCCAAGCTATTTAAATAGAGAAATTATTACTCTTTTATCTACACTTGGTGTGGGAGACTCTATCTTTGAAAGGATGCAGACCAAAGTCATGCAAAACCTGGATATGATGCTGTCAAATACTGAAGTTGCTCTTGATGTCATACAGTCCTTCAATGGAGATAGTGAAACCAATCAAATCATGATAGAAATGCTTACAGGAGGCTTTCTCCCAGACACTGAGCCCTTTCTGATTAGGATGCTTCGTGCTTTCAGAGCATATCAACTTATGAACCTTCGAAAGAAGACTCGAATCTTTGTTTCCAAAGGCCGTCTATTGATGGGATGTTTAGATGAGACTAGAACATTGAATTATGGTCAAGTGTATATAAGTGTGTCGCAATCTTCAAGGGGTCATGTGTCAATAGATGATGGATTAAATCCAGAAACAATCAATGGTATAAACAATGTTCCTCAAACTGCATGTATTATAAAGGGGAGGGTGATTGTAGCCAAGAATCCATGTGTCCATCCTGGTGATGTTCGCGTGCTCACCGCTGTAGATGTCCCAGCTTTACGTCATTTGGTGGATTGCGTTGTGTTCCCTCAGAAAGGCCGCAGGTAAGAGATTATCAAGCTTTCTCATAAATTCATAGCATCTGCTACAGTTTATGACCTAATTTCACATTCTTATTTGTGTACTGAGATATATAACGAGAGCCAATTGGCTAATAGGAGCCCTTGATTAACAGTCTAGGCTGCATGAACAATCGGTGAGCCATATGAGGAATCAAGAGTCTGAGAGAATGCAAACAGAAGCCTATCTGGAGACAGGTCACAGCATATGTGGCTTACTCAGCAATGCCAGAACTGGCCATAAATTTTATCATTTTATTTTTTCCTGGGCCGAAACAAATCACGATCAGATTTGTCTTGAATCATCTTGACTGAATGATACCCTTTATGTTATAAGGATTTGGCCAGGAGTTACTTGTTGCCTGTCCACACAATTAACGTCGATCACACTGAGAGTTAAACCAACAATGATCATGAGTCGAGACAGGCTCTCACAACCCAAATTTTATAGCATTCACTTCGGTGAAGCTAAATTCCTTCTGTCATAGACCCTGTCAGACTATACCAACAGGCTGGTCCAAATGCTGATCAGCAGGGTGGGAATAAGTGTAAACAATTTATGTTAGTCCAAATGTATAGAATGTGTATGCCCATGTCCATTCGCTTCGCTTTTATCAGCAATCATTGGAGGTAAATATTTCAACCTGCCTCAAGAGTGATTGGTTAAATACAGTAAATCTCTGTATTTAGGAGGATGTTATTAATGGCATGCCCAAGAAAAGGGGCAAACAAGAAGAGAGAGGAGAGGGAATGACAGAAAGCAATTGAGTGTGCGAGCAAGAAGGGGGAGGGTGAGCTTAGGTTAGATAAAGGGAGGGGGGATTGGCGCGATGGCGCAAGGTTTCCTCATGAAATCGTTGCCCTTTGTGGTATCTTACTATTAGGCTCGGCAGTACCTACAGGTAAGCTCATCTGCGATGATAGCTAGCTTAAGTGCAAGTGTGGAGGAGCTCACAACCATTGGGCAAGAGTGAAGGCTTGCTATCGATAGTATTTGCACGTTTCCTTTCATATTCGCCGTCCACTCTGTGAGGACCAAGGTCCTGAAAAATCCGTCCACGTCATTTTAAGTATAACCCATGACTCACTCTAAGGGTTGATCATGATTAATAGATATTTACTAATCAAATGATGCTCAAGGGAGATCATAAACAAAAAATAATGAAAACAAGAACTAATTTATTCTTAAGATGCTTCTGTGTTTATGCATGTGCAAGAGTTAATTGTAGTGAGGGAAAGGCAGCAAGGACTTTATTCTAGGAAACGGTTTTTGAATGAAAAGGTAGGGGACTGCTTTTCTTGACAAGTTAGCCATCCGTGGATTCAGAAATAACTTTTGGATGCCACAGCGAGCTGCCATGGTTGTTCATGTGAGATATCATGGCTTCCCCTCCATTACAATGGTTGTTTATGGATGTTGCTAGTTCAATATCTTTCTCTTTCTTTCAGATTTTTTATTTCTGATCTTCTCACTGTTTACTTTTTAGTCATTGTCCATTTGTGTTCACATCATTATTTTGAGCTACAATTTTTTTAAATTATGTTTAGGCCACATCCAAGTGAATGTTCAGGCAGTGATCTAGATGGAGATATGTATTTCGTGAGCTGGGACGAGAACTTGATTCCACCAACAGTTCATCCACCACAAGATTATCAACCACCCCAAGAAATAAAGCTTGATCGACCAGTTATTACTCAGGTGCATGAGCCTGTGTTTCAAAACCATGAAAAAATAAAATCTAAGCCCAAAGTTTGACATAGACAACTTCTATTGCAGTGAAGAGGAAATTAATTGCTACAAAGCCTGGAATAATTCATTTTTTCTAGTATTCATGAAAGAATAGTGATGCTAATGTGTGCCATGTGAAGGTGCTTGTCCTTTCACCGTAGGACATCTTGTGATCATGCATGAACTAGTGTTTCCATTAATGTCTGCAAAAGCCTATGCAAAGTGAATGCATTCTAGGTAATGTTTTGCACAAAGAAAAAGACAATGACTGTCGAATTCACATCAAGCACTCACTGTTTGAACCCTTCTAAGTCTGACAATAATTGTCATTAGAGAGAGAGAGAGAGAGAGAGAGAGAGAGAGAGAGAGAGCCTAACCTGTGTCAACCCTAACCCTTCCTTTGCGTCGAATCCTAACCCTATTCTTGAAGCAGTGCACTATCGTGTTGTGGCACGTACACAATGTGAAATAAAAATATTTACCTCACTTTTTATACTTTTTGATGCATGCGAATAAAAGGTATAGTGTACATAGTGTGATATATGCAAATGTGGCTATTGTGGATGTTGTCATGTACATAGTCTATTTTGGGTGGATATGCATAAAAATTGACACATCAGCAAAACATGCCTTGGAGTGGCAGAGTTCCACTCCCGGAAGCATTAGTTCCAAAGTTTGGCCCCCCTTTCGGTCCTTTTTATATTAAATAATCCATAGAGTACAATTGCCAGGAGTCACTCTGCAGATGTGCAACCATGCACTGATCTGACAGACTCACCCCCAAGGCTCATATTTATAGGCAATGAAGCCCCAAAAGCAACTGATACAAAACCAATTGCTCCAAAAGTTGGGGGCCCTCCAAAAGTAGCACCTACGAATACTAACGACCAGAAGAAACTCTAGCAAAAAAGACTGCAACATCCGTGTCTACTGCCAGGTTTGGACTATGCCACGTCATCACTTTGTGATAGCAAACCTCTCTCATGGTTATCATGGGACCCTAGAGAGTGGTGTATGCCCCCAGCTGCTGCACATCATTGTCCCCAAGACAATCTTATTTTTTGAGTATACTACTAGCATTTGTCGCTATCGGCCTACACGATTGGGGTGTTGGTTGGATGTTGGTCTATCTCATGCATTCATGCACAGATTTTGGGCCGTCCTCTGGGATTTGCAGGTCACACCATATACTATACTTCATGTGGCTGATGGATCAAGCTGGTTTGCCATTGGGAACATGGGCTTGCAATTTTGGCCATGATTGGAATTGTTTGTAATGTGCCTTACATGCAGATGAGACTAGTAGCCAGTATTGTTGGGTTTGCCTTCATGTGCATATGGTATGTTCTGCACTTTGTGCCTTGCTCTGTCGGTTGGGTGTTCACACAAGCTTTGTCATATGGGGTGTAGTTTGTTGGTGGCTACAGTTCGAGGGTTCTCATCTTACTTTTGAGTGGAAAAGAAGAGGGTCTTGTTGATTGACAGATTTTAGATACCCACAGGGCTTGGGACATTGGATATGTTGGTAGATACTATTCATGCCTTTCCACCACACCCATGCGAGATCATTTTCGCCACTATGGTTTCAGTCACCTAGATGCTTGCATGTTATTGGCACTCAATGGTATCTGGAGTGCTAGTTAACACTCTTTGCAATCAGCGGAATACCTTAGTTGGCTCCATTGGGGCAGCAGAGCACCACCACCGCTTCTTGGGACAGTGGGCACACACCAGGGGAGAGCCAGTCTCAGAGGCAGATCACAGATTTCTTTCACCAGTCATTGGGCAGCCAGAGGAGCAGTCGTCATAGCAGATTTTAGATCTCGCCCACACCAGAGGTACGTTGATCGATTGAGCGATTGAGCTAGGGAGATCCAGGCGCCCACGACCACGGGGTGCTTCATAGCATCGGCGGAGGCTGCCGCAGAGGATCTGGATCACTCTAGCTCGACATGCAAGATGCCCAGTCAGAGTATTGACCATGGAGGATATTGATGAGATTCAACAGCGACCGATGAGGGATCTCTTCTGACTTTGATCCACTTACCTCTGTGGATTTGTATCACTCATTGAATCAGCTCTCTTAGGGGCTGATTTCTATTACTTGAAAAATCCCCAAATGGTGCCAATCCTGAGGGCAAAACTGTTTACAAAGCAGGCTCGAAGGCGACAACTAGAAAAACTGTATACAACTGGCCACATGGGCAAACTATAAGAACTGAAAATCTAGGGGGAAAAATCTCTCCTAAGGAAAGTAAAAAGTGCCTTGGCAAATTAAGTGGCGAGAGGATGACAACAGCCTCTTTGTAATAGGCTTGGACACTCCAAGCGAAAAATCAACACACGTGAGAAATTGTAACAATAGAACTTGAAATAGAGAGAGAAGAGGAGAGTTGACATGAAGCAGTGGCGTTCCGCTTCTAGATGCATTGGCCCCAAAGTCTGGCCGCCCCTTTCGGTACTTCTTTCTTTATTACTTCGCAAGGGTACAATAGTCGGGCCTTTGCTTTGCTTCCACTGCAACTCGAAAGCTAGAGAGAGAACCCCAACTACATATTTAAAGGCCCTGGCCTTGGAAAGCACCCATTTGAAAGCACCCATATGAAAAGCATTGCTCCCCAAAAGCTCTATAGGCCTCCAAAAGAAAACCTTGGAAATAAAGTAGAACACACACATTGCGTAGAGCTGATGATGTGGCAGCTGTATATGGACCTGTCCGCGATTTGCAGAATTGACTGCTGACATGGCAATGTTGTACAGACAGCCCTTTGGGCGCTTGATTTTGGACCGAGAGCTTTTAGAAGTACTGCTTTTCATGTAAGATGCTTTTGGTAGGCAAAGGGCTTTTAAATATGTATTGTGGGCTCTCACTCTGACATTCTACCGTGTGGAGAAGTAGAAGAGAGCCACACCGAGTGTACCTTGCTGAAGCAATAGTAAAGAAATACCGAAAGGGGCGCCAGTCTTGAGGGCCACTGCCGTCTGCGGGTGGAACTCAGCCACTCCGTGTCTCGCGTTATTCAAGTTGTTTTGAAGTGCTAAAGTGTCACCAAGTGTATAGATTGCAATTATCTCTGTGTTTCCGTCTCATCCCTCGCAAGAAGTGATTAAAGTGGTGTCAAAGCACAACTTGCTTCATTGCCATCTACAAATAGAAGCACGATCCAAACACCATGAACGGAGCAGTTGGAGATCACACTGTCGAAGGTGGGAACCCACCCAGTCCTTCCACACAGAAGCAACCAGAGGAGACACATGCCCAGTATGTGGTTTGACAATTGGTGCATCTTGCTGAGCAACAAAAGTGGAACCCAACAGATGATGGTATTGATTTGGAGGCTTTGCACACCTACTTGGGCTCTTTAAATCCTCGTGTTGTCCATGTCGTTCCCCAACCACCCTCTCAGATCCATTCTTCCCTTCCTCCTAATCCCATTGTTGTCTCTTCACGTTAGAGTTCTGGGGATGTCTGTCAGTTCCCAGGAGGCATCTTTAAAGAGATGGCTTCAGGAGAGCGTTCTCATGTTGTTGCAAACACCCCACCCTCGTTGCCGCCAACAACTCTGCTCTGTATTCCAACCCCACCACCGACTGTTGCTCCTCCGTTTGCTTACTCTACTGATGGGCAACATCACCACTATTATTATTGCTCAGCACCTCCGACAACGGACTTTGGTCCAAAACCCTTCAAGGATGGAGGTGCTACAATTAAATTTTTCACCTTCTTAGGCATACAAGATTCTCATAATGCCCTAAAGTTTCTACAATAGTTCGACGTCTTGTTTAGCAGTGGGAACTTTACCGAAGAATCCAAGTTGCTCAGGGTCACCTCTTTCCTCAAGGATAGTGCTTTGACATGGAGGACTGCCCTAACCAAGAAACGTGACAGTCCCAAAATTTGTGTTGACTTTAAACTTGCCTTTTATACGAGCTTTCTTGATGATACATTTGAGATAGACATACTTGCAACTTGGTTTGGCCTCATGATGTATCCTTTTGACACTCTTGCAACCTATAACCAAAGGTTTTGGGACACTTATCTACCAGTGTTGACCTTCAGGGACATTTACTTTTGCAGATCGGATTGAGAAGTACACAGTGGGGTTGCCTTTTCCATTGCGGGATTATTGCATAGGCATGGTGGTTTCAAATATGCATCAACTAATGTCCCATGCCAGAGTAGGCTACCACGTCATGAGAAAGGAACTGGTTTTCCAAACCACACCCTCACTGCCCGTGCCAACACTTCTTCCAAGCAAAGAGACAACAAACCTCGAGGCCTTCCTAGACCCCAAATCGGTGCTCTCAATAGATGGCCGAGTACAAAGCTCAAGGAAAATGTTATAAAATTTGGTCGCACCGGGCACACGTTTAGGGAATGTACCCAAAACCCCTACCCTACCCCACCCAATAATATTCCAATCAAACGACCTTACACCAAGGAAAACAACAATAATAACAAGAAGCCTCACCTTTCTATGGGATTGATTCTTGATTTCGTAGAAGAACCTAGCCATGATACTTAAGGAGAACCCTGCAGAGCTGTTAGATTTCATATTCCTGTCCGGTGATAGCTCCACTATCTCCCAGGAGCAGATTAGGGAGTGAGGGTTGTTTTGTGGCTGTGCCCGGCCATATGTGAGGTAGATGTACCTTTTCTCGGCAGTGCACCCCATGGTGTTGCCCACCCAGTAGGCTAGCATGAGGCAGGACCCCTGTTCCTAGGGTTTCCTGGGGTTAGAGTCTCGAGTGTTCTGTAGTTTTGCTACTAAATGTGTGTAGCAGGTCACTTTCAGTGAGTTTACACATTTATTAGCATTTTTAGGCCATTTTATGAGATCGTGGGGTTTTGCAGTAGGTAGGGCAAATTTGGTATTCGCCTATATATGCAACCCTCCCCTTGTACTTTTTAGCAAGTTGTGCAGTGCAGAGTTCGAGCGTTTGGGCACTCTCTCTCTCTCTCTCTCTCTCTCTCTCTCTCTCTCTCTCTCTTTGTATCGTTTTCATCTCTTGCATTTTGTGTGTGCGAGCCTCTCTCTCTCTCTCTAGAATTTTTCTCTGCACCATCTTCCTTTCTCTCTACAGCGTTTTGCTTGCGATCTCTCTTCCTCTCTCTAGCGCTCTACTTCTCCTCGGCATTGAGCGCACACGTGCACTTGTAGATTGCTACCCGTGCCCGTTCGGTGGGCGGTATCATCCTCTTTAGTACACCATCGGCCATCAGTCACACCCGATTGATGAAGAACAGGAAGCAGATTTGGGATCAGCTTTCATCCTTATATGATCGAGTCTCTTTGATGAAGTGGATAGCTTTGGAGGTGCAGTTGAGGACCCTGGATGCGAAGCATCATCCATGAGGGATCGCATCAACAAGATGCAGGAGCTCCAACATGAGATACTTCACATGGGAAAGCTTATCAGTTCAGAGAACATGGCCATCCAGCTTTTGGCCCAATTACTTCCTCGGTATTCCAATTTCTACTCTTTGCTGATTACAAGTGGCCGACTGAATACTATTTCTTAGGAGGAGATTGCTCCAATGGTGTTGGACCATGAGGAGCGGTTCAATGTGGGGAAGAATCTAGGCTCCAAAGCCTTGGCCGGTTCTTCCAACAACAACAAAAAGCAGAAGGATAAGAAGAAAAGCAACAACAATCCAAAGAAGAGTGATGCTCAAAATGAAGCCTTGAAGGCGGATAGGCATTGCAATCGTTACGGGGAAAAGGGCCATTATTGGCAAAAGTGTCCAAAGCGGGTTTGAGATTCTTCGACTTCTTCGATGGTAGCGGTGCAATCACTAGCCTTTGTTCACTTGTAGATTCTATCCTCAGAGGACTCTCCCGTGGCATCGACGGTTGAGACGGCACTTGCGGTTCGAGATGGTCGTGCTTGGATTTTGGATAGTGGTGCCTCATGGCACATGACACCTTCGAAGGATCTTTTGTCCAACATGAGGCGACACTATGGTACTATTTTCATTGGTGACAAATCTGAAATTTCTATTCACAAGGACGGATCCATGGAGTTGATTCCAGATGGCAGAGGGGGTATGCATACCTCCAAGGTTCTATATGCTCCGAAGAGCTTGGATTTCATCTTATGTCTGCATATGAGGTGTGCAAGATAGGCATGGAGGTGATTTTCACAGAGGATGGAGCGTCCATTTGGGATCACGACTCCGGCAAGGAGGTCAGAGGGGACAGAGTGGAGTACGGTCTCTATAGGCTCCATGTTCTTTCTTCTGCAACGAGGATACCCACAGGTGGTTTATGACATTAAAGATTTGGTCATTTGAACAATGATTCTCTTTGGCTTTCTTTTCGACAACAGATGCTTAACGGCTTACCAGATGTTGGGAGTAAGCATGGCAAATGCATTACTTGCATCCGTGGGAAGCAACATTGAGATGCTATTCAGAAGCATTCTACACGTCGAGCTACTGCTGTTTTGGAGTTGGTTCACACCGACCTTTGTGGACCCATGCAGACTCCTTCCCTCGGCGAAGCTCTCTATTTCATGTTGGTGGAAGATTTCAGCCGCTTTACTTGGGTATATTTTCTACAACACAAGTTTGAAGCATTTGACATTTTCAAGAATTGGCGTGCTTTTGTGGAGAAGGAGAGCAACGAAGTGTTGAAGACAATTCGATCGGACAAAGGTGGGGAGTTTACCTCCAAACTTCTCATTCAGTTTTGTGCGGACAATGGCATCAAGCAGGAGCTTGCGAATACCGGATCTCCCTCTGACCCTCGGAGAGAGGTGCGCTCACGCATCATCAGGCTCAACTAGGGGCTGCAAGGTGATACCACCATGAGATGATAGGGAGGGTATCTAAAAACAAGCAACATATGTAGGGTAGAGAATGTGGTACATCGGTGGTGGCCTGCTCAGGTATCTCTGGAATGCTGGATCTCCTGGTGCTGGTACATGACTCTGCTCTAGATACTGATGGTGTAAGGTTAGTATCCTCGAGATCTCCCTCTGGTGACACCCATGTGTCCTGTATCCTGGGAGCCTCGGTCTCCGACGTGCCCTCTGAGACTCTGCCTGCAGAAGGGTAAGCCCTCTACTCTGTGTAGGTAGTGTGGGGGGGTCTGGTCCTACTCGTCGGAAAAACTGTGTGATGGTAGTCTGTGTCCTGCTATCCTGACTCTGGCGTGGCTGTAACAATTGCTCTTGAACCTCTAAAGCCGCAACCAGGAACTGGCCAAACCTCCTCTGCTCTCGGCCTATCATATGCTGCTGTAATGAGTCTCCAATGCCATATCTCTCTCTCAGCTCTGTATATGCTGGGCATCTCATGACAAAATGCTCCTCACTCTCCACCTCCGTCTGGCAAATCCGAAATGTACGCTCCTCTCGTGGTATGCCTCTGGCTCTGCCACTCTCAATCTCTAGCTGATGTGATGACACTCGTAGCTGGCCAATGTTGACCCGAAGTCGGTGTGGCATGTACTCTTGCATGTACGATGGAATCTCAATGAATCCCTGCTCTGAGAACCTCAGAGAGAGAGAGAGAGAGAGAGAGAGAGAGAGAGAGAGAGAGAGAGAGAGAGAGAGAGAGAGAAATGAAATGTTATATTAAATGTATTCAAAGGCCAAAATGACCTATGAGACCAAACCGATACAATCTTGGTGGATCTAATACAATGTCTGGGTACACAAAAATCGAAAGGGAAAAGAGAGTAAAACTAAGGCTAAGGGAGAACAAACTGTGCACAAGGCGGGATTGGACAAGGGCAAAGATGAAGGAAGCCCGAAGAGGCCCAAAAACAGCACGTCAGATCTCAAAGAGCAGCCGTGGCAGATTTGCAGGGGTAGAGAGCTGAGTTTTGAGCAGGTGCAACGCACGTTGGGCTTCGAATCGCGAGCAGAAGCAACCCACACACACACACACACATACACACACAATTTTCTCTTTCTCTCTCTCAACTCTCGAGTTCAACTCTCGTTGCCTAGATCTTTGAGGTCTCTTGGGATAGTTTCCTACGACGTTAAAACTCTCTTCTTCTTCTTCTTCTTCTTCTCTCTCTCTCTCTCTCTCTCTGTCTCTCTCTCTCTCTCTCTCTCTCTCTCTCTCTCTCTCTCTCTCTCTCTCTCTCTCTCTCTCCCCCCCGATCCATGCCCACACACATGTGCTTTTTTCACCGCTGAGATGGTGAGGAAGGCAATTGGTAGGATGAGAACTGCGAGAGCATATGATCATGATGGCTTAGTGGCTGAGCATTTCACGCATGCCAGAGATCTACTAGCAGAGCTTCTAGCAGTTATGTTTAACCGTGCCATGTGTGAGGGCTTGCCTGATACTTGGAGCCTATCTACTATTGTGCCTATCTTCAAGTCGGGAGACCCTATGGAGCCTGGGAATTATCGCACTATCATGATTGGACACACATTGGCACGGTTGTACGCATATATTCTTGAGCAGCAGCTGAGTAGATGGGCAGAGAGGAGGGGATACGCTCAGCCGGGCAGGCAGGGTTCAGGAGGGGTTTTTCTACTCTTGACCATATCTTGACACTCAGAGCCATCATTGAAGAGGGCAGATCACGTGGGAGACGGATCTATTGTAGCTTTGTGGATTTCCACAAAGCATTTGACACAGTGCCCAGAGCTAGATTGATGAGCAGATTACAGTAGATGGGAGTACCCACAAAGCTCATTTGGGGGGTCATGGCATTATGCAGGTCAGTAGTGGGGCATGTACGCACCTCAGAGGGTCTATCCACACCGGTTCACTCCACTATTGGGGTGAAGCAGGGTTGCCTGCTCTCTCCTACTCTATTTGGTATGTATATGGATGAGGTTTCTGACTACATTGAGAGAGATGGTGATAGAGGTGCACAGCTGGTAGGGACATGGATTCCACTATTGTTATATGCTGATGATATTGTGTTGATCTCCGACTCTCCGGAGGGGATGCAACGTCACTTGGATGCTTTGCATAGGTTTGCCCAGGAAAGTGGTTTGTCCGTCAACCTTGGTAAAACCAAGGTCATGGTATTTAATACCACCCCACAGTGGATCAGGAGGTCAGCGCCGGCATTCACATACGGCCAGGAGACAATGGAGTATACAGAGGCTTACACCTACCTTGAAGTGGTTTTTAGTGGGCCAGAATTTTCATTGAGGAGGGCAGCAGAGACTAGATTGACCAGAGCCCATGCAGCATTGGGTAGATTGGAAAGGATGTGTTCATAGGTTCAGTTTCAGGAGCCTTGGACAAAGCTGTGGCTCTTTGACACTTTGGTGGCTTCTGCATTGCTTTATGGAGCTGAGATTTGGGGACCTTCATTGGATCATCACGGGAGGACAGGCCGCAATGATCGATGGAGGGACATGGAGAAGCCTCTGGTCTCTATGATCTCACGGCTCATTAGAGCCAAGGCTTCAGTACCACGTGCTATTGTCCGAGCAGAGCTAGCTGCCCCCCCACTAGTGGTTGAGGCGCTCACCAGATCTGTCTCCTTCATACACCGCATGTGGGCACTTCCCAGAGACAGATATGCCCGCCTTGCACTTGAGTCCTCTCGACAAATAGCCATGCAGGGAGATACAGCATGCTGGTATGGGGAGATGACATCATGGTTTCAGGCGCATGGGTTCAGCATAGACAGATTGCCTCCCTTCCATTACTCACTGGATGCACCCTCTCTGACAGTCCGAGATCACCAGGCTCATCCGCCAAGACCTGACTCAGCTAGACACCAGGAGGACATGGATACAGCCAGCACATGAGCTGGGCACGAAGATGGCTTTCTACAGAGAGCATCTTCTCCAGCTTACGGAGGATGGTTTTTTGACGAGGCCCAGATACATGGACACCCACTTGTCTCATGGGATACGATGTGCTATTGGCCAGATACGCACATCTTCACACCAACTGCGGATCGAGACTGGGAGATACAGCGGAGTACCAGCAGAGACCAGGACATGCCCCCTGTCTGACATCGAGCCTGAGACAGAGTTGCACTACACATGCCACTGCCCCGTCTACTACGAGATACGAGATCGCTTCCATTGCTTGTTCAGAGAGGGCTTTGGACCACTCTCCAGAGTCATGCGGTACAAGGATCAGAGATGCCTGGGTTTGTTTTTGCTCGAGCTGCACAGACACAGAGAGAGCTTGATGAGAGGAGAGGCTAGCCAGTCTCACAGACAGATCACAGACTTTTTTAGAGCTACCACTGGACACCCGGAGGAGCTACTACCACAGCAGAGCTCGTCGCCTCACACCAAAGGCACACTGATCAATCGAGCGACCGAGCTGGGGAGATCCAGACGCCCACGACTGCGGAGGACTATACAGAATCGACGAAGGCTGTGTCAGAGGATTTGGATCACTTTGGCCCGACATGCACGATGCCCGGTCAGACTACTGACCATGGAGGAGATTGATGAGATCTGCCAGCGACCGATGCTGGATCTCTTGTGATCTAGCTATCCCAGCTAGCTGCTTAGTTCACACCTAGCAGTTTAGGATTCCGTAGTATTTTATTTTGTCATTCTGTCATTTTGTCATCTTGTTACTCTGACTTTGTATCAGATCCACCACATTGTAACTTTCTGGTCTCATAGGTCACTTTGGCCTTTTGAAGACGTTAATATAACATTTCATTTCTCTCTCTCTCTCTCTCTCTCTCTCTCTCTCACACACACACACACACACATACACACACACTCGACGTCTCCCATTTCTAAGTGAGGAATGTATCTTCACTCACCATTGCTGGGTCATTTCTATGGCAAATGCAGAAGTTTGGAAGGATGGCATCTTGGCGGCGACATTCATTGCCTGATTTTCTAGATGACTGCTTTGCCATCTTCGCTGAGGGCTTTTTCATGTTCATGTCCAGAATTAGTCTTCTAGCCTTTGTACATAGCTGTTTGATTGGTTGTTTGACCATGCACACTTCTTTTTTGTAACAATACGATTACACATTACAGGAAAAAAAAATTGTTGAGGATTTGATTTTGTTTTTGCAGGATATTATACGATACTTTGCAGATTTCATGGTGAACAACAGCTTAGGTCTTATATCTAATGCACATGTAGTGTTTGCTGATATGTCACCTGAAAAGGCTTGTGATCCAAAGTGTCTACAGCTTGCAAAGCTCTGCTCTATTGCCGTCGATTTTCCCAAGACAGGGGTGGCTGCTGTTTTGCCAACAGACCTCAGACCACAGAAGTACCCCGATTTCATGGAAAAAAGTGATAAGCCTAGCTATAAATCAGAGAAAGTTCTTGGGAAACTGTTCCGAGCAGTTGTCAAAGCAGACAAAGACGAGGAGATATCCTCTTTCACAAGGGAAGAGGCTGTGAGAAGCTATGATGAAGAGCTGGAGTTTGAAGGGTTTGGAGTTTACTTGGAAGAGGCCAAAGCTCTAAAAAACTGCTATGATGAGAAGCTTTTGGACTTGATGTATCAATATGATGTCAAGTCTGAGGCAGAAATGTTCACTGGGCAAATTCTGAAAATATCCAAATGGTTCCGCAAAAGGCCTGGAGAGGTCAAGGAGAGAATGATGAGAGCAATGAGCTCCCTCAGAAAGGAAGCTAGAAGCTGGCTGAGAAATGAATATGATGATGACAACGATGACGGTGATGATTATGATGAGGTTTCGTCTGAGCAGTTGAAAAGGGCCTCAGCATGGTATCATGTGACTTACCACCCAGACTACATAACAGATGATGTAGATACAAAATGTGGGCACCTTCTCAGCTTTCCTTGGGTTGTCTATGACAAGCTTGTCTTCATCAAGAAATGGAGGTTGTCTTCTGCTTGACATTTGTGTCCATATCTCTTACTGACCCCCCGCTTGCAAAGCCGTGGCTTTTGCGACGGCTGTGTCAATATTACCAACTGATCATACGTGTGCTCAACCCTAGGCTTCATTAAAATGTGTTAATAGATGCATCTCCCCCCCTCTTTTCCAGCCCACACACGCACACACCCCTCACACACACATATGTACTGGATTTTGTTCACAGCACCTTAGAACCTTAGCCCTTTCAAGCAAGCTGGTATGCTGATTTATGGATTTGTATCATCATGTCTCTGTAATATAACCTTCATACATAATAACCGCGTTATCATGTATTTGTGAGCCTTGAAACCCAAACCAAGTAAAGCTTCAATTGCAAGTTGGCAATGTGATCGCTTGTAAAGTAACTTGGTGTGAAGATAATGTGCCAGTGTCACTCACAGCTTGCTTTTATTGGGTGTATGTATAGATTAGGCTACACTTCATTGTGGGAAATTCGCGAACATTTTGGTGCTTGAACTAATGTGAGGGAAACCAACCAATAATGATCTTTATATATCATAGTACTCGTAACAACTTAGTTCAAAGCCGAAATTTTGAGTATCTTCTCCCATCTAGGTATTCAGTATACAAATCGACTAGGGTAACAAAGCATGTTGACTCCATCTTCAAACACCGATTCATGAAGAGTTTAGTCTAGTGAAACCACATGTGATGTTGTAGCATAATTGATTCTTGGCTGGCCTATTAAGGTAAAGCATGGAACTTTGGGAGCAATTGTAGGCAGTTGGATAAAGCTTGTCAATTAGTGCCACATGGCAAGCTAATAATGGCACACCTTTTTTCTTCATTTTTCTTGTAAGAGGGGAATGAACTGAGCATTGTCTAATGTCTATGTAAGCCACTCATTTTATTTTCCTGTTTTCATACAAAGGGACATTGAGTAGTGAGTCACAGACATTCTCTCCTCCTTTATGACATTCTCTCCTCCTTTATGTAGGCCATTGTGACTTTTGACCTTGTTTGCCATGTATCTTGTACTTCATTATTGTAAAGCTTCATTGGCTTATAGAAAGAAAGAGAAGTGTAGTCCCCAAAGAGTTGGTCTAACAGTAAGGCTTTGGCTTCTCAACCTACGGGTTGTGGGTTCAACTGCTCTGTTGGGTCCCCTCTAGAGGGACACCTAGTGTTCACGTTGCTAGGGCTCTTGTCCTTGAACACTCGAGTGCATCCTCCTCTTGGGGTGGGTCACCCGAGGAGGAGGTTCCTAGCTTGTTGCTACGAGTTCTCTCCGTTGTTCCCAATACATGTGGTGCATCAATTAGGTGGCCATCGTGATGCCTACGCGTGGCTCTTTCCCGATAGTATGCGGCCCTTGGCCGACCATGTTTCATGGCTAATATTTGGAAGGGATAAGCACCTCCCCCTGTGGGCCCTTTGGTGTGTTGTTTAAAAAAAAAAAAAGAGAGAAGTGTAAGAGAGATTATCAAAATCGATAGCACATGGTATTGTTAAAGGAAAATAGAAAAGCATTTTCACACACTAGGATATCTTCCTATTTATGGAGTGCATTGGCATCGACATAATAGTTCAGCTCAACAAAAGATATAACAGAAAATGGTAGGAGACTCTAGTGTTGTGTGCAAAATAATTGTGTCATAGACTAGATCCTAAGAGGGCTACATATAATTAGGGCATATTTATGACATGAAATACATGGTGCATAGTAAACCTTTTTTTTTTTGAAAATTGTATTTAAAGTCCCAGACGACCTTCCCATCCTATCCTTTGTGAATGATAAGGTGGAAGCATTGTTACCACATTGTGATAGTGACACTACTCTTCATGTTTTCTGCTTGACTTGCTTTGAATCTTAAAGAATTAACAAAGGGGAGTGAGACCACCTCTTTGAAACTGTATCACAAATTGAGTGAGAAACTATGAGGCACCTTTTCCTCATGGTGTAAGTATAACACCAAGCCAAGAACTACAAAGTGGCAATGAGAAGTTTAGAAGTCTTACTTTTGAGATTTGGGGCTAGGTCTATCCCTTTTGACCTCTTAAAAATATCCAAGAAGATTATGTTGAATTCATTGGCCAATTCACCCTCGAGTATGCTACGTGCTCTACCCACATCCTTAGCCTTCCATTTTAGCTTGAAAACATTATGCATCAGATGTAGCTTGTTACGTCTTGTGAACTCGTTTTCTTCACCCAACGTATGTTGTCAAATGGTTAAGGGGTGATGGAATCCACCAATATCAACTTCTCCCATGACGAAATGAATTTTTCCAAGAGAAATTTTCAAACCAAACTTGTTAAATGATGCTTGATTGATCTTGGAGCAGGAAGACTCTTGAGAAGTACCTAGAGGCACTTACATCGAACTACCATAAAAACCCCCTCTAGTAACTTTAGAGGGGCACAACTAAGGGCAATGCAAGCACACCTATGTTATGCTATCAATGGGTTGATTGGCGCCAAATAGATGCATGCATAGCAACATAGACCTTATTTTTATTGTACAAAAATAAAGTCTATGTTCTCAACCTACGGGTTGTGGGTTCAAATCCCCGGTTGGGTCCCCTCTAGAGGGACACCTTGTGCTCACTTGATGTTCACGTTGCTAGGGCTCTTGCCCTTGAACACATGAGTGCATCCTCCACCTGGGGTGGGTCACCCGAGGAGGAGGTTCCTAGCTTGTTGCTATGAGTTCTCTCCATTGTTCCTACTACATGTGGTGCATCAATTAGGTAATGGTAATTAATTCCTAGATGCCTCAATCAACCATTGGGATTGAAAATGGTGTTGTTGAAATCTTCTCAAATTAAAAGATTAGAGTAGAAAAGTTTATAGCCAAGTAATAAAATAGCAATAAAAAAAGAGGATGCATGCATTAGTTGAGACAAAAGGGCTGTAATTTGTTAAACTACTAAAAGGGCCTTTGGTCCTTTGCTTGACCTTCAGCAGACCATCTACCAGGTCATTATGCATCATTTTGTGTGGGATCTTTGCAAAGTGCATCCGCTCATCTCCATAGTTAGTATGATAAGCACGTTGTCAATATCCTTGGCCTTCAACATGCCATCTATAAGGTTTCTATGGGCAATTATGTTTGGGATGAGTCCCCTCTCCTCCATCTAAGTTAGTATGGCAAGAAACTCGTCAACTTCCTTGGCTTTCAACAAGCCATCTATCAGGCTTGGTCACTATTATGGAGCGTTGTTGACTTCCTTGGCCTTCAACAAGCCACCCATCAACCTGATTTTTTTTTTTGTTTTAACAACACCAGAGGGCCCATAGGGGGAGGTGCTTATCCCTTCCAAATATTAACCGTGAAACATGGTCATGCAAGGGCCACGTACCATCGGGCAAGAGCCACACGTAGGCATCTGTTACCATATATGAGGTAGTGATGTGTGTGAACACACTTAGGACCGCTGGGGCACTTTTTCCCTCACTAGGAGGTTTTTCCCCCGTGCATTGTATATACGCCCATCACTCTAGGACTAGCTCATCTTTCATTGAGCACTAAGCAATACTCTCCCTGTTGTATGCCTTGAGCTTCTTCATCTTCTCCAAGCTGTGTGTGTGCGTCCTTGCAACCCTAATTCCAACAATTGGTATCAGAGCAGGTTGCGTTCTCTCGAGCATAGTCGCCAGCGTCACCAGCACCCTCTCGCTCACTTTCTCCGATTTGAGTGAGCTTTGGCGAGCATCAGCAGGGCGATTAATACTTCGAGTAAGCTCATAGAGCTTGGTATTCTCAGAATTTTGATTTGGGCTCATTTCGGCCTCCATTTCCACTACAGACAGTGCTACACAGGCAATTTCGTCCTTTTGTGCAGAATTTCTGTAGAACAGGTTCCTACAGTCTTCTTCGGGTTGTGCTACATAGCACGTGTTAATCCTTCTTCATTTCTCCTCTTTCTGAGCAATTTTTCACATTAGGTGCAGTCATTTGCCATGGCTGACAACAACACAGATGTTTTCAAGATTTTTGCTGCTGCTGCTGAGGACAGATTGGATGGGGATAACTACCCAATGTGGGCTTACATGATGACACATGTTCTTGTGTCAAAGGGTGTTTGGAATGTTGTGCAGGGCATTGATGTACGTCCGCCTCCTGTGGATACAGGCTATGTTGAGGATGCTACAGGTTCTAGCAGGTCTACTGTTGCAGCTAGAGTTGTTTTATCTATAGCTGAGCAGTCTTGATAGGATGTTAAAGATGCGCAGGCTCATGCATTGACTGCATTATCTGTGAAGCGTACTATTACTCCTCACATCCGCTCAGCATAAAGCTGTTAAATGTATTTTTGTTGGCTACAGTGCTAAAAGCAAAGGTTATAGGTTATACCATCCACAAAAAAAGCATATCTTGGTTTCATGTGATGTTGTGTTTGTGGAAGATTCTGTTCAGCCTTTATTATCATGTACCAGAGATAGTAATGTAAGCTCACAGGAAATTTATGACAGTTTGTTGCCTCTTTTTACGGGTGGAAATTTGAATGTACATTCCAATGAGGCACATGTACAACCTTTGGGGGTTTCTGAAACTGTTACGGATCAGCCTATTACTAATGCAGATGTACATGATGTACTTGATGTGGAAAGGGCTGAAAATGAGGAGGCTAGAGGTATGCCAAAATGGCTGGTGCACACTTTGCGTGATAGTAAAATGGATGCACCTTTATCTAGTCGTACTCGTTCAGGTTCTACCCATGCATCTTATGTGTCAGATTGTTATTCTTTGGCTGTTTCCAGTTTTTGTGATGAAGAGGAACCTCTCTCCTTTGATGAAGCACAGAATTCAGAAAATTGGATGGCTGCCATGCAATCGAAATTTGATGCACTTATAGAAAATGACACGTGGACTTTATGTGATTTGCCTCCTGGCAAAAAGGCCATTGGTATGTAGTGGGTTTACAAGTTGAAACGTAAACCAGATGGTGAGATTGATCGCTATAAGGCTAGACTTGTTGCAAAAGGTTATGCACAACAAAAAGGCATTGACTATGAAGAGACTTTTGCTCCCACTTGTTGTATGACTACCGTTCGTTTTCTATGTGCATTGGCAACCCATTTTGGATGGAATGTACATCAGCCAGGCATTGTTACTGCTTTCTTGAATGGTGATATAATTGAGGAAGTGTATGTAACGCAGCCTTGCGGTTTTGTTAAGAAAGGACATGAAAACAAAGTGTGCAACTATAACAAAGCTTTGTATGGGTTGAATCAATCTCCTTGTGCTTGGTATGAGAAAGCTGACACTCATTTGGTCAAGCAAGGCTTTCGTAACAGTCCAACTAAAAGCACCTTGTATGTCAAACGTGAGGGTGATGTATTTCTGATTGTCGTTCTATAGGTGGATGATTTGCTGATTACTGGTCCAAATGAGACACACATTGCTAAATTTAAGGCTGATTTGAATGCTACTTTCAAGACGAAAGACTTGGGGCTTTTGCATCATTACTTGGGCATACAGTTTAAGCAGTGTGATGAAGGGATTGCTTTATGTCAAGAAAGGTACATAGAAACGTTACTATGTAAGTTTGGACTTGAGAACTGCAAACCTATTGCTACTCCAATGGAAACAGGTTTGAAGTTGAGTCTTCATGATGCTGGAGATCTTGTTGATGTCACTCTTTACCAAACTGCTATTGGAAGTCTTATTTATGTATGCAATACGAGGCCAGATATTCAGTTTGCAGTCTCACAGGTCAGCAGATTTATGCATAGCCCAGGGTCTAAGAATTGGCAAACTGTTAAGAGGATTTTTTGCTACTTGAGTGGCACTCTACATCTTGGGTTGTTTTATCCCAAGGGGAGATCAATGCCGCCAGATTTGCATGCTTTTGTGGACTTAGATTGGGGGCTGGTTGTTATGACACGTGAGTGTCCACTAGTGGTTTTTGTTTCATGCTTGGCAGTTCATGCATATCATGGTTGAGCAAGAAGAAACCTACTGTGGCCACTTCTAGTTGTGAAGCTGAGTACAGGGCAGTTTTCACAACTACAGTTGAGTGTGTATGTCTCAGACGCATTATGGCCGATTTGGGTGTTGGACAGGACACTGCCAACATCATCTACACTGACAGTCAGAGCGCATTGGCAGTTGATGCTTGCACAAAGCACATTGAGGTGCATTACCACTATGTTAGGGAGAGGCTCTCAGCAGGAGAGATCAGCTTGGCTTATGTGGCAACACATGACAACCTCGCAGATCTTTTCACAAAGGCACTACCTCGTGAGAAGTTTGAAGCTTTTCGCAAATCTTTGGGCTTTCTCCCCTTTGTGGATTGATCATGTCCTTAGGGCATGGCACTCCCCTATACACCATGTGCGAGCTCTCGTTCACCGCATCACTCCCAGGGGGGATTTTTTACCATATATGAGGTAGTGGTGTGTGTGAACACACTTAGGACCGTCGGGGCACTTTTTCCCTCACTAGGAGGTTTTTTCCCCCGTGCATTGTATATATGCCCATCACTCTAGGGCTAGCTCATCTTTCATTGAGCACTAATCAATACTCTCCCTATTGTGTGCCTTGAGCTTCTTCATCTTCTCCAAGCTGTGTGTGTGCATTCTTGCAACCCTAATTCCAACAGCATCACCATGGCTACCTAATTGATGCACCACATATACTGGGAACAATGGAGAGAACTCGTAGCAACAAAGCTAGGAACCTCCTCCTCGGGTGACCCACCCCAAGAGGAGGATACACTCCAGTGTTCAAGGGCAACAACCCTAGCAATGTGAACACCAGGTGAGCACAAGGTGTCCCTCTACAGGGGACCCAATAGGGGATTTGTACCCACAACCCGTAGGTTGAGAAGCCAAAGCCTTACCGTGGACCAACTCTTTGGGAACCCATGAACCTGTTTTAGGTGACTATGTTTGAGATGTGAATCCCCCCTCTTCCACTTTAGTCAATATGGTGAGTGCCTTGTCAACATCCTTGGCCTTAATGAGACCATCCATTGGTGGGTCACTGTACGTGACCCTATTTGGAATGCATCTCCTCTTTCTCGACTAAATCATATGGCGAAAGCCTCATCAATTTCCTTGGCCTTAAACAAGCCACCCATCCGGTATTTGAGCGACATGCTAGAAAAAGAAGCATCTTTTGCGCAAATACCCCGTTATCACAAATATGAGCATGAGCCTTGCTAATGTTGGGCAAACCTTTCAATAAGTGGAGTTCAAGAAACTTTAAAAAAAAAAAAACAACACACCAAAGGGCCCATAGGGGGAGGTGCTTATCCCTTCCAAATATTAGCCATGAAACATGGTCGGGAAAGGGTTGCGTAATATCGGGCAAGAGCCACGCGTAGGCATCACCATGGCCACCTAATTGGTGCACCACATGTACTGGGAACAACGGAGAGAACGCGTAGCAACTAGCAATAAGTGGAGTTCAAGAAACATTATCTGGCATACATGTCAGCGAATGGCATGGATTTCTTGATAGTCCTTGTCTAACAACCTCATCATGAATCCTTTTGATTAAGTCAACCCCAACCCAAAGCTTCCTTGCCATGGGCATCTCCTTCACTAACAATCTAATCATGAATCTATTTGGATAAGTCAAACCCGGCCCAAAGCTTCCTAGCCTAGCCCATGGTAGGCATTCTTGCAGTCAATGGTTCAAAGACAACTCATCTTGTTAAGATGCTCATAAAGAACCAGTTGAACTATAAGAATTGCATTTTACGTGTTTACATTATGCACTCAAGTGACCCGCTAGTACAAATACCACTTGTTGTGCTCTAAGAAGTATACCACACTTACATACTGACCAAGGTGCTTCTTAAGTATGTGTCCTTCTTTGGTAGCCCATTAGTGCAGATATTAGCATGAGCCTTGTGCATGTTGAACATACTGACCAAGGTGCTTCTTAAGTATGTGTCCTTCTTTGGTAGCCCATTAGTGCAGATATTAGCATGAGCCTTGTGCATGTTGAACATGCTGACCAAGGTGCTTCTTAAGTATGTGTCCTTCTTTGGTAGCCCATTAGTGCAGATATTAGCATGAGCCTTGTGCATGTTGAACATGCCCTGCAAGCAGGCCTGCAAAGTGGAATATTATCATGAGCATTGCCCATGGTTGAACATACCATGCAGTAAGTGGAGCTCAAGGGACAAAATTTGGCATACATTTCAACCATAGCATTGCCAAGAAGTACATTGTTTACTCTGCAAAAACTAAAGAAAGCCCAAACCTTGTAGTCTTGCCCACTTTAATGCAACAATTAAGGAGTATCTAATTTGTTGGGAAGAGTCTGTGTGGTTTGTTTGCTTTGTGAAGCTTGGTATTCCCAACAATAGATGTATGAGCATCCCACTCTAAATACCCCAACATGAATATGTTGGTTTCTTTCATAAGTACATGACACATATCAACCAAAGTATTGAACTACACAAGGTTTTTTCTCATTAGCCCTTGACTAGGAAACACTCCATGAACTTGTTTTCCTACATCTATCTTGTATAGTGCCGCATGCATCCGTTGAAAACATCCTAGATCTTCTTGGCACACCCTTGTTGCATAGGTGCTACAATTAATGCATTCAAAAAGATGAAAGTTCTGCCAAGAAAGATGTTTTTTTTGGCCTGCTAAGGAAGGCCTTAGAGGAGAGGCCCAAGGGATTCACTCTATATAAAAAAGGGAATGCCACTTGTGAGTGGACACTTTAGGAAAACCCTGTATTTACGACTTGTGTAAAGGTAAATATGGCCCCCCTTTTTATGCTTATATGGTTTTCAATTTAAAAAAAAATTCATACCCCTCATTTATTATATAAGATTTGAACTCAAATGACCTTACATAACAAGATGAATAAAAGAGAGGGTCCATAAAACAATTTTGAACTTCATTGGGGAGGTTGTTGCCACAACATGGTCCCTCGGAGGCATTGTGTGTATATCAAGCCCTATTGTAAATACACAAATGTACAAAGTTCTCCCTACTACCTTCACCATGCTCATGGTCCAAAAAAAAAAGTCTCAAGCTCATCTCAGGTAGCCTCTCTCGCTGGTTATTATGCAACCCTTCTCCGAAAATGTGATGGTGACTCAGGCTATGCCTGGGAGACAAAATAGCTAGCCTTCCATGATGGCTACAAGTCTGCACAAGGTTATGGGTTTTCCAAAGCCATCGCCCATGGGGCAATTCTAGCTAGGGGCAAGGTAGTGGATTGCTAAGAAGAAACGACAACACAGCCAATGCCCCTACAAAGGAGACGGCACTCGAGAAGACTGCTCTACTGTTAAGTTTGAGAAATTTGAGGCTGTCTCCATGATCAAGGTTATCAAGGAGGTGCGGGCAGTCACTAATCTAGGTCTTAAGGAAGCCAATGAATTTGTAAAAACATTTCTTGGCATGGTTAAGTTTGGATTGACCAAAGAGGAGGCTGCACAGCTCATGGAGAAGTTTAAAGCTGTGGGTATGGTGGCGGTGATGGAGTAATCACAAATTTTTACATGAAGCTCATGCGTTTCTTGTTGTAGCTCTGGCTTTTGAGTATGTCTGTATCCGGTAAGCACTCAACATAGCATGCTACGTGTGATATGGGCCCTCACCAAGCTCGTCTATTGATATTTGGGTTCACTTTGCAGGCTACGTAAAGTAGTGCAAAGAGAAAGGATGTCTTCCTAAAACATGCCAAGTTGGGTCAACATCCTCACCCTCTAACCAAGATTTGATGGAAGTATGTGAGGACGTTGAAGGTGACAACTTATGTATGCCAAGGCAAAGAAGGTAGTGTTTTGAGGCCCTTAGGCCAAGTGTCACAGGATCAACACACGTGAGCCCAAGTGCAAGGAATAGGCCCACCACCCAGTAAACTATGCAAGTAGCTTTCCAAAAGCAGAGCCTGTACACATTGCACCTAAAGTGGATGAAGGCTTTCATGGCATATGGAATTTAATCCAACGTCATTAAAAATCCACCTTTTAGGGATGCTTTGATGTCCACTACAAAAAAAGGGGTTTGTCTTACCCGACTATAACAAAACACGTATAGAATATGTTGAAAAAGTTAAGGGTGCTACAGAGGATAATGGCCTACATAGCTCCACAATGCATCATGCTAGTGTTAGTCATCGCTCGACTGACAACTCCAACTACAAATGCTCCCACTATAGCTGATATCTTGAGTCTTGACGCTAGAATTTGGTACAAGGGACTCTCAAAGATTGTGACGAAAGTTCTACAACCCTTGCTATCCTAGCCACCTCAGCACTATCTGTATCAATGCATCATCACCATTAGGACTTGTCACGTATGGATGTGTCAACTCTGACTCTTGTAGGACCACCTCCCTCTTATCCATAGGGATTGGATTCACATGTTATGACATCACCTTATTAGCCTCTAGCATGAGCATAACAAAAAACTCCATAGCATCCATCTCCGTAGTTGGAGGCATCTCTATCCTAAGAGGATCAATCTGTTGTGTCTTGCTAGAGCATGGCCATTCTAACTCTGTATCTATAGGCACATCATGCACATGAATTTGGAGATCCATGAAAGAGGCTTGTCTCGTCTCTCACTGACACATTTGCAACACAATCAAGACCAAACCGTTTCGTACGTGAGATATATGCAATGGATAGACTAAGCCACTCTCGGCTTTGCTTGCAAGCACTAGCAATATGCAATGCATTTGGAAAGACTTCTCTCTAAGCAGGATCTGACACCCATAGCCTGCTAACTGTTTCACTGAGATCAAACTATGTTTTATTTGAGGAATGTAACGCACATGATGAAGTGTATACAATGAACCACTAGGTAATGACAAGAAAATGTCTACTGCACTCTCTATGTCATACGCTGAACCATCAGCCAAATGCACACAACCAAATCTCCCACTAGAAACGGTATTCAACCACTCACGACATGGTGTGATGTGGAAAACCGCATCCTCATCTAGTAACCAATGTGAAGAAAGTGTACCATCCATAGACATATATGCAAGTGGAATACTAGATACAAAAGTGACACCACCATCACTGGCATACACATCTATCTGAACTGCTTCTATAACATGTGTCAAAGCCACATCTGCATCTCATATACATCTCCTTTGCTACCTCATACCCCTAAAGCAACATCGTCTAATGTGCCTTGCGTGACCACAATGCCAACAACGCAAGTATCGGCTCCGCCTCTCACGAGTCATCCCTCCAGACTGTGAAAATTGTCACATATCTGCTATATGAATGTCAAGAAACCAAAATTTGCATATGCATCAAAAGTGTATGGTGATAAAAGCAAAACTATCTTGGAAGAAATCCAACAGAGTCTCCTTTGTAAATTGAACAAAATCTCAATCAAAATATCAACCATAAACCATGCCAAAATGGAAACAAAGTGGGAGATCACTCAACCACTACATCAATCCGATGCTCGCCTATACACAATGTAGCTCTACCAAAGCAATGTATAGTAGTAGTGTCCAAGACTCCACATACTACAATGGAGTAACCTTTGCTATGTTTAATGAAAATTTACGCACAATTGAGGGAAAAAAAACTCTCAAAAGAGCATAAAATGCATAACCATATGCATAAGTAAAGAGCAAACATGATGCTCAAAATGCATCCCACAAAACTCCATGCACAATCTGACAACTGCTTGCAAGTAAACTGTATTTGTAACCTATAGAACCAATCAGCTAGCTATATGTAACCTGTAGCCACACGCAATACAAACAAGCTCACTCCTGTGAGAGTGGCTACGTGAACACATTTCTGGGCTAAAATTGTTGTCATTTTGCAAAGTTTAGAAGTCTAACTTTTGAGATTTGGGACTAGGTAGTGCTGCCTCATACCCGTAAAGCAACAACATCTAATGTGCCTTGCATGACCACAATGGCAACAATGCAAGTATCGTCTCCGTCTCTCATGAGTAATCCTTGCAGACTATGGAATTTGTCACATATCTTCTATATGAATGTCAAGAAACCCAAATATGCATATGCATAAAAAGTGTACGGTGATAAAAGCAAATTATCTTGGGAGAAATCCAACAGAGTCTCCTTTGTAAATTGAACAAAATCTCAATCAAAATCTCAACCATAAACCATGCCAAAAGGGCAACAAAGTGGGAGATCACTCAACCACTACATCAATTTGATGCTTGCCTATACACAATGTAGGTCTACCAAAGCAATGTATAGTAGTAGTGTCCAAGACTCCACCAACTACAATGGAGTAACCTCTGCCATACTAAGCAAAATTTACGCATAGACAATTGGGGGAAAAACACTCTCAAAAGAGCATAAAATACATAACCATATGCATAAGTAGAGAGCAAACGTGATGCTCAAAATACATCCCACAAAACTCCATGCACAATCTAACAACTACAAATAACCTGTATCTATAACTTGTAGAACCAATCAGCTAGCTATATGTAACATGTAGCCACATGCGATACAAACAAACTCACTCCTGTGAGAGTGGTTACGTGAACACATGTCCGTGCTAAAATTGTTGCCATTTTGCGACTGAAAGCGCCATTGTTTTGGGCTGAAATGGCTGCTATTTTGCAGCTAAAACATTTCTATTTTGGCTGAAATGGAGAGCTGAAAACACTACTATGTGGGCTAATTTGATTGGGCAAAGATCGCCGCTTTAGAGGGATTAAAAGACTGTTGTGTGGGATGATTTGAGAGATGCCCGTGGGTTTCTTTGATGCTACCTTTGGGCTTCCTTCATCACCGCTCCTCCTGAGCTCTCCGTGCTCCCCCTTGAGCTCAATGCGCCATAGCCAAGAAAAACGCAGCCGCTCCTCGTGAGCTCTTTACTCTGCAGTCGGTGCCATGAAGACCATCATCATGAAGCCACATTGCCACAAAGCTCCTACCACCAAGCTGTATTCTCGGCTCTGATACCAATTGAAGTGCATGATGCATGTATGTGTGGAGAAAGAAGGGGAAGAGGAGAGACGACACGGGAGTGGGGGTGGAGCTGCCTCTCAAAAAGGTGTGGAGAGAGTGCTCCTTATTCTTTGTATATGTACAGTGAATAAGGAGAAAAGAGTGGGCAGTCGGACACAATGTTTGGCCCAGGGTAAGACTCATCGCCTTTACCCCAACAATGAATACCTCTCTAAAAAGATAAGTATCCATTGTTGGGATAAAGGAAATGTGCCTTTTAAACAAAGTTGTATGAGCATGCCATCCACCATGTAGGGGGCCCCCAAAATGCCACAACAATTGTGATCGACAATGCCTCCAGCTACAAGGGTGTAGGGTTCACCATTCAAGAGAAGTACCCTGGGCTCGGGTGGATACCATGTGCAACCCATACATTGAACCTCCTTTAGATTGGGAAAATGCCATATTTAAAGTAGGTTCTTCTAGATGCCAACCATGTGGTGAATTTTATCAAGGAGCATCAGTTCACATACACCTTATTTTGGGCCAAGTCACCTAACAAGGCCCTCCAAATCTTCTCAATTGGTCTACCCATGATTTCATTCACTCCAAGCATAGAAATCATCTCAATCTTGAGCGTGCCAAATATATTGTGTAGGTTTTTTTTCAACATGCATTTAATTCATGCCCCATCTTCAATTGTAGCAAAAGCAGTGCAAGACACTTCCACCCACCACAGACCCATGACAAATTTGCTACAGAACAAGTGAGTGATAAAATGGATTGGAAAGTGGCATTAGAATTTTTTTACCAAGATGAGATCGATGATCTAGTGGTTGTGATAGATGTGTGTCAAGAGTGATATACCATAAACTTTGTAATGGCGTGATCCTATTTTTTAAATAGAAATGTTGAGCACTCTTCGACTTGTTAAATCTTAAATTTAGTTATTGCACACATATACAAATTGATAGAGAAAAAACCAAATTTTGATAGATCGTTGCGGTGCAAAAGTGAAGGCACAAGATAAAGGACAAGACAGAGAGGTTGAAGGTGATAATCCCAAGGGCCACAAGGTTAGACACAGAGGCCACATTTGATTTGGTAATCAAGTATGTTGACTTCCTACAAGCACAAATGGTGTGCTTTGAGAATGAGGTGACCTTAATGCAACAGAGAGCCAGCCACAATAATCTTACTATTATGTTGGGTGATGATCAAGAGAGCTTCAAAAGAGCTCTCATTCTGTTGCTGCCCAGACAATTTAGCAAGGTTGGTTTGTTTGGATGTGGCATGTGTAGACCACTAACTCCTGCATGGGTCTTGGATCTTCTTACTCTATACAAGTTTTGTGCCTCACCTTGCCTAACTCCTCACTTATTAGTACAATTGTCATTTGGCCATAACTATATCAAATCTTTCTTTACTATCTGAGTTAATTCAGTCAAGTATGTTTCTACCATTTTTTTAGCAACAATAGCTCTTGATTTTTAAATAATAATGTTGAGCACTCTTTGACTTGTTAAATATTCAAATTAATTAGTGCACACATATACAAATTGATAGAGCAAAAACCAAAGTCCAGAGAGTAGTTAAATTGATTTGTCCATTTATATAAATACTTGCAATTACAAAACATGGGCTAAATGGTAATCATGATTCATAAACATTACAACATATGGTGGTTCATATGCCTTGGCACTCATACTCATTAGCCAGTAGCTCGTCAATGCCAAAGACATCGTTCTCTTGATGCAGTTGTGGGAAAAGAGGCACATATTTGGCCTCATATTATGCCACGGTAGCCTTGAGCTCTACTATCCGTGCTTATTTCTTTGTAAGATTGACCTATAGAGAAGCTACATTCTCCCCTTTGCTCACCAATGTGGCCCCCTTGGTGGACATCTCCAACATCTAAACATGCTCCTCTAGCAAGAGCACAATAGGCTTCTTTCTTTGTTGGGGGGGGGGGGGATGCCTCTTTTCTTCATTGTTGGGACCTTTCCTTGGCCCTTCCCAAGCCCACACCTGCATTTTGTGGTTTGTCTACCTAGTTCACCCTTTGTCCCAAGATATCTTGTAAAAACACCTATTCTATGAAGTACATGGCAATCTGATTGTTGTTTGGCATTGTGCGCTCTTTTTGGATGAAGCACACCAACAACCACCTTGCAAAACCCTTATGCTGCAGGTTTAAAATCTTCAATGGCGAGTTGTGCTTACCATATCTAGACACTCTATAAATAGTGTTCTTAATCCACCATGGAGGACAAAGCTTAGTGCACCGCTTGTGATCAAGATGCTCACCTTGAAGTCCCTCAAGCTACACAACCTGTTTGAAAAAGCATGACCGTCCCTCCATGCTAAACCTACGGGACTCCTCCTGTAGGATGCACAACACTTCATCGTAATCAATCTTGGCACCATCGTCTGGAATCTAGATTGCAGCCATTTCCTATCAAGGCAAACCATATCAAACCATTTCCAAAGTTTAAAGACGAACAAAATCTACACCATTAACTTGAAGTACTTAATCCACTAGTACCAAAGAGAAAGCAAACAAACAAAATTAATACTCAACACAAACAGCTTAAACCATTTAAAGATGCACATAAAGATTAACAATGTAAAGGCACATAATTGATTTATATTCATCAATGATGCTTGAGGGTTAAAAAATGTGATTTGTGCTATCAATCATCAAATGGTTGTAACCCAATTGTGGGCGATAATCCACGGCCTATCCGCTTTAAGCTACCCAAGCCTTCCAAGAGATCGTGTGCATCTTTGCAATTCTTTATGGTTGGGACCAGGGCCAAGTTGAGGTGTTGTTGCATGTACTTAGCTACCCATTGGTGATAATTGGTGTCTTCATCCTCAGGCAGGTACTTCAAAAACTCTAGTATTTATTTCACCAATGCATATGTATCTTGAGACTTAGTGAAAACTAGTGGGTTTGTAGATATGCATTCAAGTGCAATCCACCAGTATCACTTTTTCCACTCCTCACATGTGGACAGCAATAGGTTTGGCAAAGCAAGAAACCTCTTTTTTGTGCGATAGATGGTAGCTTGCCCCCAATTGCATAAGCCCACAAAAACGCCATGCCATCCAAAGTGAAGCATGGTATTACTTCCATGGATGTCATTATGTTTGAAATTGTGCGCATGTAAAAAGGTGATGGTGTGCAACAATCCATGAAATATGCTGCACATTTTGGCTTTGACTTGATCAATGATGCCCTTAACATCTATAATAATGGCCTTGCTGTATTGGAGGTTCTTTCCCTCCATGCTCAATCTCTCTAGCCAGCCATTGAGGGTGCATCTCTTCAAGCAAAATACCAAAATTGGCGGGCGTGAAGGGGGAGGGGAAATCCCTACTGGTGAAATGATGTGTGAATGTGTGACATGCACAATATTACCCTCACGATTGGCAATAAGTTCAATAGCATCATTCTAGTGTCCTTTGAACATCTTTGCTACATAGACGTCATCTTTAAATCTGTCTTCAAGCACTCTGACTTTCACCATGATGCTGAATCTACCCTCATCTCACCATGGGCACCTACTAAGAATTGGATGTAGGCACGGTACAAATGTTCTCTCTCTAAAATTGGCCATTTTAGTGAGAGAAAATAAAAATAGTAAAAGGACCAATAGTGTACAATGGGCAAAAAGATGCATCTGTGAACTAGAGTTCCAGGAAAATTATGCATTTTTTAGAAGTGCCATCGGAATCCATTAAGGGTTCCAATGGGATTTTTCGGACTTAAAGTATTAATTTAATATTGTCCAAAATATTCCTGAAAGCCTCCGAAGATAAGCTAAATGACTGCCCGACCGCATTTGTGTACAGAGAACATGGACATAATGGGTTTTCTGGGCCAAGGGGGGTGGAGTGGGGCCCAAGGCAAGTGGGGAGGACAAAGTGCAAGTGCCCGGCCAGGTCTGAACTTGTAGGGGGTGCCTTCTTCCATGAGCCATTGATCTAGAGGAGATCTGGACCACTCCTTTCCCCCAAAAGACTAGCACACAAGACCCACTTCTTCCATGAGCCATTGATCTGGAAGAGATCTGGACCACTCCTTTCCCCCAAAAGACTAGCACACAAGACCCACTTTGCCCAAACTTTCTCCCCAAGTCTCTGCATACATGCAAATAGACCCAGGCTGATTTGGGGCTGATTATAGCTCAGTTTTACACACTCTGAAGCTTCCATGAAAGCTCCACATCATCTCCTTCTTCCCCGTCTATGCATGCTTTACGTACTATGCCTGATTATGCCTAAATAACACATGCAGGTTACTATTTCCTATGCTTAATTACTTATTTCCAACCTGTATCTTGCTTTTTCCCCGTAGTTCTTATCATCCACGTGATGTTTAAGGTTTTGGGAATGAGTTCTACGAGAGTTGCGGTGTGGAAAAGCCTAATTGCAAGCACTGCCAAATTCTAGAGCTAATAATCTCTTGAATCTGTGCACTTAAAAGTGAAATTAGCATTGTGTTGATGTAAAAGTCTTCTCTTTTGAGAAATTTTATTAATACAAAGTCCTTTTGGAGGGGGGTCAGCTCCAGAAAGTCCGGCCTTCAACTGGTGTCTCTTGTCTCTCTCTCTCACTCACTTCTTTGCAGTTTTCATAGCATGCATGTGTGATGTGTGATGAATCTCAATTGAATTTTGTTCTTGGCAACCATTATTCTCAAATATGCTCAATGTTATGCTAATTGATTAATTATTAGATTAATCTGCAATTTTTGTTGCACTGTTAAGTTCAATTCTCTAACATTGGTATCAGAGCAATCTAGGTTATTTCTTTCTTTCTGAAGAAAGGACGGTTCTAATAATTGATCATGAAAGGTTTATTAGTTTTAATTAAACAAAGTGATTAATTAAAGGATTTCTAATCATGGGTGTGCTTAATTTGAGGAGCTATCTCTTGATTTGCAAAGGAGAAATAGCTGTGATTGTACACACACAATAACTATTTCTCACAAAGAACTTCTGATTCACAAAACACTATCACCATGGTGCTTGAAACCATGCACGAAGAGGAGAGAGTGATTGATTTTGGCACCCTAGATTTGCAAACTAATTGTCAAAGTCAGCGATGCGGAAGTGCACAATGACGGGAAGAATACACGAGAGAGAGTAAGAGAGCGAGTTGCTTCGAACCAACCAACCTTGGCAAATGAATCAGTGTTTTACAATGGGGTCATAGGGCTGCTTATATAGCACCTTAGCAAATTTCCCTACCCAAGTTTGGACAAATAAGTAAAAATAAATACCTAAAGCCAAAATAAATAATGGGTTCACATTGGAGAGTTCACTTGAGATGCCTAAACTTTAACACCCTCTCTACAGCTCATAGTGGACATCAATATTGAGACTAAATCAATGAAGAAGCTACCATGGACACCCCAAAAGTGCGTCTACTACTGGATACACCTCGATTATGCGACCCTCAACTTTGTTCCTTAGAAGATTGCCATCCTGAGCATCGATTGCCTTTTAGAAAATTGAGCTGTAGAACATACAACGTCCAAGAATCTCCATTCGCAGATTGTGAACACATCATGTCCAAACATTCCTAGATTATGAACTGCTAGAACACATCCCCTCCATGATTTGACCAACAACAATGAATTGACGCGCTCATCCATAGTGTTTTAGATACGTTTGATTGGTTCCTTGCCAGATGTGGGCGCCTTGAACTCCGACCCACGGGTCCAAACACCAAGAACATGAACTCCAACACATGGGTTTAAACCAATTATATAGGGAGCACTCTCTGCCCCTCTCTACCACTCACAAGCCTCTCTCTGACTGAAGCTAGTGGCGGCGACTGACGTTTGACTAGAAATTTGGCGTCGTGGTGACCGTGGCTGCCCCCACGTTTGCCATGCCAATCTCCTATGTCAAGTCTTTATCACTGTGATCTCTGTTCCGCTTGCCTTTGCCTTTGTCTTTGTCTTTGTATGAGTGTGAGTCCATGCTTTTGTCTTTGACTTCGAACTTTCAAGCCAAACAAATCATCCTCTCGTGTAGATAGCAACAGAACTTGGACCTCGTGGGTACCGCGGCAGTTATCAGAGCAGTGATGTGACCCTCCTTGTCAAGCTTTCCTTTGCCTCCGTCCTCAAGCGCACTCACACATTTGCATTTGGCTTCACAATACCAAGCCAAGCAACTTGTTGGTTTCCTTGAGGACTTTCGTCAAGCATAGGCAGATAATTGGATAATGGTCGTTCGACTATCCATAGCTTGGGTTTGATCTTGGTTCGCTTTTGCATCTGGAAGCCACCAAAATTGTGCACAAGATCGACCTTCAATGCAGTCCAAGGAATGTCCTTGCATTTCAACCCTTTGGACCCCCATTTGCCAAGCCTTGAGCATGCCTTTCAAAGTGCTGTTGAAAATACAAGGTCGGGGAAATAGGGGGAAACAAAGCGTTGTCATGGGCGCTTCAAAACGTTGCACAAAAACATTTACAAAGTCCCATGGAATTTTTGAACCCTTGCGTTTGCAATTTCTCTTCACGGCAATCTCTCCTACGTCGCAGTCGTTATTGGCCAACGCAACCCTCTTAAAATGCCTAGCATAGCATAGTAGTTGACTGGTTAAAAAATGCCCGCGACCAAGAATTGTGGACGGATAGGAGAGAATGGGGTCCAGAATACGCAGGTCGCACACAAGAAGGCCTGTGCAGCGCATGATGGTGTGCTTGCCCGCTTCCACTACCCGCGCACCCCCACTGCATCAGCAGCCAAGCCCGCATGCCAAGCACCTTCCTTCATATCCAGCCTCGCACCTTGCCGCCATCGTTCTTTGTTCCTCCCCCTACCACCTTCTGAGGCCTCATCTTTGCACATTTCTTAGTGGGGGGACTCGATGCGGTCGATATTTGGGTGCGTACGTCATTAGCTGGTGCAGCATCTAGCGAAAAGACAAAAGCTAGCATAGCGGCCTCGATTTTCTCTGGTACCATGTCAAAGTCGGCGATGCAGAAGCGCACAATGACGGGAAGAATACACGAGAGAGAGAGAGAGAGAGAGAGAGAGAGAGAGAGAGAGAGAGAGAGAGAGAGAGAGAGAGAGAGAGAGAGAGAGAGAGAGAGAGAGAGAGAGAGAGAGTGTGTTAGCAGCGGCTAACATATGGACCAAGGATGCACCAAGCATAGGAGGACGTACTACAATATTTCCCATTAGGCTTGTATAGTCTTAGGCTTACATTTGTATATCCTATGAAGGTGAGCCTAATTTATTTGTAATGGATAAAGGCTTCAAGTCCATGCCTTTATAAGAAGCTCTTTTATGCAAAGAGGTTTGATTTCTTGAGTAGTCATTCTTGAGAGCTCAATCTTGAGTGCTCAATCTATGGATGGCCTAGCCTTGAGCTTAATGCCCATGCTTAGAAGGCTAGTGCTAATCCTTGTAATTAGAGAAGCTCTTCTTGATTAATTTAATTTCTACTTTGTTTATTCATCTTGTTTCTTCTACATTACATTATGTCATGAAGTAGTTTTGCCCACTCATTATTCTAGATTTGGGTGTGGTAATGACTTCTTGCTTTGATGAATGACTCCTAACATTCTATGTGTGCTCAATTTGTGATATTTAGCATCTCTAATAGGTTGATTAGTGAAGTGTGTGTGTACTCTTGATCTTGTAATTGGAGTATGTGCCCTATTGTGTGCTCATAAGTGGGTAGATTTAATGAGATTCGAGTACCATTCACCCTTGTGTGTGGAGTTTTTGATTAAGTGCTTTGGTTGGCATGCGGTGATTGGGAAGGCCAACGCCGATGCAATTAGTGTGTGCTTGTCAAGAGGGTGCTTTGAGATTCAATTCGTTGGCAAGTTAGACTTTGGTGGGGTTAATGTGTGTAGGTGATGCTTGATTGATGATTAGGGTGTGATTAGAGTTAGTCGATTGGTGGCTAATCCCTAATTGCATTGGAGAGGCATTCTCTTGAATCCTCTTACTCATTGTGTCTGATGACGCTCTCACACTTCATTGTGTGATGTTTCCATGCCCTAGCCGGGTGATGCTCTCTCCGGATTGATGATTTTGTTGGAGTTGGCCAATACTGCGACTACCTCTTACATTTGGCGCCTTTGCCGGGGAAGCATTGTATCTCTCATATGTTGATGTGTATGCATACATTTGCTATCATAAGAGCACCATGTGTGTAACCAAAGGCATTTTTTTCTCCAGGGTTTTTTCCCTTTGGCAAATTTGGGTATGCAAGACCTTAGCTTTAGGTTTTCAATAAAAGTTTTTTGTGTGTTTGGCTTTCAATAAAAAGTTTTTTGGACATGTGTTTTCACTAACACTTGGCTTCAAAAGACTGGGCTTACAAATCAAGAGGCCTCTCTACAAGACTGGATGCTTTGCTCAAAGATGTTCAAAAGAGCTTGAATAGGTGAACTCCTTCCATGCTAGGCTATGTCTTATCTCTACATTTTTGCTTGGTACAAGTGTATTTGCTTCTAGCTATGGGTCTTGTCATTCCAAAAGCTAGGCATACACTAAAGTTTCAACACTTGGCTTTATGAAAATTAAACTCATTAGAAATTTGGCTTTATTTGTGTTAACCATAAGAAATTTACCTTGACCTTAGGTTAATATGGGTTCATTTCTTGTTAGTCCTAGATTTTTAATGATCACCTTAATATTCCACTCATTTCTAACATGACGACGTAGGGCTATGATTTGGCTTTCTTCCCTTAATCCATTTGCCATAAGCATCTCTCATGATGGAAGAATTAAAAAAGTGTGCTAAAAATTAACAAATGAATTGACAAAAAGTGTCCAAAAAGAGTAGCAAAAATGTTATGTTTGTGTCTATGTTAGGCCTAGCGCCTTATTGGCACTTGGCAGACGAGGGGAACCACCTTGGCTCGCTTGGTCAAGGCCCTAAACCGATGCCCTGGGATGATAGGGGTTAGCCGTCGCCTTGGCAGGCTAGTAGATTTTTCGAACACCTCCTTGAGGGTTCAAGGAGCTGAGAGTCGTAGCTAGACTTGCCTTGGGGTGGTTGCCTTGTGATGTGCTTTGATTTTTTCTATGAAATCCTAAAAACAAATCTTCCATGAGCTTCAATAAAAGCTAAGTGACAGTGTACTAATGGATTTTTGAGCTTTTTTGTAACCCATAGCCATAAATAGACTTGGTTGTTGGATTAAGAATGCTCATATGGTTTTTAGGCTAGTAGGTTTATGAACATGCATTACCTTAGGGTCATAATTGATTGCTCATGTTACATGCATAAATCTGAAATTTTTAGTGTTTTCATATTCATGATAGTTTAGGTGTTTATTTGCTTTATGTTGTTTAGATTTTGGTTATGATTGGACCCATCTTTTGGAAGCAAAATTTCACTTTGCATGATCTCTCATTGTATGTATCATTGTTAGCCTTAAATGCTTACAAATTCTTTTATGTCTTGACAGCTCAATATTCCTCCAAGGACATACTTTCCATTATGTCACCGTGCGTTGCTTCAGCGGCACACGAGGATGTGCGCTAAATTAGGAAGGGGGGAATGTTAGCAGCGGCTAACACATGGACTAAGGATGCACCAAGCTTAGGAGAATGTACTAAAATATTTCCCATTAGGCTTGTATAGTCTTAGGCTTACATTTGTATATCTTATGAAGGTAAGCCTAATTTATTTGTAATGGATAAAGGCTTCAAGTCCATGCCTTTATAAGAAGCTCTTTTATGCAAAGAGGTTTGATTCTTGAGTAGTCATTCTTGAGTGCTCAATCTATGGATGGCTTAGCCTTGAGCTTAATGTCCATGCTTAGAAGGCTAGTGCTAATCTTTGTAATTAGAGAAGCTCTTCTTGATCAATCTAATTTCTACTTTGCTCATTGATTTTGTTTCTTCTACGTTACATTATGTCGTGAAGTAGTTTTGCCCACTCATTATTCTAGATTTGGGTGTGGTAATGACTTCTTGCTTTGATGAATGACTCCTAACATTCTATGTGTGCTCAATTTGTGATATTTAGCATCTCTAATAGGTTGATTAGTGAAGTGTGTGTGCACTCTTGATCTTGTAATTGGAGTATGTGCCCTATTGTGTGCTCATAAGTGGGTAGGTTTAATGAGATTTGAGTACCATTCACCCTTGTGTGTGGAGCTTTTGATTAAGTGCTTTGGTTGGCATGTGGTGATTGGGAAGGCCAACGTCGATGCAATTAGTGTGTGCTTGTCAAGAGGGTGCTTTGAGATTCAATTCGTTGGCAAGTCAGACTTTGGTGGGCTTAATGTGTGTAGGTGATGCTTGATTGATGGTTAGGGTGTGATTAGAGTTAGTCGATTTGTGGCTAATCCCTAATTGCATTGGAGAGGCATTCTCTTGAATCCTCTTACTCATTGTGTCCGATGACGCTCTCACACTTCATTGTGTGATGTTTCCATGCCCTAGCCGGGTGATGCTCTCTCCAGATTGATGATTTTCTCGGAGTTGGCCTATGCTGTGACAACCTCTTACATTTGGCGTCGTTGCCGGTGTGAGCGGGATGAAAACACACACAGCGCCTCTATAACGACCCGACACACACTCTTGGGAAGATACACACACACACTATGGGGCACCACTCGGCTTACACAACACACCTGGCCGAAACAGGGAACACACCTCTGGAGTGAGAGAAGAGAGACTATCCACTTGCCCAGTCCACACAGACACACACACACACACACACACACCCAAAAAACTCAGCTCAAAAGAGGAGAATTTCTGATGTTTAGATACAAATGAGCTTGGGCCAACACCAATGGGGCAAACAACTCACACAATATGGGTAAAATAAGCCAGATACAATCACAAACTGGAGCAGACTTCGCTCATAGGAGAAACTTACACAGAAAAACAGCAGGAAAAGAGTGAGTAATTTGGCAAAATGGACAGCGCCATCGCGTCCGGAACGGCCCAAAACCCCAGTCTACAATGTCAAAGTGCTCAAATCCGACCTCGGATGAGCAGTTTACGGCCAAAACAGGCTCCAAAATGAGCAAAAACACACCTGCGGCTGTTCCTTCTCTCTTCTCCACGTTTTTTCTGGTCTTCTCTCAGTTTTTTCAGTTCCCACACTTAGCTTTATTAGTTGGGCACCCTTGGCCTTTTAGATGACCTCAAACGGACCCCGAACAGGCCAAAAACTGACCTCGCAGTGCATAGTTGTCACCTTTTTGCATCATTCGCACACCTGGCACTCAGCTTTTTTCCACTAATGCATCTCGCCACCACGTGAAGTGGCCCCAAAAAGTAGTCCTAATGATGACCTTTCTGCATAACTCTCACAAGAAAACACCCACGTTGTGTCCGTCCTCATCCGCGTGCAAATATTGACCTCGTTCGCCCTCCTGACGCCACTAGATGCCATCTGACGCACCTGCTGACCTCACGTCGTCGGCCCGCGGATAGATTCCTCGAGAAGTTTTACGCGCTATAAACTCCTCATTATTGTAGAAAAAACATACTGGTACTGGTGATAGTGAAAATCGATGAACTATGTACATGCTGTCCTACCTGTACACATGTGGGCCCCACGTAACCACCTGGCTAAGGAAAATGGGCAATTCTTTATTTGATGCACCATGCATGTGTATGTACATATGCGTAATCCCTTGCTCCAAAAAACTCCTGACATAATTTGCCCACCCCCTAGCCTGCTAGATCATTCATGATCAGCAGCAGCAAAGAGAGATATGAGACTCGCCGCATCATAGGTCTCCTCATCCCTCACAGACATCACTCGCTCTTCAGAAAACTCATCTTGCTCCACCATCATCAACCTGGCATGATACAACTTAAGACGCAACCCATTTACCCTTGACTTATGTAGAACACCATCCAGGTTAGCCAGCTGATATGTGCCATTTGGAAAACACTCTACTACCTTGAAAGGGCCTTCCCACTTAATTTGAAACTTCTTTTGGAAGGTGCTGTCCAGCTTACTGTTGTAGCGCAAAACCAAGTCATGTTTCTTGATACCCTTACTTTTGACCTTTTCATTTATCTTTGCCAAAGCCTTATCCTGCATCTGCCCATAATGCTCCAATGCGCTCATCCTATCCAACTGGACCTCTTGTAACTGCAAGAGCCTCTCTTTGAATGCATCACTAGGCGGCCCAAGCAACTTCTCTAACATCTTGACCGCAGGCAACTCTACCTCCACAGGCAATAGTGTTTCCTTTCCATACACCAAATAAAATGGAGTAAACCCTGTACCTGTCTTCACTGAAGTACGGTAAGCCCATAATGCACTAGGCAATTCCAAATCCCAATTCTTTCCTTGGTGCTCTGTCACTTTAGAAAGAATTTGTACCAACTCACCATTGAACCTTTCATTTAAGCCATTACACTGCGGGTAATAAGGAGTGGTATGCTGGTGCCTAATCTGCAGTTTAGCTCTAAATCCTGGCCCCTTATCTGAAAGTAGCTCTAATGGCACCCCAAACTTGCAACATATTTCATCATACACAAATTTTGCCACATCCTTTGCAGTGATCTGTTTTACTGCTATAGCCTCTGCCCATCTAGAAAGATAGTCCACTGCCGTCAAAATATAGCTTTTGCCCCTGCTTGTGATAGGTAACGGGCCTATTGCATCAATCCCCCACTTTTCAAACACATCAAACGCCATAATGGTTTTTCGTAGCTCTGGCTTCAACACTCTCTTCCGAAATGCTTGACACCTATTGCAAGACCTACACCAATGGTGAACATCCTTGTGCAAACTAGGCCATACATACCCCTCTTGCAAAATCTTATGCAAGGTGATCTTTAGAGCAAAATGGCCACCACATGCGCCTTCATGATTCTCTTCCAACACTCTGTAAAGCTCCTCCCGCCAAGGTACATGCCTCAACACGAGATCAGCTCCTTTCATGTATAAGACATCGCCAATCAATTTGTACCTGTATGCTCTACGCACAAAGCCATACTTCTTAGACTTCTGAATCTCCTTTGGAATGATTCCTGTTAGCAAAAACTCCTCTTCTTGAGCCAAACTTTCCCGACCATGATAAAGAGGTAAATTGGTCCTTAACACGAATAGCTCCCCAATCATGCCTTGAGCTGCTTCATGTGCCTCTCCATTTAGAGCACGTTCAATGTGTTTGATGCTCCATGCTTCAAACTTTTTTAACAGGCCTTTAATTCTAAAGCACATTTCCTTCAATGAGGTGTTCTTGCTCTTCCACACACCCAGCACTTGCTTCACCACTAACAAGGCATCACCTTTTATGCTCAACCTTAGAACCCCATGCTTCAAACAAATGTGTAATCCGGCTTCCAATGTAGCATATTCAGCCTCATTGTTACTATGCGCATCCAATTTGAACCCTCTCTTGCATACTAGCTTCCCCTCTGGATCATAAAGTGCTATACCCCCTGAAGCTGCATCGTGGCTCTTTCTGTATGAACCATCAAAGAACAACACATGTGCATTGCTGATCTGTGGCACTTCTTCAACTACCTTTCTCACCACCTCTTCCTTAACAATAAGGGGATTCTCCTTGTAGGTCAACAAATCAGCTAGGGTAGCCCTTGTACTATCTTCCACTAGAAAAGAGAACTCAAACTCTTGCAGCTCAATTACCCATTTCTTCACCACATTTGACATGTTAATACCATTAATTAACTGTGGCAAAAAGGCATAACTCATCAAGAAAACAAAAGGCCGTGGTAGCAAGTAATGACGAAATCGTCGACAAGCAAATATTACACTGGCCATCACTAGCTCTACTTCCGATAACTTTCTCTCCGCTACCAACTTCACTCGGCTTGCACAATACACTGGCCTCATATAATGGCTGCCCTTCCCCTTTTGCAATAGCATGGCTCCAATGGCATCATCCCCTACTGATGGATTTACATAAAAAACTTTCTCCCAATCAGGAGCTTGCATGGCTGACAACCCCCCTAACACCTCTTTTACCTCTTGAAACACTTCTTCACACTTGTCATCCCATTGCAATGGATCATGCCTTGCCACTTGTTGTAATGGATAAAGAAGCTGCGAAGACAATGGAATAAACCGTGCCATGTACTTCACTTTGTGTATAAAGGTTGCCAATTGCTTCGTACTCATAGGTGATGGAAGAAGAATAATAGACTTCACCTTATCTGGATCAGCCTCAATGCCATTTTCTGACACCATATGGCCCAATAACTTCACCCTTGGCTGTGCTAGATGACATTTCTTTGGATTTAGTTTTCCTCCACATTCATCATATCGAGCCAATACCATCTGCAGCTTCTCATGGTGATCAGCCCTACTGCTATAGACACAAAAGTCATCCATAAAAGCTTTAACACAACTACCAATGAATGGTTCCAACACCCAATTTGCTCTCTCTTGATAGAAGGAAGGTCCATTTGACAACCCAAATGGCAATACTATGTAGCAATAGCAGCCCCATGGCGTAATAAAAGTTGTCTTTGTGCGGTCTTTAAGAGCAATCTTCAATTGAAAATAGCCTGAAAAACCATCACACACACTGTACCTCTCATAACCTGCCACTGAATCCAAGATCTGATCGATGAATGGAAGAGGATATGGGTTCTTCTTAGTGGCTGCATTTAAGGGTTTAAAATCTACACAAATCCTCCACTTCCCATCCTTCTTTGGACTGACTACTACTGGACTCACCCATTCTGTGGTCTCCACAGGGACTATGAACCCTGCCTTCAATAACTTGTCCACCTCTACCCGCAAGGCTTCCATTTGCTCTTGACCCATCCTTCTGTAACATTTAATGGCCTAAAATCTTATGTGTAGCAGAAATTAGCATGAACATAGTGAGCATTTCATTAGAGTTGATTCCTAATGAGAATTACAAGAGTGCTTGGGTGGAGAGAGCAACAAAAAGCATAACACCTAGTTAGATAGCATCGACAATACTTTCAAAAGAGAGAGCAATTAAGCTATTCACAACAGTTGAGGACCGGATTTGCATGGAGCCAGTCCCCCCTCCAAAAGGCTTTGTATTATGGTTTCTCCCATCAAGAGATACATTGTACAATACAATTCTTTGTGTTCCTTCAAGACGAGCTAGTGCAATGAAGATGGAAGCTTCATACACCAAGCAAAACACTTAATCAAACACAACTTGAATTATCCCCGTTCTCAGACCCAAGACCTCACACACCTTCGAAGATGGTGAGAGCTAGCAGGGTATGAGAGTAGATTGAGAGGAAAAAGAAGTATCTTACGAGAAAGAAGTATATCTCCTCACATAATCACTCATATTAGCATAGCTTAGCTTAGTAATTAGCTTGGTAGAGAAGATGAGCATGCATTGAAGCTTGGCTCTTGGTTGGATTTGCATCCACATGCCAAGAGAGTGTTGATGTAGGCTTCTATCTCACAAGCTTGGAGTAGGTGATGAGCTCTCCATTAAAGCTTGGGAGGAGATAGAGTATTTTCCCTTCACACATGGTCAAGTGTGAGAGTGTGTGTGTCCATGCCAAGCAAAAATCAGCCCCCTCTCTCTCTTGGGCGAGCCCTAGCTGCTAAGTTAGTCTGGCTTTTGCCTCATTGGACCTCCCCAGGTCAAGCCAATAGGGATTAAGCAGCATAAGTGATAGCCTTCTGACATGTGTCCCCCTTTCCCCTTTTGTGAGAGCTTTAGATAATTAAATAATTAAACTAAACTCTCATTGGACCCCTTTGCCTCCTGGCCAATAGGAATCAGGCAAGCCATGGGGCTCCTGAATGCTCATTGGACCCCTTGGGAGACTGCCCAATAGTCTTCTAGGACACTTAATTCTTATTGGTTTCTTTTATCAAATGTTTTTAAATTAATTAAACTAGATTTACTCTAGCCTAATTCTCATTGGTCCACTTCAAGGGTCTTCCAATAGGAATTGGGCATACCTTGTGGGCATCTGGCCTAGGGAGCTGACATGTGTCCCTCATTCCCTTTGTGTAAAGGGAGCCTGTGTGTGTGTGTGTGGCTTTCTCTCTCATCCCCTAGCTTTGGGGCTCGCCCCCTCCCATGTAGGGATGTAGAAAGACTTTTTGGGCACACACTAAGCATCCAATTTTCCCTAAGGTTGACCTTTGGACACAACCTTTGAATTTTGGAACCTTAGCATTTTGGAAGTCTTAATGGGCTGAACCTTAGGGTCTTTTTAGCTCGTTGTTTCACATGGCTCTTTTGCAGATGGCCCCCCCTTTGGATCCCTATTTTCCCTCCTTTGGATCCCTACTGTGGCCGGTCTGCTTAACTTAACCAATATTCTAGCTTTTTCTCCCTTGGAACTTCCCCACATTAAATGATCAGTTTAATATGAGAAAATCATTTAGGAGAATTAGATATTGATTATTATGACATTACCTCTCTCTTGAAATCATAGTCGTCCTCGACTATGGTGTAGAGAAGATAAAGCATATGCATGAGTCCTTTTCTTAGCGGGTAGAGGATCCCTATGTTACGCTACGACATCATTCCATAATGGATGACTAGTCCATTTGGCGCTTGAGAGCCTGAGGCTGCCGCAAGCATGTCTGCACATTAGTCCTATCAGTCTTCCATAGTAGAGTGACAAGCTCTACTTGGTGTTCGGGAGACGTCGTCTCCGCAAACTTGATCTAAGCATGCATACTACTTCATTTTTGTGCACAAATAAAGAAAAAGAGAGTCTTATAAGACAAAAATTTTTGTTCATTTTTAACATTTTGTACATTTGCTTACTCTTGGGAAGCATTGTAAGCATTGACAAGGTTTAGGTTATCCTTTAATTGTATGCCTTGCATCCATCTAGCATCTTCAAAAGGATAATTCTTAAACTTAATAAGATATCGTCGGATAGTCTTACCGCCTCTTAATACCTTGTCTTCATGTCGGAGAATGGACTCGGGCTGCAGCACCTCCTCGTGGTCCTCGATCTCCGGTGGGTCTTCAATAGTTGGTTCTTGAGGTGGCTCTCCTTTGTAAGGCTTTAAGAGGCTCACATGAAAAGCATTGTGTATGAGCCAATGATTGGGAAACTTAAGTTGATAGGCCATCTCATTGATTGGCCTAAGAATCTGGAAGGGACCATAGTACCTTTTTGCTAGTTTAGCATAGTACTTTTGGTGGCCCGTAGGATTCTTGCCCGTCGTGTGCCTTAATCGAGCCTTGGGAAACTTTAACAAGACCCAATCGTTTTCTTTAAAGGCTTGGGCTCTTCTGTGCTTGTCAGCAGCAGCCTTTTGCCTTTGCTGTGAGATAGAGATAGCATCCTTAATCTTTTGGAAAGATTCTTGTAGGTCTCGGCTATACTCATCTGCAGCGAAGATCTTCCCATGTACCTTAAGTAGCAAGGGACTTTTTGATCTTCCCTCAATTACCTCGAAAGGTGCTTTTCCTGTAGAAGTATGTACAGTGTTATTGTAAGCATACTCTACTAAGGGTAAGTACTTCTCCCATTGGGATCTTTGATCTACTTCCGTTACATAGGCTTTTAGTAGATCGAGAATAGTTAGGTTAGCTATTTCACTTTGGCCATCAGTTTGTGGATGATAGGCGAAGAGAAGTTTAGCCTTGTTCCTAAATTCTCAAAGAGACCCTTCCAGAAATTACTGGTCATTCTAGGATCTCTATCCGACACTATGGACATTGGCAAGCCATGGTACTTGAAAATTTGTGAAATGAAGAGGGTTGCCATTTGATGGGCTTTGATAGTCTTTTTGACAGGTATAAAATGAGCTTGTTTACTGAACCTGTCTACTATCGTCCATATTCCCGTATTCCCATGGATAGACTTAGGCAATCCAAAGATAAAATCCATGGATATGCTCTCCCATGGTGAATTAGGGATTGGCAAGGGTTGAAGCAATCCAAGTTGCTTCCCTCTATCAAATTTTGTCTTTTGACATACCACACATTTGGAAACATACTCATGTATGTTCACTTTCATGGTAGGCCAATAAAATATGTTTCAATTCCCTTTAGGGTAGACTGAATCCCTCTATGCCCCGCATATGGGGGAGCATGAGATTCATACATTACTTTCTCACGTAGTGAGTTAGTAACGCATAGTCTATTGCCATAGAGAAGATAACCATCTTGTAAAGTAAATGGTTCTTCTTTCTTCCCTAAGGCAAGGGCTGAAATCACATCTCTAAAATCGGGATCAATAGCATACTCATCTATCATTAAAGATAGATCATTGTGAGTTGCTATGGAAACCGCATTCACTCTCGGTCGTCTTGAGAGTGCATCGGCTACTTGATTATGCTTGCCAGCAATGTGAGCAATATGAAAATGAAATTGCGAAAGGAAATTTGCCCACCTCATTTGTTTGTCGGAGAGCTTGGTCTGCGTCATGAAGTACTTAAGACTTTGGTGATCCGTTCGCAGAATGAAAGGAGTCCCCAATAAATAGTGCTTCCATGAGTCTAAGGCATGTAGAACTGCAAGCAGTTCTTTTTCGTATATGCCTAGAGCTTGCTCAACAGGGTCGAGCCTTCGACTCTCATAGCCTATGGCGTGCCCTTCTTGGAGCAAAACAGCCCCAAGGCAATCACCACAAGCATCACATTGGACCTCAAATGGTTTTGAGAGATCCGGTAGTGTAAGCACAGGTTGAGAGATAAGCTTTTTTTTAAGCTTTTCGAAAGCATTGTTCTCCTTAGCAGACCACGTATACCTAACATTTTTCTTTGTTAGGTCATGTAATGGTCCCGCAATTTGTGAGAACTTTTCTATGAAGCGTCTATAGTATGCACACATACCTATAAAGCTTCTTAGTTCATGAAGATTCCTGGTTTAGGCCATCCTTTTATTACCTCTAACTTGGATGGATCCATTTGGATTCCATCTTGAGAGATAATGTGACCTAAATATTGAATCTCTTGCAAGAAAAATTCACTTTTCTTTCGATTAACATAAAGTTTATTCTCTCTTAAAACTTGAAATATTACCTGGAGGTGTTGCTTATGTTCCTCTAATGAATTAGAGTAGATGATAATATCATCAAAGAACACTCCAGTGAAGGTTCGATGAGGTCTGAACAGCTTCTCCATCAAGCGGTTAAATGTGGCTGGTGCATTAGTCAAGCCAAAAGGCATGACAATGTATTCGTAAAGACCAAATGTAGTACGAAATGCGGTCTTTACAATGTCTTGATCAACTATCCTTATTTGATGATAGCCACTTTTTAGGTCAATCCTACTGAAGTAGGTCGATCCTTGTAGCTTATCAAATAGGTCTTCTACCCGTGGAACGGGAAACCTATTCTTGATAGTGATCCTATTTAGTGCTCTATAGTCGACACACATACGATATGTGCCGTCTTTCTTTTGCACTAATAGCACAGGTGAGCAAAATGGAGATGAGCTAGGCCTAACCATGCCCTTCTCAATTAACTCATGCACTTGCCGCATAATCTCCTCTTGTTGAGCTTGAGAAACTCTATAAGGAGGTTTGTTAGGCGGTGAACTTCCTGGAAGAAGTTCAATTGCATGGTCGTCATTACCTCGTTTAGGAGGTAGCTCAGAAGGGATGTCGTCAATAAAGACATCTTGAAACCCCTTGAGAAAATTGGATAACTCTAATTCCTTTTGGTTGCTTTTATTTTCTTTTGCTAAAGCATTAGGTTCATTTTGAGAATCTTTAACAAAAATCATGTACACGGAAATAGAGTTCTTTATTGACTTGTTGAAAGCTGGTGTATGTACAATGGGGATGGTGTTACCCATCTCCCTAGCATCTATATACATGTCCTTTTCCCTGAACTTAAAGGAGATTCTCCTTTCAGGAAATTTAACATGGGCAGCCAGACGGTCAAACCATGGTGCCCCTAGGATTACATCCTCATGCTTGAGAGGAGAGATAAAGAAATCCTCTTTGTCCACATAGCCTTGGACATGAAGCCTCAATTTCCCGATTAAGGGAGTGACTGAAGCTTCTTGCCCCTTGAAGGCACTGTCTGCGGGTAGGATATCTCCCATCTCGTAGGATTGTATGCCTAGCTTGGTGGCTAACTCCATAGATATGAAATTGTGAGTAGAACCAGGGTCAAAGAGAATAAAAGCATCATGTTCTCTTACCTTTCCCCAAGCATGGCATAGAGGAGATCCTTTGTGGTGAGTTTGGTGAATCTCCTCCTCTTGGATTTCAACCAAAGAAGCTCTAGGAGGATCTTGGCGGTTGTTCTTTTGGGGACAAGCGCGGTACGCATGCCCTTGTTCGCCGCACTTGAAACACCGGTTATCTTTACGATAACGCTCAAGCTCTTCAGGAGAGAGTTTATTCTTTCCTTTGTAAACTCCCTTCTCTTTAGCTTTGTTGGAATTGCCCTTAGGAGACTTTTGGACATTGTCCTTCCCCTTAGGCTCATTGGAACCTTTGTTTTCCGGGGGCTTATTATTTCTTTTAGCCCCTGTTTGGAAATTGATTCGAGAGGCCACCATAGTATGGTGTATTACCGCCGATATGGTACGTGGCCTTTGGGAGTTGACATACTCCACCATTTCTTCGGTTAAGCCCGCACAAAATTTTTGCTTTTGCTCTCCAAAATCCAACTTTTTGAAGACAGCAGCTTTGAGTTGTAGTTCCCAAAACTTGTCTACATATTTGTGGATGGATTCATTGGGAGAGAGCTTTAAGCTTCGCCATTCGGTGAGTACTTTGTCTTTGCCATCGGTGGCCAAAAACTGCTTCATAATGGAAGCTCTTAAAGCCTTCCATGTTCGTGGAGCTTCACCGTTGGCTCGTAGGCTAGACCACCATTGTCTGGCGGACTTTTGAAAGTGCATAGCTACATGGCGTAGCTTAGAGGACTCCGTGAAGCCCTCATCTCCAAACGCCGCATCGAATTGCTGGATAAAGGCCAAAACTTTGTCTGTAGCACCGAAGGTGCCATCATAGGTAAGGAAAGAGATGCTCTTCCCTCCCTCTTTGAATTTCTTCAGCTTGGACGACCTCTTCCATGCGGCATAGGATTTCCTATGGCCTCTTCTTTTTGATGGTTCAAAAGTTGCACCATCACTTTCTTCAGAAGATGAAGAATTTGAAGAAGGTGGAGAAGAGGGTGACCTCTTTCTCGCCTTTTTCTTGTCTTGATCTTTGTCGTCTTCACCATAGCTTTCATAAGAGGAAGAGGATAAAGAAGATGGAGAAGAGGGTGTCCTCTTTCTCGCCTTTTTCTTCTCTTGCTTTTTATCATCCCTCTTTGAATTATGGCGTGGAGAAGAGTGTGATGGTCTTCTCCGCTTTGGTGGTGATGGAGAGCGTTTAGCCCGCCGTCTTCGTGGAGCCATCTCCGCCGAGGTGGCGGGAGACTCGCTTCTTTCTCGTTCCTTCGGTGGAGGCTCTTGAGTTCTCCTTTGGGAAGGAGATGCATCATCAAGAAGTAAGTTCTTGAGCCCTTCATATGGATTCTCTTCTTCTTCCCGAATTGGAGAGAGACCTCTTTTGGTAGTCTCACAAGGAGGCTTCCTAGGTGTTCTCTCGTCATGGTGATGAGCTTGGAGAATCCCGTGAGCACGGAGCTGCCGTTGCACTTCACTTTGGAGAGATGGATTGCCCATGGCTTGTTGAAGCCTAGAAACAAGATAATTAACAAGCATTGAAGCATCATTAGTAGCTTGCTCATGAGCAAAATCAAAGTTATCAACATTAATTTCACTCTCTTTAATATTGTCAGCCATTCTAACAACTTTTAGGTGTAAACTTTTTAGGTGTACTTTGGCACTTCAAGCCCTAGTTGCTACTCCTCTTTACCCCTTTAGAAAAAGCACTCAAGCTACTGTACCCGCGGCTCGAATACCATTAATTGCAAGGAATAGAAGAGAGGGTCTTTCGACACCAAAACAGCACCGGCTCCTGTCAAGCTTCTAATAGCTCAATAGTGGTTAAGCCGTAGGCAAGCCCCGTAGGACTCCACTATTAAGACCATAGCTCTCGACGGTGATGCCCCGTTAACTGCACAAAGGCAGGCGCACTGCAAGGCTGAAAAATCCCTATTCTACTTACTCACAGGCAATTAATAATACCAACCATTTGTAGCTAGCTTGAGGACCTCCCTTCTTGAGCAAGAAAAGAGAAACCTTGAGCTCTGATACCAATGTAACATTTAATGGCCTAAAATCTTATGTGTAGCAGAAATTAGCATGAACATAGTGAGCATTTCATTAGAGTTGATTCCTAATGAGAATTACAAGAGTGCTTGGGTGGAGAGAGCAACAAAAAGCATAACACCTAGTTAGATAGCATCGACAATACTTTCAAAAGAGAGAGCAATTAAGCTATTCACAACAGTTGAGGACCGGATTTGCATGGAGCCGGTCCCCCCTCCAAAAGGCTTTGTATTATGGTTTCTCCCATCAAGAGAGACATTGTACAATACAATTCTTTGTGTTCCTTCAAGACGAGCTAGTGCAATGAAGATGGAAGCTTCATACACCAAGCAAAACACTTAATCAAACACAACTTGAATTATCCCCGTTCTCAGACCCAAGACCTCACACACCTTCGAAGATGGTGAGAGCTAGCAGGGTATGAGAGTAGATTGAGAGGAAAAAGAAGTATCTTACGAGAAAGAAGTATATCTCCTCACATAATCACTCATATTAGCATAGCTTAGCTTAGTAATTAGCTTGGTAGAGAAGATGAGCATGCATTGAAGCTTGGCTCTTGGTTGGATTTGCATCCACATGCCAAGAGAGTGTTGATGTAGGCTTCTATCTCACAAGCTTGGAGTAGGTGATGAGCTCTCCATTAAAGCTTGGGAGGAGATAGAGTATTTTCCCTTCACACATGGTCAAGTGTGAGAGTGTGTGTGTCCATGCCAAGCAAAAATCAGCCCCCTCTCTCTCTTGGGCGAGCCCTAGCTGCTAAGTTAGTCTGGCTTTTGCCTCATTGGACCTCCCCAGGTCAAGCCAATAGGGATTAAGCAGCATAAGTGATAGCCTTCTGACATGTGTCCCCCTTTCCCCTTTTGTGAGAGCTTTAGATAATTAAATAATTTAAATAAACTCTCATTGGACCCCTTTGCCTCCTGGCCAATAGGAATCAGGCAAGCCATGGGGCTCCTGAATGCTCATTGGACCCCTTGGGAGACTGCCCAATAGTCTTCTAGGACACTTAATTCTTATTGGTTTCTTTTATCAAATGTTTTTAAATTAATTAAACTAGATTTACTCTAGCCTAATTCTCATTGGTCCACTTCAAGGGTCTTCCAATAGGAATTGGGCATACCTTGTGGGCATCTGGCCTAGGGAGCTGACATGTGTCCCTCATTCCCTTTGTGTAAAGGGAGCCTGTGTGTGTGTGTGTGGCTTTCTCTCTCATCCCCTAGCTTTGGGGCTCGCCCCCTCCCATGTAGGGATGTAGAAAGACTTTTTGGGCACACACTAAGCATCCAATTTTCCCTAAGGTTGACCTTTGGACACAACCTTTGAATTTTGGAACCTTAGCATTTTGGAAGTCTTAATGGGCTGAACCTTAGGGTCTTTTTAGCCCGTTGTTTCACATGGCTCTTTTGCAGATGGCCCCCCCTTTGGATCCCTATTTTCCCTCCTTTGGATCCCTACTGTGGCCGGTCTGCTTAACTTAACCAATATTCTAGCTTTTTCTCCCTTGGCACTTCCCCACATTAAATGATCAGTTTAATATGAGAAAATCATTTAGGAGAATTAGATATTGATTATTATGACACCTTCTTAGCCTTTGCCGCACTGGCTTAGCACCTTCTTTCAGCTCTATATGCATCTCTTCACCCTTGAACCCTCTGATCTCTTCATATGAAGTAATGAACAAATCAGGAAAACTAGCCAGCATATGCAAAAATATATCCTTCTCCATAGCTGAGAGGTCTCCACTAATCATTTGTGTCATTAATTCCTGCTTCTTTGACAACTCAACCTTGGTTTGCATCAGCCCTTCAATCACTTCATAAGGCCCTTCACTTTCATCTTCAACCTCATTCGCAAATGCAACTAAACCAAGCTCCTGGATTTCTTTGTCCATCAAAAGAAATGCAACATCAGCATCCTCATCAGTGCTGGTAGTGCTATCACTGTCCTCATCTGTCACCGTGGAAGAGTCTTCATCACTAGACTCATCCTCATCTTCATAAAGCTCCTCTAATCGTTTCCTTGTGTCCATATTATAAAGCTTCTTGGTACCTGTCTTTCCATAGAGGCTAATCGTACCATGTCACCAATCTTGAACAGCTCCCACTGCACGTAACCATGGTCTGCCCAGTATAATAGGATATGCTCCCAACCCTGCTGGCATCACATGAAAATCAACCACTGCCTTTGCATCATATGCCTCCACTTCTAAGCTCTTTACAACACCCAAGCATTTTACTTTTTGATGGTTTGCCAATCTGATCCGAAAACCTGACACCCCAGCCACTGTGAGACCCATCTTCTCAACGCATGAGTGTGTTATGACGCATATTTGGGCTCCGCCGTCCACATAACCTTGTCCCAAATTTTTCCTTTTATGCCACACATCTACTATTGGACAAATGTCTGGTAGCTCATCCATTGCCAACACCTTTACTGAACCTCTCTCTGGCTCTTTCTCCATTGGGTTAACCATCCTCTTCCACTGTCGCTTTAGCTTAGGCACCATCTCTATAAGCTGCCCAAAAGTAACATCTGCCTTCCTGCTCGTCAGATCCTCCTTTAAGTCATAGCTTAATTGCCCATCCCCTAGTGGAAAATCTGAAACATGAAACTTTCGACGAGCTCTCCTTTTCCTCTTGGCCTTGACATCCTCGCCTTCATGGCTCTTTCCTTTCTTCTTACTAGGACCTGGGGCACTTCTTCCTTCCTTATCCTTTGTGGTCCTCTTCCCAATAGGCATCACTAATGTATCCTCTAGCTTTGATGCCTTCTCCAAGGTGACTACACTTAGCACTTTTGTCTTTCCCTTTTCCTCCTGGGTCAGTCCACTCGTTCCTTCGTCTCCCTTAATTTCGATGCCATAATCATTTGACCTAGTTAGCACCTGTCTTGGCAATGGATACATGTCTCCCCCCATCCTTGGTGGCTTATCACATTGCGGGCTGATGTGGGGCTGATGTGGCCCAACTCTCCGCAATTATAACATGTGGGCGTCTGCCTCCAAAACCTACCATTGCTTTGTCCAACACCATTCCTAGGCCTTTCTTCACCTCCTGGCTGATTTGCAAACCTCCCTCGACCTCGATTATTTCCCACTTGACCTAGCATGTTTAGGCTGAGATTCTTCATCAAATCTACCATTTGCCTCATGTCTTGCCTTAGGCCATCATCTTGCACTGCTGTAGTGACCACTGCTGGCATAACCTGAGTAGTAACAGGAACCACTGGTTCATGATGAACCCCTGACATACGACCTTGTAAAGAGTCCATAGGCTGAAATTCAGACCTCATGGGCAAAGACTCCACCCCTAACTGGCTCATTTTCCTCAGCTTCCACTCTTTGTTCCTTGCTACCTCTAGTGCATCTTCATATGTCCTAGGCTTCTTTAGCTCCACTCTCCAACGTATATTCTCCCAAAGACCAGCCAAGAACCAGTCCTTCTTCATCATGTCAGGCGGGGGTACCTGTGGTGCTAAAGCCTTGCACATTCGCTCCCATGCCAATGAAAACTTACGTATGTACGCATCTACTGGCTCACCTTCCTTCTGCACCAAACCTTGTACTTCTTGCCACACTTTGTCAGGATCTTCTATCTTCACAAACTCCACTTCCAATCCATGCCTTAGATTGTCCCAACTCAATCTTATAGGTGGATCTGCTGCACGCAACTCCTCTTTAAATGCCTTGGACCAAACTCGTGCATCACTCTTCAAACAAATTTGGAGAAGGCGTAACATTTGCGTAGGGTCATGAATCTGGTTGCTAATGCAGGCAACCTCCATCTTTTCCAAAAATTCTTCCACATCTTCATCACTTCTTCCATGAAACTCCGGATAAGAGAAAGCCATGGCTACCCAAATTATGATGCTTTGAGAACCCTTTCGAACACACGTGCAAGAACCCAAAACATTTCACTACCCAATCCCTAGAAACTTCAATGGAGCTCAGCTTTAGATAAGGACAAACACATGCACATCAAATGAGGTTTCGTAGTTGATCATTGGAATTACAACAGGCAAAGGACATTCCAGGATCTCTCTCAATCTTCTTGGCCCAAACATAAAAACTATGCGCTGCTGGAAAAAGATCTTCCTGGACACATGAACATTAATCTGAATTCTTTGAGTTAAATGAAAAGGAGTGAACTGAGGGCCATTTTGATCATCCATTAAAGCCAACCATGAAGCTCCCAAGAAGGCACACCTGACTCAACCTCTGATTTTGCCAAAATTTCAGCAGCATAACAGCATAAATGGCTCAAAATACCAAAAAACCAGCCATCATAACTTGGGAAAATTTCGACAGAGTTTCCCCAGAAGTAGAGCAGTAGGAACCCAAAATATAGACTGTCTATGTATGCATAAACTGTCAACAATAGAACCCGAGCATCAAGTAGGAATCACTAGTACATAGCCTATGGCGAGGTCACAAAAAGGGTGCTCCAGCTACCTGTATCACCGAAAGGATCTCCACATTTGAGAATCCCCCAGCTCAATAAAAACCTCACGCTATCGACCCTCACACGAAGGCTAATGCAAATCGCATATAGTCAAGTCTCAGAAATGACTATCTTCCAGACCAAGTCTCAGAAATGGCTGGGACTGCCAAATACAACCAAGTATGGCTCCACAAATGCGTACAATGGCAGTTTTCACAAGTAACGTACAATTCACCAGACAATGCGCTCAAATAGGCGCCAAGTGATGCATTCCCACAACAACTGCAAGTGACATCACTGCTAGTATATCACTGTACTCCAGCTACCTGTACCTGTGTGAATCACCTGTACCTGTACCTGTACCTGTACCTGTACCTGTACCTGTACCTGTACCTGTACCTGTACCTGTACCTGTACCTGTACCTGTAACCGTAACCTGTAACCTGTAATCTGCAACCTGTAACCCCAAATCTCGAAGCTTGAAGCTCGACGCAGAAGGTACTCGAAGAAGATCCTCCGTGGGGGCGCCAAAAGAATGTGAGCGGGATGAAAACACACACAGCGCCTCTATAACGACCCGACACACACTCTTGGGAAGATACACACACACACTATGGGGCACCACTCGGCTTACACAACACACCTGGCCGAAACAGGGAACACACCTCTGGAGTGAGAGGAGAGAGACTATCCACTTGCCCAGTCCACACAGACACACACACACACACACACCCAAAAAACTCAGCTCAAAAGAGGAGAATTTCTGATGTTTAGATACAAATGAGCTTGGGCCAACACCAATGGGGCAAACAACTCACACAATATGGGTAAAATAAGCCAGATACAATCACAAACTGGAGCAGAAACTTCGCTCATAGGAGAAACTTACACAGAAAAATAGCAGGAAAAGAGTGAGTAATTTGGCAAAATGGACAGCGCCATCGCGTCCGGAACGGCCCAAAACCCCAGTCTACAATGTCAAAGTGCTCAAATCCGACCTCGGATGAGCAGTTTACGGCCAAAACAGGCTCCAAAATGAGCAAAAACACACCTACGAGTGTTCCTTCTCTCTTCTCCATGTTTTTTCTGGTCTTCTCTCAGTTTTTTCAGTTCCCACACTTAGCTTTATTAGTTGGGCACCCTTGGCCTTTTAGATGACCTCAAACAGACCCCGAACAGGCCAAAAACTGACCTCGCAGTGCATAGTTGTCACCTTTTTGCATCATTCGCACACCTGGCACTCAGCTTTTTTCCACTAATGCATCTCGCCACCACGTGAAGTGGCCCCAAAAAGTGGTCCTAATGATGACCTTTCTGCATAACTCTCACAAGAAAACACCCACGTTGTGTCTGTCCTCATCCGCGTGCAAATATTGACCTCGTTCGCCCTCCTGACGCCACTAGATGCCATCTGACGCACCTGCTGACCTCACGTCGTCGGCCCGCGGATAGCTTCCTCGAGAAGTTTTACGCGCTATAAACTCCTCATTATTGTAGAAAAAACATACTAGTACTGGTGATAGTGAAAATCGATGAACTATGTACATGCTGTCCTACCTGTACACATGTGGGCCCCACGTAACGACCTGGCTAAGGAAAATGGGCAATTCTTTATTTGATGCACCATGCATGTGTATGTACATATGCGCAATCCCTTGCTCCAAAAAACTCCTGACACCGGGAAGCGATTTCCTAAGCTAGAGGAGTAGAGGATGCTTTAGTAAGAGTATTTCATCACTAATTTTCTTGCTAATTTCATTGATTTTAAGTGTGTGTAACTCAATATTAGTGTGATTTGATCATGTGTGTGCTTGTCAAGAGGGTGCTTTGAGATTCAATTCGTTGGCAAGTCCGACTTTGGTGGGCTTAATGTGTGTAGGTGATGCTTGATTGATGATTAAGGTGTGATTAGAGTTAGTCACTTCGGGGCTAATCCATAATTGCATTAGAGAGGCATTCTCTTGAATCCTTTTACTCATTGTGTCCGATGACGCTCTCACACTTCATTGTGTGATGTTTCCATGCCCTAGCCGGGTGATGCTCTCTCCGGATTGATGATTTTGTAGGCGTTGGCCTATGCTACGACTACCTCTTACATTCGGCGACGTTGCCGGGGAGCGATTTCCTAAGCTAGAGGAGTAGAGGATGCTTTAGTAAGAGTATTTCATCACCAATGTTTTTGCTAATTTCATTGATTTTGAGTGTGTGTAACTGAATATTAGTGTGGTTTGATCATATGTGAGCAAGTAATTGAAGCTAATTTTTGAGTTATGATAACCCAAATCCCTCAATTCCACCCCCAGTTACACTAATTTCACACTAACCACTACTAATTTCACTTCAATTCCATGCAAATTTTACTAATTTCACTTCGTTTCCATGCTAACAATCACTAATTTCTCTAACCTTTGACTAATTTTGCTAACCTAGCGGCTAACTTTTGATGTGTAATGTATGTTTAATTCCCTTATAAGAGGTGGAATCATCACTTCAATCGAGTCAATTGTGTTAATTTATGCTTACTTTTATGATTTGAGTGTTTGATTTTTTGACCTACATTGATCAATTTTGGAGCCGATTTGATGGTGCACACACTAGTGTGTGTAATTATGCGCCTATGCGTGGAGCAAAGAAGTAGCTTGGAGTGTGATTACAATGTAAGTGCACTCACTTGCTCATTCAATTTTTGATTGATTAATATTGTTCAATCCTATTCACAAACAAATGCACGTTGGTTTCTTGGAAGTTACCTTCCGTTTCCGGCCAATTCTTCCTTTTCTACCTTATTCACTCCTTACGTATGCAATGTTAACTTATAAAAGAACTTTACCCTATTTAAAAAACTTAATTTTGATAATGGAAACCCACCTGGGAATGATCGGTCATCTGCTGCTCTATTGGCGCCTGAAGATTCTCCACCGTAGGCCTACTACTAGGCCCGGCCTCATGGTCATGTGACGCCCTTGCCCTTTTGTGAGTGGCATCATCCTCATCAGACTGAAGATTTTCTCGGGTCCTCTTCAGAACCATAGTGATAGCTTAAAATGATATTTAATCAATTAGAGAATTAACTGAATAATCTCTCTCTGATTTCTTTTACCCAAAAATAGGGATTTTTAGACTTAATATATCTCCTCGATAAATATCTAGGAAAGATATTTTTATCCTAACTTCCTAATGCTATTATTGTGCTCCCATAATTATCCTATAATTATCGGAGTTTTTTTACTAATTTTTCTATTTCATTTTTCTTCAAAAATACTAATGGATTTTTGAGCTCTTTTGTAACCCATAGCCATAAATAGACTTGGTTGTTGGATTAAGAATGCTCATATGGTTTTTAGGCTAGTAGGTTTACGAACTTGCATTAGCTTAGGGTCATAATTGATTGCTCATGTTACATGCATAAATCTGAAATTTTTAGTGTATTAATATTCATGATAGTTTAGGTGTTTATTTGCTTTATGTTGTTTAGATTTTGGTTATGATTGGACCCATCTTTTGGAAGCAAAATTTCACTTTGCATGATCTCTCATTGTACTTCATGTTCTATGTATCATTGTTAGCATTTAATGCTTACAAATTCTTTTATGTTTTGACAGCTCAATATTCCTCCAAGGACATACTTTCCATTATGTCACCGTGTCTTGCTTCAGCGGCACACGAGGATGTACGCCAAATTAAGAAGGGAGGAATGTTAGCAGTGGCTAACACATGAACTAAGGATGCACCAAGCATAGGAGGACGTACTACAATATTTCCCATTAGGCTTGTATAGTTTTAGGCTTACATTTGTATATCCTATGAAGGTAAGCCTAATTTATTTGTAATGGATAAAGGCTTCAAGTCCATGCCTTTATAAGAAGCTCTTTTATGCAAAGAGGTTTGATTCTTGAGTAGTTATTCTTGAGTGCTCAATCTATGGATGGCCTAGCCTTGTGCTTAATGCCCATGCTTAGAAGGCTAGTGCTAATCTTTGTAATTAGAGAAGCTCTTCTTGATCAATCTAATTTCTACTTTGCTCATTGATTTTGTTTCTTCTACATTACATTGTGTCGTGAAGTAGTTTTGCCCACTCATTATTCTAGATTTGGGTGTGGTAATGACTTCTTGCTTTGATGAATGACTCCTAACATTCTATGTGTGCTCAATTTGTGATATTTAGCATCTCTAATAGGTTGATTAGTGAAGTGTATGTGCACTCTTGATCTTGTAATTGGAGTATGTGTCCTATTGTGTGCTCATAAGTGGGTAGGTTTAATGAGATTTGAGCACCATTCACCCTTGTGTGTGGATCTTTTGATTAAGTGCTTTGGTTGGCATGCGGTGATTGGGAAGGCCAACGCCGATGCAATTAGTGTGTGCTTGTCAAGAGGGTGCTTTGAGATTCAATTCGTTGGCAAGTCGGACTTTGGTGGGCTTAATGTGTGTAGGTGATGCTTGATTGATGGTTAGGGTGTGATTAGAGTTAGTCGATTTGTGGCTAATCTCTAATTGCATTGGAGAGACATTCTCTTGAATCCTCTTACTCATTGTGTCCAATGACGCTCTCACACTTCATTGTGTGATTTTCCATGCCCTAGCTGGGTGATGCTCTCTCCGGATTATGATTTTGTCAGAGTTTGCCTATGCTGCAACTACCTCTTACATTTGGCGCCGTTGCCGGGAAGGGATTTCCTAAGCTAGAGGAGTAGAGGATGCTTTAGTAAGAGTATTTCATCATTAATTTTCTCGCTAATTTCATTGATTTTGAGTGTGTGTAACTCAATATTAGATTGATTTGATCATGTGTGTGCTTGTCAAGAGGGTGCTTTGAGATTCAATTCGTTGGCAAGTCGGACTTTGGTGGGCTTAATGTGTGTAGGTGATGTTTGATTGATGATTAAGGTGTGATTAGAGTTAGTCAATTCGTGGCTAATCCATAATTGCATTGGGGATGCATTCTCTTGAATCCTCTTACTCATTGTGTCCGATGACGCTCTCACACTTCATTGTGTGATGTTTCCATGCCCTAGCCGGGTGATGCTCTCTCCGGATTTATGATTTTGTCGACGTTGGCCTATGCTACGACTACCTCTTACATTCGGCGACGTTGCCGGGGAGGGATTTCCTAAGCTAGAGGAGTAGAGGATGCTTTAGTAAGAATATTTCATCACTAATTTTCTCGCTAATTTCATTGATTTTGAGTGTGTGTAACTCAATATTAGTGTGATTTGATCATATGTGAGCAAGTAATTGAAGCTAATTTCTGAGTTATGATAACCCAAATCCCTCAATTCCACCGCCAGTTACACTAATTTCACACTAACCACTACTAATTTCACTTCAATTCCATGCAAATTTTACTAATTTCACTTCGTTTCCATGCTAACAATCACTAATTTCTACTAACCTTTGACTAATTTTGCTAACCTAGCCGCTAACTTTTGATGTGTAATGTATGTTTAATTCCCTTATAAGAGGTGGAATCATCACTTCAATCGCGTCAATTGTGTTAATTTTATGCCTACCTTTATGATTTAAGTGTTTGATTTTTTGACCTACATTGATCAATTTTGGAGCCGATTTGATGGTGCACACACTTTTGTGTGTAATTATGCGCCTATGCGTGGAGCAAAGGAGTAGGTTGGAGTGTGATTACAATGTAAGTGCACTCACTTGCTCATTCAATTTTTGATTGATTAATATGGTTCAATGTGTGCTAATCATTTGCCAAAATTAGGTGTGTAATTGATGTGACCTACACTTTGTGTGCTTAATTTGATTCACTTGGAATGAAATTGATGGTCAATTTTGATGATTGAAGCTTGTATGTAACAAGATAATGCCAAATTTCATCAAGAATTCATGTGTGTGCATAAAGATCAATGCTTTGTGTAGTGCAAAAAAGAGGGAAAAAACTATCAAAAGTTCAAGTGTGTGTGCACCTAATTTTTAGTGTGTGCATGCATAGAATTGATGTTATGTGAGTATGCAATCATGTAATTGATGTGAATGATAGGCAATACCAATCATTGGATATGCTTAATTGCCAAAGAATAGGGTAAAAATTGAGTGTGTGCGTGTGTGTGTGTGTGTGTGTGCCTATTTAAGACCACTTGATTTTCAATGATTGATGGTGGAATGGGACACCCAAATGCTTTTTGATTGTGAAATGTACTTCAAATGTGTGTGCAAGCATTAAAGATAAGCCTAATTGCATTGCCAATTGAGCAAAAAAATGAGTTTGTGTGCTTAATTTTTGAGTGTGTGCATTGCTTGAATATGTCTAATTTGAATTAATTTTTTTGGAAATTGAGCATGCATGCATTTGTTTATGCTTGATCAACTATGAAATTTGAGCAATGCAATGAAAAATTGGTGAATTTTTGCATACATTTTCGGTTTAAATTTGGGTGTGTGCGCCTATTCAATGGCACTTAATATCCAAATTTGGAATGAATGATTAGTGTTCATCACTAATCATGATGATTGCAAAGCCTAAAGATTAGTGTGCGACATTGATCGGGATGTGATTTGAATGATTCAATTGATACACAATTGGGGATGATTTATTTGTGTGTACCATTGTGATGTATGCCAAATTAATTGGATATGGTATGCCTACTATAAGTCGCCAAAACCCATTGAGTTGGACGATTTTTTATAGTGGGGATGAGCAACACAAGATGCAATGATTGAGTGTAACTTGCAACAATGTCGAATTGAAAATTGGATTTGTATGTATGAATTTCCAATCTTAATTGACAAACTTAATTAGGTTTGATGTTATTGCAATGAGAGGTCCCCAACCCACAACCTCCAAAAGTTGTGATGGGGTCCTTGACAGGTCTCTAAGCCTAATGAAAAACAAGTCTGTAACTAAGAAAAATCCAGGGAACGGATCCTTACCATTAACAATGGTTTGAGACCATAGCTTTAGAAGAAGATCTAGTTCTGTTTCGCAAGCGGAAACTGGACAATAACCTTAAAAAACTAAAACCTTTTTCGGCTCTATAACTTCCGCATAGGGCTAAGGAATCCTTTTCCAACGCTTTTTTCCCTCTACAAGTGTGAGAGCCAGCCGTTGGTAGATTCCCTTTCCAATGGAGAAGTTTTTCTAACACGTTAATGGGGCGGGGATAGATAGTTACCTGACTAATCAAGTCCACCCTTCCAATGATTGACAACACGAGTCGATCCCCACTTACCACCCCCGCACTCACACATGATCCTTTGTTATTTAATTACTACCACATTCTTATCACATTTAAAATAATGATTCGTTTTATCTTTTATAACAGTAATTCGTTAAAACAATCCTTTGAAAGCAGTATTGAAAACATTCTTTTAACATACAAACATCTTTAAACTTAAGACATGATACTGTCATCTAGAACAACCATGACTAGTACTTGACTTGTCTCAAGACCACCTATACAGAGGTGAAAACAACATCCATTCCTTATTCATAAATCCGGGGTGGAACAAAACATCACACAAGTCGGGGTGCCCATACGCCAACCAGTTGTCCATACAACCGGGCGGTTCCTCTGGGATTAAAACGATATCCTAAGTAGTATCCAAAAACATACACATGTACGGTCTAAAGACCCCACGTACACGGAGGTAACCGACTTATCCATGGCCAACTTGCCATTATTACTCATCACCTGAAGTGAAAATATTCCAAGGAATTAGAGGTGTCTTGAAATAAGTTTTTTTAAGGATGATAAATCATTCTTTTTTAAGTCAACCAGTTTTATTCCAAATAATTCTTTCCTATTTATAAGCAAATGCATGTTGGTTTCTTGGAAGTTACCTTCCATTTCCGGCCAATTCTTCCTTTTCTACCTTATTCAGTCCTTACGTATGCAATGTTAACTTATAAAAGAACTTTACCCTATTTAAAAAACTTAATTTTGATAATGGAAACCCACTTGGGAATGATCGGTCATCTGTTGTTGTACTGGCGCCTGAAGATTCTCCTCCGTAGGCCTACTACTAGGCCTGGCCTCATGGTCATTTGATGCCCTCGCTTTTGTGAGTGGCATCATCCTAATCGGACTGAGGATTTTTCCGGGTCCTCTTCAGAACCATAGTGATAGCTTAAAAGGATATTTAATCAATTAGAGAATTAACTGAATAATCTCTCTATGATTTCTTTCATCCAAAAATAGGAATTTTTAGACTTAGTATATCTCCTTGATAAATATCTAGGAAAGATATTTTTATCCTAACTTTCTAATGCTATTATTGTTCTCCCATAATTATCCTATAATTATCGGCATTGTTTTACTAATTTTCCTATTTATTTTTTTTCAAAAATACCCTAAATTGATTCTAATAATTTATGAATTGTTTATCTGCTCATGGGATATTTATCTTAGGTGGATATTGATATATTATAACCCTGGTAATTATCTTACTATCTTCTAAATTGATTTACTAATTTTCCCCTTTAATTTTTAATCAAAATTTGACAATATTAACTTAAATAATTAGTTAAATTAATTTTCTATTGATGACCTATTTATTTCAGCTTTCTAACATTGTTTCTAACCGTGATAATTACGGTATAATTATCTAAGTAGTTTAGTGTATTTCTCTCTTCAATTTATACTAAAAAATAGATTCATTTAGCTTAAATAATTAGCTAAATTAACTTTCTGTTAATGATCTATTTACTCAACTTTTTAACATTGATTTATAACCGTGATAATTACGGTATAATTATCTAAGTAGTTTAGCTAATTTCCCCCTTCAATTTATACCAAAAAATAAACTAATTTAGTCTAAGTAATTAGCTAAATTAACTTTACGTTTTTGACCTAATTATCTCAACTTTCTAACACTAATTTATAATCGTGATAATTATGGTATAATTATTTAAGTAGTTTAGCTTATTTCTCCCTTCAAATTATACTCAAAAATAGACTAATTTACCCTAAGTAATCAGCTAAATTAACTTTCTATTAATGACCTATTTATCACAGCTTTCCAACAATGATTTCTAATCATGATAGTTACTGTATAATTATTTAAGTAGTTTAACTAATTTCCTTCTTCAAATTATACTCAAATACAGAGTAATTTAGCTTAAGTAATTAACTAAATTAACTTTATGTTAATGACCTATTTATCTCAAATTTCTAACAATGATTTCTAACCATGATAATTACTACATAGTTATTTAGGTAGTTTAGCTAATTTCCCTCTTCAAATTATACTCAAAAATTGACTAATTTAACCTAAGTAATTATCTAAATTAACTTTTTGTTAATGACCTATTTATTCCAGCTTTCGAACAATGATTTCTAACCGTGATAATTACTGTATAATTATTTAAGTAGTTTAGCTAATGTCCCCCTTCAAATTATACTAAAAAACAAACTAATTTATCATAAGTAATTAGCTAAATTAACTTCTGTTAATGACCTATTTATCCCAACTTTTTAACAATGATTTATTACCGTGATAATTACTGTATATTTATCTAAGTAGTTTAGTTAATTTCCCCCTTCAAATTATACTCAAAAATAGATTAATTTAACTTATGTAATTAGCTAAATTAACTTTCCATTAATGACCTTTTTATCACAGCTTTCTAACAATGATTTCTAATCATGATAATTACTGTATAATTCTCTAAGTAGTTTAGCTAATTTTCTCATTCAAATTACGCTTAAAAATAAATTAATTTAGCCTAAATAATTAGATAAATTCATTTTTTGCTCATGGCCTGATTACCACGACTTACTAATAGTGATTTCTAACTCTAATAATTTCTGTGCAATTATCTAAGTGATTTAGCTAATTTTCCCATGTAATTTATATTTAAACCAGTTAATTTCTGCTTAAATAATTATGTAGATTACTAAAAAAAATTAAAATTTAATTATACTAGCTTACTAACAATTAAAGCAAGCTCTGAAAATTATAAGATAGTTAGTTAAGCATAAAGATTATTTTCTTTCATAATTTAACTTAGAATTAATCAATTTTCAGCTTGAATATGCAGTAATTAGTTAAGTATCCACTATTCATGCTTAAGGAGTTGAGTAATCAGCAGTTTAATGGTACTTTAAAGAGTAATATTACTAGAGAATGCTTAATCTTTACTTAATTAATGATTTATTTAGAGAAATTAGTCAGTCAAAACTCACTAATTAATTAGATAAATCTAATTACCTTGATTAATTATGAAGAGTTATTGGTCTCTAAGTAATTTTTTTGTGAAGATTTCTTTTATACGCAAGAGAAAATTGCCAGGACTCCGAGTCTGTGATCAATTGTGAAGAAGGGGGGCCTATTTATAGGTTTTTGGAGCCTCCAGGCTTTATTTGGCAATTCCTTGCACCTCAAGGTAGCCACCCAGCTGCTAAAATTACCTGGGCAATCTCATCACTGCTTCCCGCAGCTTCTAAGGCGTTTTTTTTTTTGCTTAATTTGAAAATATCTATAAATATCTGCAAATATCTAAGAAGCTTATGCTAAAAGTCTTTGGCTGTAATGACTGTTAAATCATTTCAATTTACACAGTAATTTCAATTAACAGTATAAACTTCCGGTGGCCAACCATAACTTGGTCAGTTTTTATCCGAATTCAGTTTTGAAACTTTCTACCCCCGGTAAAGTCAGGATTACGGTTCCAAAAATAGCAAAATTTTCTATATTCGGATAAATTTTCATTGATTTCCAATAACTTATTTTGTTTGATTAAGTTTTGTACCTTTCTTAAGGTTTCAGAAACTGGAAGCCTTACATGCAAAACAAAACTGAGCAACTTTTGTTGCAATGATTATGAAAGTGGGTCAAAGTGACAATTGCTAGGAAAATTATGCATTAATGAAGCATGTATGCATACCCAAGTCAATTGTAAATCGATTAAATTTTGAATTGAAAATTGGATCTTGTGTGCACGCATTAATTCATCTCAATATATGGATCCCTTCAACATATATTTTGATTGAGTATGACCTAATGGATGAGTATGTGCACAATCAATTGCTTTTAAGATAATTGACACCAAAACGAGTATACTCAGTGTATTGTTCATTGTCCAAATGAATGTGAATCAAATCAATTTTGAAGAGAAGAAAATTGGGTGGTTGTGCATATGTCGTGAGCAAAGCTAGGGGGCATTCCACATGATAATTGACATATTTTGAATATGTGTGACTTAAATTGCATGCAAGAATGATTGAGCATGATCATGTTGTGAGGATTTTATTTTTGTACGCAAAATGACCCTATGACCACATATTTTGAGGCTCGATCCCAATTCTTCTCTCTCAAATGGCCTTACATGCCCTTGCCATGGAAAGCCCCTCTTAAGAAACATTGGAAAAATGAGAAATCGTAAACAAACACACACACACACACACACCTAAAAGGCGTTTGCCAGAAAACAAAAAAATGAAAAAGGAAAAAAAAAATGAATCAATCAACAAGGGGGACGTTCCCACCCCTCTTCACCTCTTGGACTTGATCTTTTTATAAAAAGAAAGTAAAAAAGACTCAGCTTTGGAGCTCGCATGGGCAAACAAAGTGAAAGCCAAGCTTTGTTTTGAAAAACAAGGCGGATGTGTTCGAGTTTATTCTTTCCATGCTTTATTTACATGGACTTGAACGTCATGAGAGAGAGAATTAACAATTGCAATATGAGAAAATCTCACTCCTGTTTTGTATGTATGACTTGCTACATGATATCATGAAGGTCGATTTGTGTGCATCCACTGTGTGATTGAAAATTTTGCATTAAGGTCATAAAAAATGTTGAGGTTGAGCATTAATTTTTTGGTGCTTCGATTGATTAAATCTCTTTGTAGTAATTTCTTTTTATATGCATGCGGGCTTCATTGCGAGAGCTACCAGTGGACGTGTGTTCTTGCTTAATCAAGACATTTGGTGCACTAACATTGGTATTGATTGTGGATTTTAGTGCTTGATTCTAATGCAAAAAAACCTTGCATATCACTAAAACATTGAGCTTTTTTGACCGTGGGATAGCATTGAACTTGTGAGGTTGATCATGATTCTTTTTAGTGCTCATTTTGAATGTCAAATTCTTTCTTGCACTAATTATTGAGCCACTTTGCACAATCATTGGCCAAAGACACAACATTGGGTTTTGATCGACTTGAGAGAATTGAAAAATCACTTCAACATAGGCTTGCTCTCTCTTATGCTACATATGCCATATTCGCCATGTATGAGCAAAAGTATGGGCATCTATTGTGTGTGCTTTGCTTTGGATTATGCATTCTAGATGGTTTAGTGCTTGATTTAAATGAAAACTGTTTCCATAGCACTAACAATTGAGCTTAATTTTGAAAGGTTCTTGATAGATTTGGGATTTGATTGACCAATCAAGGGGTCGTCTTTGCAATGTATTATAATATTTGGCTATTAAGAGCCAATCCATTTCATTAAAGTTGATGTTTCTCTAGCTCATTGTTTTGACCTTAAAATACAAAATTTTTGAGCTAGTGTTAACCAACTTTTTGGAGAGCTTACATTGTAATATTTGGCTTCCAAAAAGCCATTCCATCATTTCATTTCATCGTCTCTATCTCAAGATTGTAAAATTTCATGTGAGTCAGTTGTTAGTAGCCAACTTTTGATCATTCATGAGAGGATTTTTAATTGTCAAATTTGCTTATTTAGAAGCATTGTATCTCTCATATGTTGATGTGTATGCATACATTTGCTATCATAAGAGCACCATGTGTGTAACCAAAGGCATTTTTTTCTCCAGGGTTTTTTCCCTTTGGCAAATTTGGGTATGCAAGACCCTAGCTTTAGGTTTTCACAACTTAAGAGTCTATCACTCTCAGATCCGTGGATCTACTTCCAAAATGGAGTTGAGTACTGGTAAGCTAAGTATTGAGTAATTAAACTTTTGTTTAATTGAATTTTTAAGTTTTTTCTCGAGAAAGGACTAGCTCAACTCATCATTGAGCGGGAAGCAAGATTCACCCGGTTCCCCGAGCAGTCCAGTTAGACCTTTACAGTTAAGGACAAATGTTTATAAGTGAGAGGGATGTTGCAAAATTAGCTTTATCTGACAGAAATATAATTCTAATTGAATTATTGGAATTATAAGTGAGAGGGTTTTTCTCGCTTGAGACATCCGAGTACAGATATTTCTAGTACGTCATTCAGGGAGCACTGTGAACGGGGATATCTGTAGGGCCACCAGGAACGGATACTTCTGATGTGTCACATGGGATGGGTGACAGGGAGCATCGAGAAGAAGTATTCGACCATCCGGAACAGACATCACTGATGCATCATGGGATGGGCGACATAGAGCATCGCAAAGGAGATTGTATCGTAAGTTCGGTGAGAAAGGACCAAGTGATGGGTATTCCTGATGTGTTACATGGTGGGTGACGGGTGCATCAAAAAGGAAATATTCCATGGTTAGGAGGTATTCCAAACGGACTGAGAATTGTGCACAAGGAATGAGCAAGCACTTGAATGAAGATGGATTTAGAGAAAACTTTGAGAAAAAAGAGTTGCTTTCTGAGAAAGCAAGTTGCTTTTCGAAAAAGCGGATGCTTTCTCGCGAGGAAGTCTAAGTTTGTATTGCATCTGTGCATGTGGTTGCATCCAGGGATGCCTTCAACCACCCAGGGACACCTGGAGAGTGCTATGTAAGTATGGTATTTAACTCACAAGTTTTCATTGAGTTTTTAACAGATTCAGACCATTTTTATAAGTGGGTAGCCTCCATTTAAAAAAAGGCTTAAAAACCCAACGCCCCCTCTCCCTTGCTTTTCCTAGCAGCCCACGATCTCTCTCTCTTTCAGGCAGGCACAAAAGCGATCCCTCTCTCTCTCTCTCTCTCTCTCTCTCTCTCTCTCTCTCTCTCTCTCTCTCTCTCTGGCGCCCCTCTTCATGCCCTATTCTCATCAAGGGGCCCTCTCTCAGGGACAAGAAAGAGCCAGCGCTAGATGCAAGGAGGTACTGCCACAAAAATTTCTGCCGCAAAGACGCCGCCGCCAATGATGTCCATGGCTGCCCCAAGTGCACGAGACGTCCTCGAGACCATGTAGGCGAGTTCCATCGCGAAGAAGTGCCTACGGGGAGCGTTTCCATCGCGACAAGTTGCACTTTTTTCTCTGTTTTCAACCCATAAGAGGTCGTAGACGTCATAGACGGGACTGATTTGCAAGAAGAAACCCGAGAACACACCTCATCTGTGTGTAGGATTGGAAGAGAAGGTTCTTTACTTAGAGATAGCTTCTGGGAAGTTGCTTTCCAAGAACCGAGTCGCGTTCTGAGTGTCGAGACTTCGAAGGTAACGTTTTCTCATGTATTGATTTCCGAGTGTTTGTTTGTAGGAGTACTTCCTCTCCGCGAGGGAGTAGGAGCAGAGGAAGGCATGAGCCTCTGCAGGAAAAAAGTGCTCTATGGAAATTGAGCCAGATCAGCCCAAGGTTTCATAAATTCAGGTCTTTTCTTTAGTTCCTTGAGGATATCTTTCATCACTCATCAATCTTATGAGTCACGTAGATAACTCGTCATTCATGTCTTCCCAACACATCGAAAGTTTCCTTATCCGAGAATCTGTTAACTCAATTCAGCCTTCGCAACCTCGAGAAAAGTAATCTTCCTAGAAATCAATCTAGCTATTTGTGCTTGCGCGTAATCTTGCGTTGTTAGTCTCGAGGATATTAAACCTCTTGTGTCCTCCCGCATAAGGCATGTCCAAATCATAGAGAATTAATCTCATGTAAGAACGTCTTCCTTTGGCAAACAGAGTCTGTCATCTCATCAGAGAAAGTTCTTGTTCCGGGCCTTTGCTCAGGGTAGATCGATTATTCCAATCCAAAGATCCCTTGTGCATTGCGACACCTCTTTCCGCGTTTTCCTCCTGCGGGTTGTTACCACCGACAGTGTTTTCCTGACGCCTATCTACGTCTGCTCCTTACGGAGGTCGTCAAGAATTCTTTCACTTGGCAAGCATCAATTATGGCTTGCAAATTCTTAGGCAGTTAAAATTCTAGCCATAGCATTCGCTGAACGTAAGTTCAAACTCGGTTCACATAAAAGCGAACCCACTTTGGTTCTCAGGGTTGTTCTCCCATATGTGTTTTAAGGTAGTCCTTTTCTGTTTTAGAACGGTTGGCCGATAATTTTCGGAAGAGTTCATGCTTATACTAGCCGTATGCCAATATTATTTGTCCTATCTATGGAGAAGCATATGCTGCAACCATAACTTTCTACTTTAGTGGTCAAAGCACATAGCGTACTTGATGATCAACGACCATCAGCAAATCCCTTCTCAGTAAGGAAACTCACTGCTAGCGAACACATCTCAAATAGAGATTTTCGTGTCGGAATGTCTTTGCACGTTAAAAGGCGCTCAAACTCCCTTCCATTTCTTGACAAGGAAGTTGGCTCATCCTATTTTGTTTAGCAGAAAAAATTCGAGTGGTAGTCTACCCACCTTGACAACAAGGTCTGCATCTTTACGCGTTATCTGTGTACCAAAGGCGTATATAATACTCATGCTACGTTAGAGCTTCGACGAACTCGAGAAATTTCCTTCCTTACTCAAGATCCTTAGAGCAAAACCGCTCAATCTAACAATCCCTTGACTCCATCCTAGAGCAAACCCGCTCATCAAGTAAACTGAGACGCCAATCTTAGAATTCCTTGGGCATAGGCAGTAGCCTTCTTTTGTTCCTTCCCTCATAAAGAGAGTGTTCATTCCCTAGTGCTAAAAGCACCACCATACCTTCCCTTGACGGGTAGGGGGTGTGGGCTTAGAGGGTATTGAAGCAAAATGTTCTACCCATAGTAGTGGGTAATCTGCTACCAGATACCAAATCAATTGGTCACCTTCCGGATGGTTGAGAAAACCAGTTCATCTCATAAAACAATGTTCCAACTCGACTCTACTCTCATAAACACTCGAGAGTGATCAATCCTGGTTAGACATAACCATATCTCGTGCAAAAGTGCAAATAAGCAAAACGCACTTTTACAATTTCCTCAAAGATGTAACTTTGTTCAAAGACTTGCCCTCTCACTTGAAGTTGAGTTCCATAAAACTTAGGAGTGAAATTGAATTCCTTTACTCCAAACTTTCTCTGGATGACAATACATTCTTCGAGAAGAGCATAGTCACAAGGGACGCATTCCGAGACGGGGGAACGGGGGACGGGGGACGGGGCTGAAATGGATTTTTAGTGTAAAAAAGAGAGCGGGACGGCAAGTGGGGACGGGAAGCCCGAAAAAGGGCGTCCCCTGTTACTATGGAGAAGAGGCAACAAAATTTACTATTTTCTTGTTCAATGGTTCCATCCCACTACGGAGATTAGATTCTTCGTACACTGAAGTATACACTTTCAGGTTGCATTGCTGACTCCACCATCCGCTGCAAAGTATCTTTGGATAAATTTGCATGTTTCTGCGAAGTTCGGATAAGAGTCCTTCGGTAAACTTCATCATTTCTTCCTCAGAGAGAGAGGTTCAAGAATGGAGCCACCTTGGAAAGAGTGAACCAATACCTGTTCACGTAATCCGTGACTCGCTCGTGCTCCCTTTGGGAAAACCGATTCCAATCTTTTCTGATGCCTTCCTCAAAGTATAGAGGAAAAAATTTCTCAGAAAAATTGGCTTTGAATTGAATCCAGGTCTTTTCTTGAGTTCCTTGTAGTCCTTTGGTATACCACCAAGTTCTCGCAGTCCCCTTGAGGTGCTTGCTCACATGCCTCATCTTCGACTCTTCTGTGAAATTGCCATCGGCAAAGGCAACTTCAAACTGTCGAATGAAAGAGTAGCTTTCGGGACATTTCCGCCTCTGTCAAAAGTATCAAACTTGACTGGAGTGCTCTCAGGTCGAGAGACCTTCTTTAGATCCTTTCAAGACTGTCGAGGCTTCTTGGATATAGCTCTAGCTAGATATATTATTCATAGATATTTTGTAAGAGATGAGACGATACTGTAGATGATCGAGAGAGTTCTTTTAGTCTTTTTTGTAGAAAAATAGTAGAGCTTGGTTCACTTCCGAATCCCAGATGATCTTGAGCATTCCGCTCCTCGAATTCTCTAGGTTCTCGAGCAACATGCGCTTGTCGGCTTCCTAGAGAATTCCATGTCTTGTTGACTTCGTGCAGACATAATTTTTTTTCCAACTCTGTGAGCTTTTCTGGCAGGACTTGAAGTTCCGCCTGCTTGCTTCTCTCTTCGCTTGTCATGGCTTCTTTTCGTATCTTCCCAGAGTCGTCCTCCTTTGCTGAGAAAGAGAGGAGACCATGCTGTGATATCATTGTCACAAATGGGAGCGAATAACAATATCAAATATACTCACATAAATAGAATTTATCACTTGATATTGAAGCTAGTTTATATAGAGAGAAAGAGAGAGGGAGAGTGAGAAGATCGACACAGTACTGGGGACCAGAAGATGGGCTAGTCTCCCCCCTTAAAGAGAATCTTTATTCAAGGAGTATCTTTTTACAAGCACTTGAACAGAATGTATTACCATGTTCGTTATACATCAAACTCGATGGTTCTTGGAAGCCTCGGCTTCCCCTTCTCAGGGCAAAACCCTATCCTCGAGAACCAATGTTTTTGCCTTTGGACTCACCTTCCAGACCTAGGGCATAGCATCCCTACAATCCTTTTCCCAACTCTATTCCCAGAGTCCTCTTCCCGCAAATGAACTCTGCTTTCTTGGACGCGAAGTCCTTTCTTGGGAATCTCAACTTTGGGATCCCAACTTGAGAGCCTACCACTCTCAGATCCGTGGATCTACTCCCAAACTCCGGGTACGAAACCCTTGGGCTGATCTGGCTCTATTTCCTAAGAGCGCTTTTCTCTTGCAGAGGCTCATGCCTTCCTCTGCTCCTACTCCCTCGTGGAGAGGAAGTACCCCTGCAAACAAACACTTGGAAATCAAAACATGAATAAACGTTACCTTTGAAGTCCCGACACTCGGAACGCGACTTGGTTCTTGGAAAGCAACTTCCCGGAAGAGATCTCTACACGGAGAACCTTCTCTTCCAATCCTACACATAGATGAGGCGTGTTCTCGGGTTCCTTCTCGCAAATCAGCCATGTCTACGACGTTTATGGGCTGAAAACAGAGAAAAACAGCAGATTGTTGCGATGGAAACACTCTCCATAGGCACTTCTCCGTGATGGAACTCGCGTACATGGTCCTGGCATCGTCTCGTGCACTTGGGGCAGCCATGGGCATCATCGACGGTGGTGTCTTCGCGGCGGAAATTTCGGTGGCAGCCCCTCCTTGCATCTAGCGCTGGCTCTTTCTTGTCCTTGAGAGTGGCAGAGGGTCTGCTTTTATAGGCCATAGCAGCCGGCAGGAATAGAGGGGGTCGGTGAGAATAGGGTATGAAGAGAGAGAGAGAGAGAGAAAGAGAGAGAGAGAGAGAGAGAGAGAGAGAGAGAGAGGGATCGCTTTTGTGCTTGCTAGAAAAAGAGAGAGAGAGAGAGAGAGAGAGAGAGAGAGAGAGAGATTGTGGGCTGCTAGGAAAAGCAAGGCAAAGGGGGCGCTGTGTTTCTGAGCCTTTTTTTTAACTGGAGGATAAGTGGGCGGCCAGCCACTTATAAAAATGGTCTAAATCTGTTAAAAACTCAGTGAAAACTTGTGAGTTAAATACCATGCTTACACAGCACTGTCCAGGCGTCCCTGGATGCAACCACATGCACAGATGCAATGCAGACATAGACTTCCTCGCGGGAAAGCATCTGCTTTCCCGAAAAGCAACCTACTTTCTCAGAAAGCAACTCTTTTTTCTCAAAGTTTCCTTTGAACCCATCTTCATTCAAGTGCGTGCTCATTCCTTGTGCACAGTTCTGAGTCCTTGTTTCGCCGTTCCGTTCCGCGTTCCGCCCCGTTACCCCCATTCCGGAACGGCGTTCCGTTCCCGACTCCGTTCCAGGAACGGGATCCATCCGGAACAGCATTTCGGAACGTTTAGGCCGAGTTCCGCCCGTTCCCTGTTACACTGGATTTGGGTCATCTACTCTCTCTACGAGCATGTGATAAGTTGAGAACACTGCTCAGGAGGCACTTCAGAGCCCATTGCTAGCACTATTGGTGTGAAGCAAGCGTACCCACTCTCACCTACTTTGTTTGGCCTCTACATCAACGAGATATCAGAGTACCTTCTTTGGACGGGAGGTGCAAACGTGGATCTGACAAGTACTCCGCTATATGCTTATGATGGTCTTCATCTCTAAGTCATAAGAGGAACTACAGCTCCATTTACACGCCTTGGATGAGTTCTACACACAAAGAGAACTTACGGTGAACAATTCTGATTATCCATACGTCCAGACAAATGAGGAGCACAGCCTTGTCACACGAACTTGAGGGTGAGTCAAGGTGGTGGACTCGTATGTATTCCTTGAGATTACTTTCACAGCCACCCCGAGCCGCTTCTCCATGGTGAGCACAAACAAAGATAGACCCACTAGAGGTATGTTGCACTAACAAGGGTCGTTGCCAGCAAGCACACTTCCAGGAGCCCTGCACAAAGGGGTGGCTTTTTGACACCCCAATTACCCCTACCATGATGTATGCACGCATCTATACTTATAGCTTCATGGTGGACAGAGAATGAGAGGCAATAGGTCATGATGATCTCCCACATCATCTGTGGCAAGCGCTCCATCCCACATGACATTATCAGAGCGAAGATGGCCACACCACTTGTTGTTAAATTAGCTTTATCTGACACAAATATAATTCTAAATGAATTATTGGAATTAAAAGTGAGAGGGTTTTTCTCGCTTGAGGCATCCGAGTACATATATTTCTAGTGCGTCATTCAGAGTAATGACGGAGGCACTATGAACGGGGATATCTGTAGGGCCACCAAGAACGGGTACTTCTGATGCGTCACATCAAATGGGTGTTAGGGAGCATCGGGAAGAAGTAATCGACCATCCTGAACGGACATCTCTGATGCGTCATGGGATGGGTCACATAGAGCATCGCGAAGGAGATTGTACCATAAGTTCGGTGAGAAAGGACCAAGTTGATGCATCACATGGTGGGAGGCGGGTGCATCGGAAAGGGAATATTCGTAGGGACAGATTTGGGGGCACTTTTGGGGTTGTTTGGGAGCAGATTTGGGGCCAGGCAATTCAAGCCCCCTCCTCCTCCCCCCGTTCCGGCCCCGTTCCCGTTCCGCTCCCCCTCCTTCCCCCCGTTCTCGTCCCGTTCCGTTCCCGTTCCGGGTAACTTTGCCCAAACCACCTATGATGGCACCCCCAATGTCTACAGGAGTCAAAAGAGTCAATTTGTGGGATTGTGTCGAAGGCTTTGTAGAAATCCGCAAAGCAACAATGTAATCGTCTCTTCCTCGCCATTGCCTGATCAACATAGTTTTGGTCAGGTAGATGGAGCCTCAGTCAGTCGCCGGATATGCTATTTCATATGAATGATTGCACGTGCAGAATTACCTATGGGCACTTGGGCTAGGTATACTTGCCATGACCCGACATGCCAATGGTGTAGTTTACAACAGGAGTCCTCGTGCCATTGTTTTTGGGTTTGCCCTAATACACAGCCGGTTTGGAGGGCGATATGTTGTTTACTTTTTAGAGTTGGCATTCATGATGGGTTTGTGACGTGGGGGACGGTTGCATGGCTTTTGCGATTTCTGGGGTCACACACTCTTTTTGAGGGCTCTCCTTAGATCCGGTCTTCTTGCTCACATCCTTGGGTTATAGACGAGGCACTCTTGAGTCTTCACATGTAACTAACCACTGTTCATCCATTTGATCCCCATCCGCAGGCTGAAGTTTTTACCATGATTTGCAACATCACTTTATGGACTATGTGGAAGGCTGGTTGTGCTCACATTCTGCACGAGCAGCCTTTGCTGACATCGACCACCCCGACAGCTATTTGGACTGAGCTGCTACATACACTTGGCAGCCAGTGGGATACTTCAGCAAGCTCCTTCAGGGTAGCGGAGCGGCGTAGATATTCCTTTCTTCGGCTATGGGCGAGGTCCTTGGTTCTTTTAACTCTAGATCAGGGATGCATCACTTGACATTATGCTCCTCCTCGGTGGTGTATTTTGCATTCCTCCTATATGGCACCTTGATGTATAGATAGCATCCCCATTGTACTTCCCTTGGGTGATAGGCTGTTGAGCATCCCTAGAGGTCTCTTTGTATGTAGTATACAGCTAGTCTTTCACACACACACACACACACACACACACACACACACGGGTACCTACGCGAACCCTAAGTACCTGTGTTTGCGGAAACCCTAATGTGCATGTGCGACTTGGCTGCGCCTGCGCAAACCCTAATGTGTTTGCACGACCTGCCTGCGCCTACTCACGAACCCTAAGGTCAACACGACTTGATTGTGCTTGCTCGTGAACCTACAGCGAGCATGACCTGCCTGTGCCTTGTAGTAAGCAAAAGGTCTTCTCATGCCTTTGCATATCCGTGTGGGACCATGTGAGGACATAAGTCTACATTTTGTGACTAATTTGTCACCCTCCTCTTTTGCAAGGAGCACGCAATGTTGATAGCTTTAGTAAGCTCTGCATGCTTATCCCTTGCAAGGCCAATGTGATTGCACAAGATGTTGCACAATTGTTCGTAAAGCAAGTCTATAGTGGTCTACCCAAGTCTATAGTGTCTGATCATGATCGTAAGTTCACATCACATTTTTGGCGTGCACTATTTAAAATTTTTAGCACACAACTAAATTTCTCCGAAGTACTTCATCCGTAGTCTGATAGACAAACTAAAATCTATAATCAATTGGCGTTATCTTCATGATCAACAATCTAAGTGGGAACAATATTTACCCTAAACCTTCAGCAGGAGAGGATGTCACGTGCACATGGCGCTATGTGCCATGTGGACATGCTACATCAACTTCGAGAGACAGTCATGTATATAGCAATGTCTCAGGAGCCTAGGAAATTTAGTATAAGCAATTTTGTCAACTTGTTCACAGGCCCTACATATTCCGGCAAGTTCATTAGATTAGGTTTTTCTAGTTTTGGAACCCTCTTGCATGAATAATTTGTACCCGCATTTTGACGGATGTTATATGATTCGGTGGGCATCTAGCAATAGGAGCATGTAGATTTAAGAGAAAAGTGTCGTTCCAATTCCCGCGACAATCCAATTCCAGGGTTGGGGGAGATTGTGAAGGTTTCACCTAAACCCTCTTCCAAATGAATTATGAATTTATTTATTAATTCATGTCAAAGTCATTTGCCTAGTGTAATGTGCAGCGGAAGTGATTGATGGTGAATGCTCAGGATGAGTGCTCAATGATCACTCATGGTTCCTTTTACTTCATGAGAGAGTTCCTTTTACTTCATGAAAGATGTGCAAAGACTAGAGCGAGAAGAGAGAATGCTACTGTGAGTGAATGTGCTGTGAGTGATAGAGAGAGAAAGAAGATCGACACTAGATGGGGTCCCAAACCCGCCCCTCCAAGGCCCCCCCCCTCTATTATTTGCTTTAGATTACACAAATGCTTGGTACAATAGTTCTAGATGCTGCGCTGCTTGCGATAGATGCTTGATGCTGCGACAGGAATGCTTGGTACTGCGAGGCTAAAGGCTGAAAACTGATTGGCTACGGATGCCGAAGGCTGGAATATGAAAACGCTGATGATAATGATGGCTGAATTCTGGAAACGCTGATGGTGCTAGGCTGAGCGCTGGAACGCTGGCGATCTGATCCGAAAACGCTGGCGATGCTGATCTAAAACGCTGGAAGAAAGGGGTGGTGGTACTGCTCGTGCTAATAAGTCTTCTCCTTCTCCCCCTTCTTGCTTCTCTAGCGCTCCATAGGGCTGCCTATATAGGAGCTTTAGGCTGCGTCGAGCAGCTTAAACGATCAACCCACGATTTCCTTAAAATGCCCAGGTCACTTATTATTAATTGATCCTTATAAGAGGTGGTTCACATGTTGCCAAGAGGAGGTTCGCATGCGGTGAATTGCTTATGCTTCGTGCTCACTGCTCATGCTGGGGGTTAACGGGTTGTGCAATCAAAGGGTATGCAACTACTCATAAGTGCCTGGACATGCACGTCCTACGTACAGGCTCACAACGGTGCCAGGACACTTCCTAGGCTGACCTAAACCCTAGAAGTAGGAGTAAGCTTGTCCACATGCACATAGGGTTAGATGTGCACGTGACATCCTCCGCTTTTCAAGGTGAGGTACTGGTACCGAGATGCATGGCTGCCTTGTAGTCTGCCAACAACCCAGGGTAATCTGTGAAGAAATCTTCGTTGACCCACACTGCTTCGTGGGTTCCTTGATCCTTGAACTTCAAAAAATACTATCGTGCTTGTTTCTTTGAGCCATGGCAAAACCGATGCAGTAAAATCTGCTCTGGCTCCATGACTTCAACTTCTTCTACGATCTCGGGTTCGTTCTCTTCAGAAATCTCCTTTGGGGGATCTCCCTAAAACAACGTCAACCAAGAAACATGGAAAACGTTGTGCATTGACCATGAGTTAGGCAACCTCAATTTCATAGACACGTCATTTATCTTTTTAATGACTGGAAATGGACCATATATCCTAAAAGACAACTTTGGACACTTCTTTCCTACTTGCTTAAGACGTTGCTTCATGATCCTAAGATACACCCAATCCTCTTCCTTGATAGTAACATCTTGACGTGCTTGTTAGCTTGCCGTGAATAAGATTCCCAAGCCTTGCTTAGCCGAAGCTTCACAATTTCAGTAATCTCGTCGAGGACTTGCTCTCAGCATTGGCATCAAGTAACTGACTGACCGATCTAGTCAACAAAGACCGGAACGGATGTCCAAATGCTGCCTCATACGGAGCTCTACCAATGGCATTGGACTAGGAGTCATTCAGAATTGCTTGTACTAACGGGAGATAATGCTCGCAATGAGACCGTTGATCATGCACATATGACTAACACATCGAAGGCTAACTGATTGTAAATCTCACTTTGACCATCGGACTGTGGATGAAATACGGATGAAAAATTCAACTTAGTGCCAAAATTTTCAAAGAGTGCTTGCCAAAAATGTGATGTAAACTTGATATCTCTAACACTATTGACTTTGGCAAGCCACAAAGGGGGTACCAATGCTTAATGAACAATCGTGCTACATCTTGTGCTGTAATTGTGGCCTTATAAGGGATGAACATGCAAAACTTGCTGAAACGATCAACGATTATAAACATTGTGTGTTCCTTGAATGAAAACTAAGTGAAAGGTTAGTTACAAAATCCATGGAAATGTCTTGAAATGGGCCATCAGGAATAGGCAACAGCATCAAAAGACCTTGCTGCTTACCCCTAGGGGCTTTTACCTTTTGACAAATGGAACACTGTGTGATATACACATCTTTTCACATTTTAGACCAAAAAAAGAATCTTTCTACCTTTTCTAAAGTGGTATTCATGCCTCTGTGCCCACTTGTGAGTACATCATGTGCATCGTGCAATATGGCTTGCCTAAGAGAAGGTAACACACAAAGACGGTGACGAAAATACAAGAGATCCTCACGAATGAGATAGTTGTTGGACCCTTGGGCAGCAAGAGCCTGCAACCATTGCTTACCAAACTCGGAATCTGCATATTGATTTTTCATGCTGTCAAAAGATACTCCTTGAATAGAGACTGTGGAACTTGACTCAAGCGCCAAGATCTGTCCTTTGCGACTTAACGCATCTGCAACAGGGTTAGCTTTACCAGGAACATATTCAATCAAACCACCAAATTGCTCAAAAAACTAAGACTATCGTGCCTGGCGGTCACTCCAATGTGCACTAAGCATAGACTGGAGCCACTTGAGGGCTTGATGATCCGTACGAATAGTAACCTCTCTACCATACAAAAAATGCTTCCAATGCTTTAGAGAATGAATGATAGAGAGAAGTTCGTTATCATACATTGAGTAATTCTTTTCTGCACTGTTTAACTTCCTACTGAGAAATGCAACTGTACGACCATACTGCTGAACCACAGCTCCTATGGCGACGTTGCTCGCATCTCTCCATACCTCAAAGGGGTCATCCCAGGAGGCAAGGATGAGACACGAAGCCTCAGTCACCGCAACCTTGAAAGCTTCAAAAGCCTCAACGGCTGCCTCGGGCAGGACAACGCGTTGACGGCAAGTCTTAACCCCATTTAAAACATCAGTCATTAGTACGGCAATACGTGCAAAATTCTCTATATGTGAACTATATGCCTGACACAGACCTAAAAATGAACACACATCATATGCTGTTTTGGGCAAATCCCAATTACAAACCTGTTCTACCTTTGCGAGGTCCAGCTTGACACCGTTCGCAGAGATGATATAGCCCAGATAAGTGACCTCAGTCAGAAAAAATTCCGGCTTCTTAGCTGCAATATACAACTGGCACTCATCTAAACGAGCTAAAACCTTCTCTACATTCCGTTCATGCTGTTCCCATGATGCAAAGAAAATGAGAATGTCATCTAGAAAAATAAACACACACATGCCGATCATGTCACCAAAACAACCTACCATGAGATGGTTGAAAGTACCCACGGCATCTGTCAATCCAAAAGGCATAACAACATACTCCCATTGCCCTCGCTCGGTGCGGAAGGTAGTCTTGTAGATGTCGCCCTTGAATACCCTTACCTGATGGTATCCACTCTTGAGATTGACCTTGCTGAAAACCTTTGCTCCATTGAGTCTATCGAGGATATACTCAATGCGAGGCATCAGGAACTTGTTCTTGACGATTATCTTGTTGAGTGCTTTGTAATCTACACACAAACGAGAAGACCTATCTTTCCTGCCGACAAAAAAATAGGAGCAACAAAAGGACTTACACTAGGACGTATGAATCCCTTGGCCACTAACTCGGTGAGTTGCCGCTCTAATTCTTCTTCTTGAGATTTGTTCAAGGAATAGGGAGCCTTGCTAACTGGCTGCGCTTCGTCCATGAGTTCGATGGGGAAGATTGTAACAGACTTGGACACTCCAAGTCAAGAATCAACCGCGACAGCACCAAATAACCACTTCAAAACAATTCACAGATCACAATAGATTTGCACTGGCCCGGCGGAGTTCCGTGCCTAGAGATAATGGCCCCAAAGACTGGCGCCCCTTTCGGTATTTCTTTTTGTATTATTCAATCATCAAAGTACAAGAGAGCGGTAGGGTTTCACTCTCAGACTCTACGTCCAGATGCTCTGAGAAGTGAGGCCCTCACCACTAATTTAAAGGTTACAAGGAATGCCCAAAAGCAGAGCCCCAAAAGCTTCAAATCAAAAGCAATTGCTCTCTCTCTCTCTCACAGAGAGTCAAAACATGAAAGCAAAAGCATTCTCTCTCTCTTTCTCATTTAAGTAGAGAAAAAGTGAAATTTGCGTCGCTCATCATTTTCCCAAAAAAAAAAAAATTATAATCCGCCTCCGCGATTTCCGAAAATTAGGGTTTTTGGCAAAAATTAGGGTTTGCAGGAATTTTAGGGTTTCTGTTGTCCGCCACGTCATCACTTTGTGACATACCTCCCTCTTGAAAGCATTGTAATCAACCGCGATTACGCCTGCAAAACCGACAAAAGCCATAAACCGTCTTAGCAGACACTGACTGTTAGTACCTACGCACTAGGAACACACATCTAGCACATGTACAAAATCGACAGTCACATCACACGACATCACAGGACATCACCAGACATCACAGGACATCACATGACATTCAACATTCATTCGGATCTTAGATGATTTATCGGCAATGTAGCTAGCAATCACATCTAGGTCCAATCGGGACCTCATCGATGTCCGATTGACTAACCCCTATTGCAACCATGTCTATTCGAGATCAATCAGACCAAAATGCTGCATTCATTTCGGCTATCAATTCCTGCACTCACAAGAAGTCAAGAACAAATCAGTATCATAATCAGGAATTCCATTTCATAAAGTCATCCAGCAGAATACTGTCAGCTCTCAGTATCCCTGAAGCTCAAAGAGACATCAGTGACTTTAGTATCAAAATCGAGGCATCTGTTGACAAAGGAGTGGAGTGACTCCCCTCTTGTGCATCCCACTGCACCAGATCTCCGGCCAAACTGAATTCTGGGTTCCGTTTGGAGTAGACTATGCTAAACTAAAACATTGAGGTAAAGTTTCACAATCCGAGGAGTATCTGCTAGGTCCTCCTCCTCCATCCACTTCGCATCAAATGCAGGAAAGTTCTTGAACTTAACCAAGAACCGCCTTCGGACTTTACCTTTCTTCGTATCATTATGTGCCAAAATCTGTTCAGGAACAAGGATCTCCTCGTTTTCTTCCACTTTGGGTTGCTCATCAGGCTCCCCATCATCAGGCACATCACCCTCAACAGGTTTCAAGAGACTCACATGCAATGCATTGTGAATCCTCCAAGTATCTGGCAGTTTCAATCGGAAGGAGACATCATTTATCTTGTCAGTAATCTGGAAAGGTCCGTAGTATCACATACTAAGCTTTGGAAAAAGCCTCTCCTTTCCCTTTTTCTTTCCCTTCTCAAAAGTAAGAGCACCCAATCATCCTCCTTCAGTTTCCAGTCGCGATGATGGCGATCCGCTGCCTTTTTCTGTCGTTCTTGAGACTTCTGCAAAGTCTCGCGAACCTTGGCAAAAGCCATATCCAAGTCTCGCGAATATTCATCCGCTTCAAATTTCTAATCTTTCGTGCTCAAGAAGGATGGAACCTTCGCAGCAGTTTCAACAATCTCACATGGCGTCTTCCCCGTCGAAGAGTGTATTGTGTTATTGTAGGCAAATTCCACCAAAGGTAAGTTCTTTTCCCATTGAGTCTTCTGATGCGAGATACAAGACTTCAATAAATCTAAAATCACTGAATTGGCAATCTCAGATTGCCCGTCAATCTGCAAGTGGAACGATGACGAGAACTGCAACCGCGTGCCAATGTTCTCCCAAATTGCCTTCCAAAACAAACTCATAAATCAGGGGTCTCTGTCGGAGACAATCGTCTCAGGCGTGCCATGTAATCGGAAAATCATCGTGATCATTCTGTATTCTCGGGAGATTAAAAAAAATGAAATCCATTTCAATATTTTCCCAGGGGCGAGTGGGTATGGGTAAAGGCTGTAACAATCCCTGTGCCTTATGCCTATCAAACTTGACCTTCTGGCATACCAAGCAACTGCGCACAAACTCTTCCACATCCTTCTTCAATCTCCGCCAAAAGAAATCTCTCTCTACCCCTTTCATGGTGGTAGCAATGCCGCGGTGACCCGTAAAAGGTGGACAGTGGCAATCAATCATAACCTTTTCCCTCAATGGCTGTGTAACGCACAACAGTCTTTTTCATCAAGTAGCCTTCTCGAAGGGAGTATCCAGCTACTGTCTCCCCATCCCGTATCCGTGTGAAAATATCTGCAAAATCTGTATCTGTGGCACACTGATCGACCATGTCCTCGAAGCTCCTATGATGTATCGCGGAAACAGCCAGAACCAACGGTTTTCGAGACAAAGCATCTGCCACCACATTCTTCTGTCCCTGCACATGGACAATCTGGAAGTGGAACTGTGACAAGATGTTCACCCACCGCATCTGCTTTTCCGAAAGCTGCTTCTGTGACAAGAAGTAGCGCAAACTCTGATGGTCTGTAAAGACAGTAAAATCCGCTCCGAGTAGGTAATGCCGCCATTGAGTAAGAGTGTGGATAACCGCCAAAAGCTCTTTCCCATAGATCTGTGCTGTCATCTCCGGCCTAGAGAACAAACGGCTCTCGTAAGCTATGACATGGCCTTCTTGCATCAAGACCGCACCTAGACTACGACCACAAGCATCACAATATACTTCAAATGACTTCTGCAAGTCCGGCAAAGTCAAAATAGGTCCCGTAGTCAATTTCTCTTTCAATGTCCGAAAGGCAGTCACCTCTGTGGGTCCCCACGAAAAAGGTACTCCTTTCTGTGTCAAGGTATGCAAAGGGGAAGCAACCTCTGCAAACTTTCGTATGAACTGCCTGTAGTACGAACACAGTCCCAAGAAGCTTCTAGCTTCATGGACATTCCTCAAATCGGGCCAATCACGGATAGTCTCTATCTTGGCCGGGTTCATTTGCACTCCTGCTGTTGACACAATGTGTCCCAAAAAATGTATCTCTCGTAGGAAAAATTCACTTTTCGTAGCATTAATCACAAATGTGTGATCTTGTAATTCCTGAAAGACTTGAAGCAGATGATCTCTGTGTTCTGCCTCATTCTTGGAGAAAACAATGATGTCGTCAAAGAAAGTGCCAACAAATAGCCTGTACTCTCGAAAAATCCTATCCATCATCCGGTTAAATGTCGCAGGAGCACTGGTTAAGCCAAAAGGCATCACCAAAAACTCAAATAACCCAAAAGTCGTCCGAAAAGCTGTCTTGTAGACATCTCCTGGCGCTATCCTAATCTGATGATATCCACTCTTCAAGTCAATCCTGCTAAAGCACGAGGATCCCTGTAACCTGTCGAGTATATCATCGATCCTAGGAATCGGAAATCTGTTCTTGATGGTGATTTCGTTGAGAGTGCTATAATCGATGCACATTCTCCAAGATCCGTCTTTCTTCAAAACCAACAACACTAGAGAGCAATACGGTGAAGTACTAGGCTGGACAAGACCCTTTTCCAAGAGGTCTTTCACTGAGTTCATAATCTTTTCATTCTGTACTCGGCTCACACGATAAGGTGGCCGATTCGGTGGCGTGCTTCCAGATATCAGATCAATATTATGATCTTCAGGCCCTCTCAAAAGCAATCGGCATGAGCGTGGAGAAAAAAAAATCTTGGCGTTCTTTTCTTCAAGTCAAAACATTTTCAACTTTTATCCATCGTTCAGTTCTCCCAAAAGAATGAGTAAGAAAACTGAAGTTCATCAAGTACAATCTCTAAGCCCTTCATTTATCAAAGTCGCTTTCTCGGCCCGGTAGTCAACCACGGCGTAGTTCTTGTGGTACCAAGGGATCCCGAGTAGAACGTCACTCGCGTGCCCTAAACACCCCTGTCATTGCAAACGAAGTTTGCCAATGCTCGGTGTAATGGCAACATCCCATCCGGGTGCCAGTCGAACTACCTCCGCCTGTGGCGTCAGTCTGTCGGGCGTAGTTCCAAATCGAGCCGCCAATTCCAAGTGAAAAGAAGTTGGCCTTGGCTCCTTCAAAAGAGCTTCCTGATTCTTCACTTTGCCCCGAAAGCGGCAAAGTTTGTACTTTCATTCATTAGATTCGGTGCAGGTCCCACGCCATGTGGTACCAGTTCTGCTTTTCTATCTGCCTTTTCTGCCACATTCCTCAGCTGCTCTCGAACTCTCGGATCTGTCGTCGTCTTTATCATTCTGTTCTTTCTGTGCCTTATCAGGGACGGGGGACGGGGGGGGACGGGCCCTAGGGCCAAGGGACGGCCGTAACCGGGCCGGTAACGGCTGGGAACGCCGAGGGACGGACGAAAAACGGGCCGGACGGGCGGGTCGCAGGGGGGACGGACCGGGGACGGCCGGGGCCGGACCTGGGTCGGATTCAAAAAAATGGCCGTTTTTGACCGTTTGCAATGGCTCTGTGCAGCCCCAACTGCCATATTTTTTAAGCCTTGGCCCTTGGGAGGCTATAAAAGGCTCCCTTGGGCCTCTTAATACTCATAGTCTGAACGCTCAATGCTCATTCCATTTCCCTCAAGCTCAAGGCTCAAGCTCATTCCATTTCCCTCAAGCTCAAGGCTCAAGTTTGAACTTTGAAGCTCTCCTCTCCCTCTTCTACCCACTTTGAAGCTCTCCTTTACTCTCTCTCCACACAAGCTCTCCTCTAACCCTTCTAACTTCTAAGCTCTACTCTCTCGAGTCTCTCCACCATCATGTCATCTCAAGCCAACTCCACTTCTCAAGCCGCTTCTTCTCGAAGGAGGCCCGCCATGCAAACGTGGTCATGGTGGGATGAAGTCGACTTTAGCTCGCGTGGCAAAGGTGGCGGTGCAAGACCATGGACGTGCAAACTATGTCCATACAAGAGATCGGGTGGTTCAAACAAAGTGCGAGCCCATCTTCTTCATGAACCCGGTCACAAGGTGAAGTTTTGCCCTCATGTAGCTCCCGAGAAGAGGTTGGATCTTCTTGAGAAACTCACGGTGTATGAGGTTGCGGAAGCGGCCAAGAGGGGCCGTTTTGTTGCCGTTGATCCCTCCGCCACGGCGACACCACGAGAGTAAAGGGAAGCCAACCTTGACGACATCTCTCGAACCTTCAAGAGCCATGGATCTACATCGTCCTCTTCCCTTCCGCATCGCCAAACCACTCAACGAAAATTGGAATCCTAAATTGAAGGAAGAGGTGGATAGGTCGGTTGCCCGATTCTTCTTCCACGACCACATTGCCTTCCATGCTTCGCGGTGAGTTTCCCTTGGCATATACACATTGCAATCTTCCATTTTGTATTCATAATGGGTTATAATTTCTCGACTCTCCATACTAACGCAACATGCTCTATTTTGTGTGGATAGGTCTCCATACTTTCGAACCATGGTTACGAAAATAGGGGAATATGGCTCCTCTTATGTGCCACCTTCATCGGAGAGGCTTCGCACCACCCTCCTTGACAAAGAGAAGCTTGCCGTGGAGCAAGCGGCCCAAGCAACAAAGGATTTGTGGGAGACCAATGGCGTCTCTCTTCTTGTAGATGGATGGAGCGACACCCGCAAGCGGTCCATCCACGGGGTGGTGGCCTACTCTCGAGGGGAGATGTACTTTGTGGAGTCACATGATGCATCTGATAGTGGCAAGGCCGCCGAGATGCTTGCTGCGGAGTGGACAAGCACCATAGAGATCACCGGCCCAGAGAATGTCCTTTGTATGGTTGCAGATGGAGAGGCGTCAAATAGGGCAGCCGGAGCTATCATTGAGGGCATGTATCCCAGCATCCATGTCACATTTTGCATGGCGCATTGCCTCAATAACCTCCTCAAGGACATAGGGAACTTGTCATAGATTTCACCCACCATTGGTGACACCTCTCGAATTGTCTCCTTTGTGCTCAACCATCAAAAAGTGCGCCATGAATTCTCAAAGAGGAGCCACTTGTCTTTGCTCAAATATTCAGAGACAAGATTTGCATTCAATTGGCTTATGCTAGGCCGCTTGTCTACATGTGGCGGAGCCTTAAGGGGCCTCTTTCTCAGTGATGAGTTCCAGGCCATGCCGGAGTCTACATCAGCAGTAGGATTGAAATGCCGAGAATGGGCCGACGATGCCGCTTGGTGGGAGGAGGTGAAGACTCTTGACGCCATGGTCAAGCCTATTCTACACCTACTTTGAGTGGTGGATGGCTTGCAGCCATGCATTGGCAAAGTCTACGAAGCCATGGATCGGATGATAGAGGCACTTGAGAAGCTTGTGTCTGACCCTGTTCAGTATGCGGAGATTCATGGCTTGTGTGAGTCGAGGTGAAATGGATACTACTCTCCACTTCATGCGGCAGCTTATGTGCTTGACCCTGAGTTTCAAGGAAGGCGTCAAGAGACTGACAACGAGGTGAGCAAAGGATGGCGGCTTGCATTGGAGCGCCTTGAGCCTAGCAGTGACATTAGGCACAAGATTAGAGACGAGCTACTCAACTACAAGCAAAAGAAGGGCTCCTATGGATGTGTAGATGCACAGCTTGATCGCAACAAGATTGGCTCGGTTTTGTGGTGGGAGGACTATGGAGGAGATGGCCCACATTTGCAGCGCTTGGTTGTTCGTGTCCTTAGCCAAGCATGTAACACTAGTTGCTTGGAGCAACTATGGAGTGTGTACAGCCACATTGCCTCTAAGAAGAGGAATCGCCTTGGGGTTCAGAGGGCCAATGATTTGGTGTTTGTGAGTGCTAACTTGCACATGCTTGCCAAGAGCATCACACACAAGGCAGATCCTTTCACTGAGTGAGAGATGGCACAAGAGAATCCATCTACGGCCGATACTCTTTTGGAGGAGCTAGAGGAGGATTTCAAGCCTCAATGCGAGCCTCCCGAGCCGGAGCCCTCATACGTTGCTGACGACCTCGACTACGACGACGATGTGGAGATTCAACAGGCGAGCACTTCTTGAGTTTGATGATCATTGATCACTCGACTCTCGAGTCTAGACTCTTGAGTCTACGACTCTACCTACTACATAGCCCTTTGTACTTTTTGTTATCCTTGAGGCCTCAGGCTTGTCCTAAGTCCTTTAGGCTTTTTGACTCTTGAGCCCTTGTGGCATGCACTTCTCATTTTGTATCGATCGATCATCGATGTTTTATTAGCACATTTCAGCCTATATGACTCGTGTTCTTTGGTCTATTTAGTGTAAATTTATGGTCAAAGTGATGCTCTATGTGTGTAGGTCAAAAAATGCCAAAAAAACTCTCTTTTTTTTTGTCGTTCCGACCCCTGTCCCCGTTTCCTGACTTTTGCCGTCCCGACCCCGTTCCCGACCCCGACCCACCGTCCCATGTAACTATGGAAATATGTCCATGTTCCCCGCATCCAAAGCACTTCCCCTCTCTGATGAAGCGAGCTCTCTCCTCAGGAGTAAGCTTGGGTTGTGCATCCTTTTTCTCTGGCTTCCTCTTTTTCTTTCTATTTTCATTCCCAGAAGTCTATTCGGCTCGTTGTGTCATGGCCTTTTCTGTGGGGTAGGTCAAACTGCCAGAGTGAATGGCAAAGCCCCGCTTCGCATGACTCATCAACTCCTGAATAGAAGCTGACTTCTATTCCAAGCAGTGATCTCGGATCTCTGTAGGTAGACTCAAGGTAAACCGCTCAATCTGTTCTCTGAACGAGATCTTCTTGAATGAAAAGGCGGGTAGAAAAGAGTTCCAGAATCTTTCACAATAAGCATTGATTGTATCTTTCTTGGTCATCCGAAGATGGTTCCAAGCAGCTCGTACATCTCGTTCATATTCTTGTGTCAACCAAGAAGAAAGCTTCTTAAATTTCAGCCATTTAACTGGCGCAGTCTTGTTTAAAAGAAGCGTGGACCACCAAGTACAAGCATTCCCCTTAAAGTAAGAGGCAGCTCTCCGAATCTTGGAGTGCTCTGACTAGCGTCCTCCCACGAAAGCGATGTCAAATTGCTGAAAAAAGACACCGCCTTCAAGCATCCGAGTATCCTGAAAAAGTATCAAACTTGATCGGGTGGCCACCTTCCTTAAATTCTCGGACTTTCTTGCTTTTATCTTCGAGAAAGTCATACTGGTTGGCTTTGTAAAAATTCTTCTTGTTCGCATAAAACTTTCCATCATCGGAATCTGAGCTGTCTGTAGACGAGTCCTCAGTAGAACTGTCAGTCTCTGGGCGAGATGTTGCCTTCTTTGCCTTCTTCTTGCCCTTTCCAAAGCGTTGCTTCTTGCTTCGCTTTTTACCTTTTCTGTCTTCTTCGCTCGAATCCGAGAAGCTAGAAGAACTGTCAGAAGAAGAAGAAGAAGAAGAACTGGGTAGGTCTTCAAACTTGACGCCCTTCTTCAATTTCTTTGCTTTGTCAAATGTCGACCGATGACCCAAATATCCCGGGAAGTCAGTGCCTTTCTTCTGCTTTTTTCCGTGCTTTTTGGCTTTCTTTTGCGTGTCAAAAAGCTGAGCAATCCGTGCATCAACCACGTTCTCCAGTTCCTGCTCCGTATATTTTCTTGGAGGCAGAAGGTTTCTTGAGAGCGGGTTTCGGGAGTGGTGTTGTGGTTCTCTGCCACTCCGTTTGTACCTCTTCCAAAGAGGTCTGGTTCATATATTTTGCCATCTTCGGGTCCTTGGCAAAATTGAGCATCATCTTTGTTGCATCGCCGATCAACTGGCGACGCTCTATCTCTCACCGCTCCGCCTAAGTAGGCCAAGGCGGGCCATACTCTCTGCCTGAATCTTCGCTGTGATCCCAGTCCGCATCTCCACATGCAGAGGGAGTCGACTGATCATTGCCTAAAGCCATAGGTGCCGCGGAAAAAAGAATTCGGGGATCGGATTTCCCGTAGAAGAGAAATCGGCCGTGCTCTGATACCACTGTAACAGACTTGGACACTCCAAGTCAAGAATCAACCGCGACAGCACCAAATAACGACTTCAAAACAATTCACGGATCACAATAGATTTGCATTGGCCCGGCGGAGTTCCGTGCCTAGAGATATTGGCCCCAAAGACTGGCACCCCTTTCGGTATTTCTTTTTGTATTAATCAATCATCAAAGTACAAGAGAGCGGTAGGGTTTCACTCTCAGACTCTGCATCCAGATGCTCTGAGAAGTGAGGCCCTCACCACTAATTTAAAGGTTACAAGGGATGCCCAAAAGCAGAGCCCCAAAAGCTTCAAATCAAAAGCAATTGCTCTCTCTCTCTCTCACAGAGAGTCAAAACATGAAAGCAAAAGCATTCTCTCTCTCTTTCTCATTTAAGTAGAGAAAAAGCAAAATTTTCGTCGCTCATCATTTCCAAAAAAAAAAAAAAATCCGCCTCCGCGATTTCCGGAAATTAGGGTTTCTGGCAAAAATTAGGGTTTGCAAGAATTTTAAAGTTTCTGTTGTCCGCCACGTCATCACTTTGTGACAAAGATCATCCTGCAAGAAGAGAAGCTCATACTTCTTACACAAACCTGAATACCGTTCTGGAGTCTTGAGGTCCTAAGTCACTCAGGTGGCATAAATGAATGCCGCTTGAGTTCCCCGCCATAGTTCACACTTGGCCTGCACATGAGAGATTAGAGGCAACGAATGGATGCCCTGCTCACCGCGGATGACCACGGAAGAGACACCCTCTATAGAGAGAGTGAGCGTGTTGTTTTTCCAACTAACGTGTGGATCATGCTCACGAAACCACTTAATGCTTAAAATCATATCACATCCAATAAGAGGAGAAACGACAAACTTGCGACAGAAAGATACTTGCTGAACAGAGACTAGCACACTAGGACATTCTTGCGTGATTAAAGAGTTCATGCCAAGAGCGAATCCAGACAACTCTATGGGAGTTGTTGGAGTGGCTTCTAAGCGTGCCCTCTCCACAAGTGAATCACTAATCACATCATGCACACTGCCAAGATCAAACAAAATCACAAGACGCTGACCATTCACATGACCATAACACTTAATGAGAGACTCATTAGGATGATCATCAGAAATTTGGGGTGCACTACTTGGCTCAAGCATGACACTAACAGAAGATGTGGGTTCTTTCTTAGGTGATTCCTTAGGCAATCTCTTTTCATGTGGCCCTTAGTGTGACACTCAAAACATCTTCCTTCTTTTCCATAAGCTGTTTGTTCTTCAAAACTTAACCATCCTCCTACTATTCCTTTAGCAGATTTTTCATTAGGTGTCACCGTAGGGGTTTCCTGAGTTTTAGCCTTTCCTTTATTATCACTATTAGGTGAACAGTTTTGTGCTTTAGGTGTAGAGGAAGATTGAGAAGGAGAAGAACTACGTTGGTCTTACCATTGTTCTTACCATTCTGTTGGTTCTGAGGGTTCTGTGGAGTATTTGACTTGTTCTCATTCGGCTTACCTTTGTTGTGCTTCATTTCTTGCTTGAGAGCGATTGTGACGGCGTCATTGTAGTCCTTAGGGTCTAAGACTTCTACATCGTATTTGATGTACTCGTCCAAACCAAAGAGGAAAGCCTCCTTGCGATCCTCGTCCGACTTACGCAATTGAACACCAACCTGCAAAATACGGTTAGAAAAAAAGCATAACGGGAGTTTCATTTTGCTTGAGGCCTCTCCAATCCGCTTTCAACCGATCAAGGTATTGCGGTGGCATAAAACGAGCCTTGAGCTTGTCTTGGAAGTTGGCCCAATTGTAAGACAATGGTTCACCATCCACGGCATGCTCAAGATGTTCGGCCAACTGTGCCTCTTGCCAGGCTTGATACCAATTAATGGCATCACCCGACAGATACAGGCAGCAATCAAAACTTTATTGTTACTGTTTTTCTTGTTAGCAGCAAAGTAAGCGTTAATTTGATGCAACCAAGAATAAATCAAAGCTACATCCATCTTACCATCATACTTACTGAAAGTCAACTTTTCAGTGATTGGATTGTTGGAGTCGTCGTCTCTACCTGATCGGCGTGATGACTCACCGGCCTCCTTGAGTGGATGGCTCTTTAAGGAGAGCACGTGCAGGACCAAGTCTTGCATGCGTTGGTCGCGTAGTGCCTCACACTCGAGCTCCATAGCTGCCCTCTTTTCTTCAGCCGCTATGCGTTGAGCTTCGCATGCTTGCTCGCGCTCTAGCTCCATAGCTATCCTTCTTTCTTCAAGAGCTTCACGTTCCCTTTCGAGAGCCATGCGTTCCCTTTCAACTGCGGTGCGCCTCGCTGAGCTTCCTGCTGGAGCTTCATTTCCATCATGGACTTTACAAAATCCTCCATAGGATTTGGTGCAATCGGTGGCGTAGATGGGGACGGAGCAGGGTCTTGAAACAATCCTCCCGGTGTAGGGACTTCTTCTCCAACTTCAGACTCATCACTTTCACGCAAAGTATCGATTCCGCTTCGGGTGATGACCATGCACTAAGTACTGGGGTACTTGGGTTCTTGGGTACTTGGTACTTGGTACGAGGTACTGCTTGCAATCTGCGTTCAAGAAGGCTTATCTCTTACCCAAGCTCAACTCCTTCCTGCGGGTGCACCCCTTGGGGGCCTGGCCCTCACACCAAGGTTGCTTTTTCCCACCTCATGTCGATTGGTCCGCCGCTAAGTGCAAGGTCCGCTCTCAATGAGTGGAAAAGAGGAACGAGGGGAGCTGGGCAAGCCCTTCTTTTCTAGGTTACTTGTCACTCTTCAAAAACACAGATTAGGGATCGACGTGCCCAAGTGCGCTTGGGTTACGTGCGATCACAACAAGCAAAAAAAAAATTATGTGGTTCTTTATGATTTTTCCTTGAGTGATGATACCGAACACTGCCAAAGAGCCTAATACCAATGTAATGTGCAGCGGAAGTGAATGCTCAGGATGAGTGCTCAATGATTACTCGTGGTTCCTTTTACTTCATAAGAGAGTTCCTTTTACTTCATGAAAGATGTGCAAAGACTAGAGCGAGAAGAGAGAATGCTATTGTGAGTGAATGTGTTGTGAGCAATAGAGAGAGAGAGAGAGGAGATCGACACCAGATGGGGTCCCAAACCCCCCTCCAATGGCCCCCCTCTCTATTGCTAGAGAAGTATTTGCTTTAGATTGCACAAATTCTTGGTAATGGTTCTAGATGTTGAGATGCTTGATGTTACTTGTGGTAGATGCTTGATGCTGCGACGGGAATGCTTGGTACTGCGAGGCTAAAGGCTGAAAACTGATTAGCTATAGATGCCGAAGGCTGGAATATGAAAACGCTGATGATAATGATGGCTGAATTCTGGAAACGCTGATGGTGCTAGGCTGAGCACTGAAACGCTGAAGATCTGGTACTGAAAACGCTGGTGATCTGATCTGAAAACGTTGGCGATGCTGATCCGAAACGCTGGCGATGCTGATCGGAAAGAGCTGGAAGAAAGGGGTGCTGGTACTGCTCGTGTTGATAAGTCTTCTCCTTCTGCCCCTTCTTGCTTCTCTAGCGCTCCATAGGGCTGCCTATATAGGAGCTTTAGGCTGGGTCGAACAACTTAAACGATCAGCCCACGATTTCCTTAAAATGCCCAAGTCACTTATTATTAAGTGACCCTTATAAGAGGTGATTCACATGCTGCCAAGAGGAGGTTCACATGTAGTGAATTGCTTATGCTTGGTGCTCACTGCTCATGCTGGGTGTTAACGGGTTGTGCAATCAGAGGGTATGCAACTACTCTAATTGCCTGGACATGCACGTCCTGCATACAGGCTCACAACGGTGCCAGGACACTTCCTAGGCTGACCTAAACCCTAGAAGTAGGAGTAAGCTTGTCCACATGCACATAGGGTTAGATGTGCACGTGACACCCAGCCCAAAAATAATAAAATACACGAGGAACTTTTGATATTACAAAGAGGGCAAGTAGCCTCTCCTTACAAACATAATTCCCAAGGCGTCGGTCTCTCCCTGCTCCTAGCGTTTCCTCGGATAGCATCGCCCACCTTTTGCTAGCATTTTTGGAGCCCTTGTGATACTATTTCCAAATCTAGCCAACGATCTGTGTTTGCAACCATCTTGTGCACACCAGCCCACCCATCCCCCTTTTTTCCTTGGCGCCCCATTCCCTTGAAGCCGAGCCCCATTTTCTGCCCATCTATTGCTGCATCATTTTCAGCATTGCATTGCGACGGATTTACTGTGTTTCCAACATCGCAGATCTCCATTTTTTCAATGGGTATCCACAATCCACATTGAGCAGGAATACTAAGGTATATCATATAAGCCCCGGAGGTGCTTCATTCCAAAGAATTACCACGGCTACAGCAATTGAGCCGTGGTAAGTCTTATATTGAGGTATCTCATCGGAGTACAGCCCATTTACGCAATCTAAGCATATACCACATTAGTAATTGTGTGGAGGGGCCTAGATACTGTCAATTGGGACCCCATCAAGGTGTCGTCATCTCTCTCTCTCTCTCTCGGTGGCTCCTGAAAACTAGAGCTGGGGAAGGAACTCCAAGAACTCTGATGACAATGACCATGTGAAATCCTCTTGTAGAAACCTCGTAGAGTGAGCAGAGAGCATAGCAAAAAGGCAACAACCCAACAACCAAAGCAAGACAACCAAGGAAAGGAAGCCAAATACAAAAGACGGAAAAACCAACCAAAAACACACTCAAACAAAAAGAAAAGCGCTCTCAAACAAACTTCACCCACACCCATGCGAGCGTGCACACACACCCCCCTAAAGTTTATCTTAAAACCAAAACATGCAGCCAAAAACCGGAAATAGTACTTTTGAACCCAACTTCACCCATACTCACTCACCCTCCCAAACACACACACACAAACTCGCACCCCCAAAAGCACAGCATAAAAGTACATAGACCACACACGCACACACACAACAAAGCAAATAAATGAAGATGAAACCAACAAAGAACGAAATAACCGGAAAAACAAAGGAAAGAAGCCAAAACACTACCCTAAGTCAAAACCAAGGTGGAAAGGTACGTAAGGTACGGTTCGGTTTCAATTCGTAAGGTACGTACCTTTGTACTGATAAAAATTTAAGGTACGTAACAATACGTACCCTTTTTAAAAAAAAACATAAATTATACAAAAATTCTACATTTTCACAGACATATCAGCCATCTTGCTCCGTAGACAACCATTCCTCAATCTTAATATCCATGGAACTTTGTGTGTGAATGAGACCTCTCTGATAAGCCTATGCAACACTTTTCTATCTGCAGCAGAGAACTTCTGTTTTCTCTAGTTCTCTGCAGAGCATTAAAAAAAGCCGGGCGCCCTATTTTATCCCCTCGCTATGCTGCCCTGACCATACATGTATGATGTGCAAGCTCAAATTTATAATTTGGGAGGAGGGGAAAATAAAAACCCCTAAAAAACCACTCCCGGGAAGACCCCCGTTTAAATTTATAAATCTAGAGGGAAAGAAAAAAAAAGAAGAGAAAAAAAAAAAAGCGAATGGTACCTTTTTGTACGTATGGATGTACCGTACTGTATGGATCCGTACGTACGTACGGATGCAACCTTGAACAAAACAACTGGAAAAACAAAGGAAAGAAGCCAAAACACTACCCTTCCAAACCAAAGACTACCCGGGAAGCAGAGTCAGGTAGTAGCCAAGCTAGTGGCACCACCAGGAAGACCATCATGCGCAGCGCAATGCAGGGCTCCATTGCTCGCAAGGTGCACATCAGCCTCGGCTAGCAGAACCGGGGAAGCCTTCCAAGGGGTGGCCTATGCCGAGGAAACAATCGAGCCCGACGATGGCAATATCTAGGAGGTCAAGCTTTTCTTGTCAGAACAATGGGCAGCAAGTGTTCCTAGTAGCGAGATAGGCATACTCGCTAGTGTGGCTGGCAAGACAACTCGCACATACTTCAACTAAGGCAAGCAGCCCCAAGTCAGGCTGGGTAGTAGAACTTGAGGAAAATCAACATGCGGCACTAGTAGCACAATGCAGGAGCAGCCACAGCTCACCTGAGAACACATAGGCAGAGCTCTGTAGGCAAGAAAATCTACACTTTGTGTCTCTGTTCACGCAAGCAACTCTCTGCTCGCAGCCAACCAAGTTCTCAAGGGCGGAGATTGCTCGCGATCACCTAGGGCTGTAGCGAATAGCTGCTGCAGATATGGATGGCGAGGGTGGGCTGGCAAAGGCAGGCGGCAACAGCAATAGAGGCAAGGGTGGCTGTGGAGACTGAGGCTGTTAGTGTTCGACGCCAGATTGGTCGCCAAGAGAGGGTTTTAGGTGGATCCCCCTTGGGACACGTGTATGATATCTTGGTTGTCAGGTTGGCTTGGATTTGACACCAGAGTAGCAGATTGCTCCTCTCCTCCTCTCTATTCGGAGGAAGTTACTGCATTGGAGCTCAGCACGGCTTTCTCTTGCCGGTAGGGTCATAGTGGCCAACCAGGTGCTCTTGGCTACTATGTGGTACATTACATCTTGCTGGATTTTCTCTAGCTCTTGCATCAGCCAGCTGGAGAGGTTAGTCAGGAACTTTTTGTGGTCAGGGTGTGATACACAGTCGGCTCGGGCCAAGGTTTCCTGGCAGGTCATCACACTACCTTGCTCACAGGGAGGGTTGGGGATCATAGACCCAGCACAACAGAGTAGAGCCCTCCTTGGGAAGCTGGTGATCAGGGGTCTTCTTCCAGGTGGGGAGCCCTCGAAGGAGCTGTTGCTGCATCAAATTAGAGACAAGTCCCGCAGACGGGGGCCCATGGAGTCCCTCTACACGGTGGATCTTTACAGAGATGTGCAGAGTCGGTCTGAGCAGGAGATGGGAGGATCGGTTTGCAGTGAACCTGTTGAGGGCTTGGGAGCAGCTGAGGGGTGGCCTGGAGCAGCATCAACCCACCTGCATTGAGGAGCGCTTGAGACAGCCACTGGTTTTGGACCATCTGGTCCGCACCCAACAAAATAAACATGGATGGGAGTAGACCCCATGTTTCTTGGGGCCCCATGGCAGAGGGGCCAGCCCGCTCCCTAGGGGGACTTGCTGCAGTTTACAGAGCTTCCAGAGCAGCTTCAGAGTACACAGGTGCAGGGCATGAGAGGGGCGCAGAGCATGTGTCAGGACATTTCAGAGGCTTTACCAGCAGATAGGCTCATCCCTTTAGAGCCGCCAGCTCCTTGCTGGATGGGGGCCTTCACGCGACTGGAGGTCCTCATAGCAGTGAGGGCCAGCTCAAACTCAGGCTCTTGCTTGTTCTTTGAGGTACAAAGAGAGGGTCGCCTCCTCAAAGTTGCTGATGAGGCACCCGAGGTGGCTGAGGGCTGCTTCCAGAGATTCGAGTGGTGGGCATCAATGGGAGGACTTGTGTCATAGACCCCCACTCTACTGCTCTGGATACAGGACATTGGCGGCTCTGGACCTGGGAGAACGCCTCTGACGCGGCTACAGTGGGACCCTGGGGAGTGGTTCTGGAGAGACCCCTTTGCCGCAGTTGACCACCCAAGGACCCCTTTTTCTCAGTACAGAGCTCGGCTGGGTCGTCACATACTGACAGCTCGAAGGGAGGCTTGGCCACTGCAGCGACTCACTGGCAGGAGGAGGGCCTCACGACAGAGTTTCTAGCAGACTTTTGGGAGCGGTTGTGGGACAGCCGCCAGCCGAGGAGAGTTACTCTGTTCCAGTGGCTGGTGGCACGCAGAGCGACCACGGTTGGGAGTTGGTTGGTGCACAGTGGCCTCTCGGCAGCATGTGGAGCTTGCAGCCACCTATTTGAGACGTAGTGACATTGTTTGTGGGATTGCCCCATGGCACGGCAGGTGTGGCTTCGGATCTTGCGATGATGCCTGCGCTTTCTTCAGTTTGTCAGTACACTTGGGGTGCTGCTGCCTGGTCCACCCTCTCGGGCCTAGCACTCAGTTTCAAGAGGGCGTCAGTCAGCAGGATGATTGTGATACAGGATGGCAGGCCTACACTTCAGCCAGCCACAGAGATCATCCCTCGGGAGCAGAGCAGGGATAGAGAGAGGTGTTGGGAGCTCATCTGCTGCCTGACACTTTGGTTCATTTGGAGAGCCCGCTGCTTTCGCATTTTTGAGGTTCGCAGTGTCTCTCTGGCGGAGACTGTTCACGACTTCTGGCTAGAGCTGGTCCACACACTCAGAGGCCAGTTCGAGCGGCTACAGGGTAGCTTTGACCGCATGCAGGAGTGTCGGGAGGCTTTTTTGAGATTGTGGCAGCTTGGACCATTCTACACCATGGTTCAGGGAGTGCCCCGATGGCAGTACCATCCACCGGTGTGGCTCTTCCCCCCACCTATCTCCTGATTTAGCCTTTGTACATACTTTGTTGTTTCATTGGGAGAGTCTCCCCATTTGCTGATGTAGCCCTCTGTTACAGGGGCTGTTTGTAGCCCATTGGGCAGGTTTGTTAACTAATGAAAGGATCTTTTTCTGGAAAAAAAAAGAAAGAAGAAAGGGGCAAGAGGGCATCCCTGTCGAACCAATCGCGTGACCAAAAAACGATTCCCTCTTCCCCTTGCCAAGAGCAACTGATTGTGAGCACGCCTGTATAGAGCTGGCACCCCCCTGATCCAAGCATCTGAGAACCCCATGCGAAGTAGAGTGTCCTGCAAGAAGCCCAATCCACTCTGTCATACGCCTTCTCAAAGTCGAGAAGAAGTACAACCAAGTTCTCTCCCCTGAGACGAGCCAGGGCCGTCGCCTCCCAGAAAGTGAAGATGTTGTCAAGGATGCTGCACTCCTTGACAAAGCTTGTCTGCGTCCCATGTATGAGGCTCTCTAGCAGTGGCTGGATTCTCAAACTCGGAGCCTTCGCCAAAATTTTGTAGGTTGAGTTGAGAATGGTGATGGGTCGCCACTGCTGAATCTTGTCCAGTGATCCTCCCTCCTTGGGGATGAGAAAGATCAATCCCTCGCTCAGACTGTCAGGCATCTCAACAGTGTGTAGAATGTACTGATAAGCGCTACACAAATCCAGACCAAGCACCTCCCAGTACTTCAAGAAAAAGCTCGGAGTCAAGCCATCCTTCCCTGGGCAATTGCCTCGTGGTAGTCACTTGAGAGCATCGTGGATCTCATCTGACTGGAGGGGCATCTCAAGCCTCTGGCGCATCTCCTCAGTGACCAAACAAGGCATCTGTGCCCCCACCTGCTCTCTGCATGCATCTCGGCTCTCTGACTAAGGCTCAGCTGAACGCAACTCGCGGTAGAAGTCTGTAGCAGCTGCACGCATATCCTCTGGCTCAGTAGCCAATGACCCATCTGGCCTCCTCAACTGGCTAGCACTGGTGCGTGCATGTCTAGGGCCCACAATCTCGAAGAACTCACCAGTAACTCTGTCTCCCACCTAGGTCCACTGAGCTGCCTGACGATGGTATGCAAACTCATGGCACCTCTCCTCTACTGTGATCAGCTCCTATCGAGCCTGCTGCATCTGCTCCTCCATCCAGGGGCTGCCAGGGTGGCGCTCCTGCATCCTCTGCAGGGATGCAATGCCCCGACGAAGCCGCCTCTCCTCCTCTCTGGTCGCAGCCAAACGAGTTACAGACTCCTGGAGAAAGAAACGGCTAATCTCTGCGAGGCCCATGGCCACCCTATCACCTAGGGTGCCCTGTCTGTCCAAAGCATCTCAACTTGCTCTCGTAGCTCTGTATCCAGTAAGATCCTCTCAGGGATGCGCAATGTGGTACTACAACTCCTCTGTGTGTCTGCCACTGTAAGAATCACTGGCGCGTGGTCAGAGAAGGTGGTGCCTGCCAGAATGCATACTGCTCCTCCCCTGTCACAAAAGTGGCTCTAGCATAGAAGCGGTCGATCCTCGACAGATTCACCCCTTCTACTCTCCTGTCAGACCGAGAGAAAGAGAGGCTATCTGATGGTCGTATAAATCCTGCATGCTGCCATACATTGGCTACCCTCATGGTCATACATAACTGCTCCCAAGATGCCAACTCAACTCCATGCATTGTAACTTGGCTGCCTCTTGTCCTGTCAGAGGGGTCCTCCAACATGTTCCCCACACACCACTGCTCTGCGTGAGGTAAGGCCCCCACTATCTATGCCCAAAACTTGGCTCGACCACTCGCATGGTTGGGTGTATAGATGTTCAGGAAGCCCATGAAATAGCCTTGGACCTGCAAAGTAATCCATTGTGCCCTGCCTGGCACTATAATGCCCCTGTCCACAATGGCCGGCTGCCATGAATCCGCAATAGTTATACATACCCCACCCTGCGTGCCTCCTGATCCAAAGCCAGCTGGCCAGAAAGTCTCAGAGTGGCCCCGCAAAATCTAACCACATCGCCGAATACGGCTATCACAAAAATGATGCTCCTACAGCATGAGAATGTCTATCCTGCCTCCCACAAGGCATCTCTGTAACTACTGTCTTAGGCAACCCCTCTGCCGCACAAACTGGGGTCCACCTAGACCTTGCACGTTCCATGAGACAATCCTCATGGCTCAGTGAGAGAAAACTGACGTTGCCGCGGCAGCCAAACGCGCAATCTTCGAGGCTGGCTTGGATGGGGAATAGTCCGCATCCGAGCGAACCCCGAGAAAGGCGTGTATGCATGTGCTGTACAACCCAAGCCCACGAAGAGCGTGCAGATCGTAAAGCAACATTTGCAGACCAAGAATCCTCATTGACAAATACATAGCTTGAAATGCTCTGAGTGTCTGCAAAGAGGTAAGCCACAATGTAGCACAACCCGAAGAAGACTGTAAGGGATCCGTTCTGCAAAAAATGGAACTGACAGAAGTTCTGCACAAAAGGACGAAATTGCCTGCGCAGCACTGCCTGTAGTGGAAACGAAGGTCGAAATGAGCCTAAATCAAAATTCTAAGTAGACGCCCTGTTGATGCCCACCAAAGCTCACTCAAATCGGAGAAAGTGAGTAGGAGAGTGTTGGCGACGCTGGCGACTATGCGCGGGAGGTCGCAACCTGCTCTGATACCAATTGCTGGAATTAGGGTTGCAAGGAAGCACACACACAGCTTGGAGAAGATGAAGAAGCTCTAGGCACACAGCAGGGAGTGTATTGCTTAGTGCTCAATGAAAGATAAGTTAATCCTAGAATGATACAATGCACGGGGGAAAAAACCTCCTAGTGAGGGAAAAAATGCTCTGGCGGTCCTAAGTGTGTTCACACGCATCACTACCTCATATATAGTAACACCATCTACTGAGATAACATGCATGAAAGGAGATGATCAACCAATGCCGGAGGTACCTAATGAATTAAAAAGTCTTTATCGCTTAATAATTGACAGTAATACATTGAACCACCTGAACCTTTCGATGGACGCCGCAACAAGCAAGCAATAAATCAATGGATATTTAAAATGGACACCTATTTTGCAAACCATGATTTACCAGAACCCAAACAAGTCGCCTTGGCGGCCAGTCTTCTAAAAGATACTGCATTTCTATGGTGGCAACGATGGGTTGCACTTGGAAAACACACGCCAACTTGGGCTAAATTTAAGCGAGGATTGTGCAAGGCTTTTGTATCTGCTAGTGCAGACTTCCATGCACGTTCGGCTTTGCGTCACTTATGCCAAACAGTGTAATGTGCAGCGGATGTGAATGATGGTGCAGCTCAGGATGTGTGCTCAATTCACGCTCAAGGTTCCTTTAATGAGATGAAGGGAGAGCTTTCACCTACTTCAATGAGAAAGTGTGTGTAATGATCAAACAAAGGGGCAATGAAATACTGTGCGTACAAGTGCATGAGAGTGCTAAGGAGAGAGAGAAAGACACAACACCAGATTGGGTCCCAAACCCCCCTCCAAGGGCCCCCCCACACCGTTGCCGATGTGGTATTTGCTTTAGATTGCACAAATGTCTGGTACAAGTGGTACAAGTCGTAAATGCTGTGAGTACTAAATGATGCTATGTCGAGGCCGACGGTGGTGCCGACGATGACGAGACTAAGGCTGAAAACTAAATGCTGCGAATCTGCAACTGTTGCACCAAGACGGGGCTGATCTGCTGCCGTCGCCAAGGGCAGTAAATGCATGCAAAGTTGCTGGCTGAACTGAGGCTAAATCTGAAAATGGACTGTCGTGATGGCTAAAAACTGACCATCGCAGATCGCGCCTCGGCAAGCTCTCGCGGTGAGGATCTGCTACGGAATTGTTGCGGGTCGTAGAGGCTAATAGCGGAAAACTGAAAACGCTAGCAGAACTGCAAAGAAATGCAAAACGCTAGGGCTTACCGGGTTCTTCACGATGGTTCCGTCGAGGCAGAGAATCTGCGGCAAGGAGGCTAATCGCTTGGGCTGAAATCTGCATTTGCCGGCGAGAGTGGGCTAAATTCCAAAACGCTGGCTGATCTGGGTCCTTGGGCTGAATTCCGCAAACAGTTGCGTGGATGGGCTGAATTCCCCAAATGCTGGTACTGCTGGCTGCTGACGGTTGGAATCGCTGGCTGATCTGGGCAATTCCACAAACGCCAGGCTTGGTCTACTGAGAAACGCTGAAGCTTGATCTTCTGCGATCCGGCTTTACTTCATCGCGTGGGTATTCTTTAATACGTCCCAATTTACTGGTCGAGCAGCGCTATGCCAAACTCCACGATCTCATTACTTTATTATAAGTTAAAAAGATCACTTATAATATATAAGAGGTGGTTCACACGCAAAGTGAGTAAATGACTTGCAGATGGTCTGATGACTCTGTTAGGCTACTGATGGTCCTTCTCTGCTACTGAATGCTATGCTTGGGACTAAATGGGTCATGTCGTGTTGTGGTTGTGCAATCAGAGGGTATGCAGCTACTCTAAGTGTTTAGGTGATGCACGGCCGGCTACGGCTCACAGGGTGCCAGAAACACTGCCTAGGTTGTCCTAAACCCTAGAAAGATGGGATAGCATGTCCGCGTACACATAGGGTTAGATGTGCACGTGACATCCCCTCCTTTTCAAGGTGAGGTACTGGTACCGAGTTATATGGCCGCAAAAGAGTCGGTCAACACCTTCAGAGAATCTTCGCTGGTCCACTCTGCTACGTGGGTCCTGCGATACTTGAACTTCAGAAAGGTTTGCAATGCTTGCTTCTTTGGGCCGCACTGAAAGCAACGCCAAATACTCAGTTTCTGGTCCTTGTCTTCAATGTCGTCTACGATCTCGTGTCCATCTGCGTCCAGGGTCCATCCTGAACCATACTAAAACACAAAACCATAAACGCATCTGTCCAATACAAAAAATGTGTGCGAAACTTAACCTTTTTCCTTACACTTATCCACTGTGGCAAACCACGAAGGGAATACCAATGCTTGTTGGACAAGCGTGCTAATGCTTTGGCGGTGACTGTGTCACGAAATGTGTCTATCTTTTCTAAAGTATTGTCTATGCATCTGTGCTCATCCATGAGTGAATCATGTGCAGCGTGCAATATGTCTTTCCTATGAGAAGAAAACACATAACGAGGGTGACGAACATACAAGAAACCGTCACGAATGAAACATTGAATCAATGCAAAGAGACTAATCAAGAGAGAGAAAAATACTCCCTGATGGGGTGCTTGTGATCTCGACTTGGAAGTCAAGATCGGTCATGTGTGACTAATCGAATCTGCAATAGGGTTAGCTTTTCGAAAAACACTGAAACCACCAAATTGCTCACAAAACTGGAACCATCTAGCTTGACGGTCACCCCAAGTTGTACTCGGTACAGCCTGAAGCAACTTGAAGGCTTGATGCTCCTTTCGAACAATCACTTCTTTCTTGTGCAAAACATGTGTTTTGTGTTGAGAGAGAGTTTCTTTTTCATGGTTCTGTTCTTGTGCTAGTTCTTGTTCTTTTTCGGGTTCTTTTTCATACAAAGAATGGTTCTTTTCTAAGTGTTGGGAATGTGTGCAAATTGAAGCTATGCAACTACGTGTTTTCACCTCATGCAACACACTAGAGTGAGAGATAACTGGCACGGATGGAATGCTCGTGTCACAGCGAAGAACCACGAGAGGTGATCCTTCCACTGGAAGAGAGAGAGTGTTTTCTCTCCAATTAATCTGCGGATTATACTCCTTAAACCACTCAATGCCAAAAATCACATCACATCCAATGAGAGGCGAAATCACAAAATTTCGTCGAATGCAGACATTCTGAATTGCCACGGTCGTATCAACACATTCATGCGTGAACGAAGTGTGCATGCTAGGAGCAAATCCACAGACCTCGATGGGATCTATAGGACTAACTTCTAAACCTCACTCTTCACAAGAGAGTCACTGATCACATTATGCATACTGCCAGGATCAAACAAGATGACAATGCGTTCGTTTTTCACACGACCATAACACTGCATGAGAGACTCATCGATATGATCATGAGAAACTGTGGACACATTAGTTTCTCGTTGTATGACACTAACAGAAAATGTGGGTTCTATGGGTTCTTTAGGTGCCTTAGGTGCTTTCTTTCGACAATCTTGTTTCATATGACCCTTAGTGTGACATTCAAAACATCGACCTTCTTTCTTGTATTCATTAATCTCCTCTGGAGTTAACCTACCTCCTACGATTCCTCGAGCAGATTTTTCATCAGGCGTCAACTTAGGGGTGTCCTGAGTTTTAGCCTTTCCCTTAGGTTCATTTTGAGAATTCTGTGCTTGTGAAGTACAAGAAGATTGAGAAGAAGAATTACTATTTTTACCATTGTTCTTACAAGTCTGTTGGTTCTGAGAATTTTGCGGGGTACTTGACTTACTCTCCTTCGGCTTGCCTTTGTTGTGCTTCATTTCTTGCTTGAGAGCGATTCTGACAGCGTCATTGTAGTCCTTTGGATCGAGAACTTCCACATCATACTTGATATAGTCGTCCAAACCATAGAGGAAAGCTTCCTTGAGATCCTCGTCCGACTTTCGCAATTGAACACCGATCTGCAAAATACGGTTAGAAAAAGACATGACGGGAGTGCCACTCTGCTTAAGGCCTCTCCAATCCTCTTTCAAGCGATGTGGTGGCAGAAAGCGAGCCTTGAGTTTGTTTTGGAAGTCGGACCAACTGTAAGACAGTGGTTCGTCATCCTCAACATTCTCAAGATGTTCTGCCAACTGCACCTCTTGCCATGCCTGATACCAATTGATAGCATCACCCGACAAATACATGGCGGCAGTCAAGACTTTATTGTTATTGTTCTTCTTGCTAGTAGCAAAGTAAGCGTTAAATTGATGCAACCAAGAATAAATCAAAGATGCATCCATCTTACCGTCATACTTACTGAAGGTCAACTTTTCAGTGACTAGATTGTTGGAATCGTCGTCTCTACCTGATCTACAAACAGGTTTTGGGAGGGATGCTCCGAGAGCTGAAAATGTCTCTGGAATAAGTTCGCGCTCTGGAGTCGGGGAATCAGGAATAATTATCACTTCCGGCTCTGGCGAATCTGGGTTCCGCCCAAGGAAGTACTCGTAATGCTGAAGATGTACCGGAATAGGTACTGTCTCTGGAGCAGGGACGGGTTCTGTGGCCGCCGTCGGATTGTCGGAATAACAACTACCTCGTGGACGGGAAGGGGGTTCTTTGGCAAAATCTCCTCTGATCCTCGTTTATGTACGAGAAGTACGGAAAAGGCTAGGTGTGATCGTCTGCCATGATTCTGGTTTGTACTTGGTGCAAGAGAGAGAACAGGGGCCAGCGCTGGAGGGGAAGAGAGGGGCAATGTGGAAATTCTGCAACGTGGGAATTGTTTTTGTTTATTTACAATGTTCACACTTGGGTAAATTTGGGGCAGCGTGGTGCAATCTGGTGACGCTCGCTAGCATGCACTTTTATTGTTACGTAAGTTGAATTTGTTCAAGAGGGGCACTTAAAAGGGTGTTTCACATTGGTGATAATTTAGGGGCTGGCTAACCAAGTTAAATCAATAAAATTGAAGGTATTTGATGGTGTTAAAACCCATACGCTGCTGGCTGATTACGTAAATAAACTCCAACAAATAAATTTCAGCCAGCATTGTGTTTTGATTGGACGAAGGGGCAGCCTCAACACAACTTTTCAGTTGAGATCTTGGTGAAGGGGGGTGATGCTGGGATCGTAGAGCACACACACAGAGAGCCAACACGAAGAAGGAGATAGACACAGTGTATGGCGGGGCGGTACTCACACTACAATGTGTAGTTATGAGTATAGTTATTATGAATGAGTAAATGAATGGCTGTACATGGGCGGCTGAACAACGGGCAGCCGGGCACACTGGCCTTTAACCCAACAATCTCCCACTTAAAGGCAGTGTGCCTTTAAAGTGGCCAAAGTACAGCAAAAGAAGTCAAGCCATACCCATCAGCGATCTACAGTGTGCAAACCGCTGTGAGGCTAATGACTTCGTGAGTAGATCAGCAGGGTTATCGTCAGTGTGTACCTTGACAAGCTCTATGCACTTGTCCTCTAGCACCTCTCGTATGAAGTGATACCTCACCTCAATGTGCTTTGTCTTCGCATGGAAGACAGGATTCCGTGCCAACACTATGGCACTCTGGCTATCACAATGTAGAATCGGAGCATCACAAGCCATACCAAGATCTCCCACTAGTCGTGAGAGCCATACGGCCTCCTTGGCAGCCTCAGTGGCAGCCATATATTCAGCCTCTGTAGTGCTCAAAGCAACGCATGGCTGTAAACGTGATGCCCACGAAACCGGTCCACCTGCAACTGTGAACACATAGCCGCTAGTAGACTTCCTCGAGTCCACTGACCCTGCATAGTCTGAATCTGTATATCCGCAAACAGACATATCCTTCTCACCATAACATAGGGACAACTCTGAAGTCCCTCTCAAGTATCTGAGAATACCTCTCACTGCATCCTAATGACGCTTGCCCGGGTTAGACATGTACCTGCTAACCACACCAACTGCATGAGCAAGATCTGGACGCGTAGCCACCATGGCATACATCAAGGAACCAACAGCTGACGCATAGGGAATCTGAGACATCTCTGTAGTCTCCAAATATGTCTGAGGGCAGTCATCATGGCTGAGTTTTACATATGGAGGCAACGGGGTACTAATGGCCTTCCCCCCTTCCATATGAAAACGCTCAAGCACCCTGTCAATGTACTCTTTCTGACTAAGAAAGAGCATCTTGCGAGAACGATCACGAGTGATCCGCATACCCAAAATATGATTGGCATCCTCAAGATCCTTCATGGAAAAGGTCTCATGTAGCCTATGTTTCAAGGCATCCACATCAGAAATACACTTCCCTGCGATTAGCATGTCATCCACATACAAAACCAAAACAATAAGACTACCATCTGCAGCCTTGCGAGTATAGAGGCATGGGTCCTCATAACTGCGTACATAGCCCAATGAACTCATGAATGCATCAAACTTACAATACCATTCACGAGATGATTGCTTCAGCCCATACAAGGTCTTAAGAAGCCGGCATACCATCTTCTTTGAGCCATGAATAACAAACCCACTTGGTTGCTCCATGTACAAATCCTCGTGCAAGTCCGGATGTAAGAAAGCTGTCTTTACATCCATTTGCTTCAACTCCATGTCTTCTGTAGCTACCAAGGCAAACAACATACGCAAAGTAGACATCTTCACCACTGGGGAGAAGATCTCGTCAAAATCAATGCCCTTCTGTTGCTTGAATCCTTTAGCCACAAGCCTTGCTTTGTACCTAGGCTTTGCATCCATTGAACACAATTTTATCTTGTAAACCCACTTGCATGGTATTGCCTTCTTACCCTTTGGCAAAGGAGTAAGCTCCCACGTTTCATTTTGGATCAACGAATCCATCTCTGACTGCATAGCCTGCTCCCACTTGAGCTTGTCAACACTAGACATGGCCTCATCATAACATGATGGCTCCCCGCAATCAGTCAACAATACATAATCCATAGAAGGCACAAAAAGCTGAGGCTGTCTTGCACGCCGCTCTGAACGCCTCAAAGACTGTGCAGGAGGTGCATCTGGCTGTCCCACATCTACATGATCTCCCAACAAGGGCTGATCTGGCTGTCCCACATCTACATGATCTCCCAACAAGGGCTGATCTCCCACTTGAGGGTCAATGGGCTGCCCACGAGCAGCCATGGGACCATCATACCGATGGCCATCCTCCTCAAATATCACACGCCGAACCTCAACCGTTCGCGGTGATGCTCTATACATAGAGTCCTCATGAAAAACAACATCATGGCTACGCACAATCTTCCTGTCAATAGGATCCCACAATCGATAACCCATCTCACCAGAGCTACCATAACCCAAGAAGATACATCTCTTGCTCTTCGGATCCAATTTGCTGCGTTTTGCCTTAGGTACATGTACATAAGCTTCACAGCCAAAAACACGAAGGTGACCATACGAAGGTGTCAAACCTGTCCATACCTCTTCAGGCACTTTGAAGCCCAAAGGAACACTAGGTGAACGATTTATCAAATGCACAAAAGTGGCAACAGCTTCAGCCCAAAATCCATTTGACAAACCAGCCATAGAAAGCATACTACGGACTTTTTCCTGTATAGTCCTATTCATGCGCTCTGCCACACCATTTTGAGGAGGTGTATAGGGAGCACTAAGCTCGCGCCGTATACCCTTCTCAACACATAATGTTGTGAAAGCATGAGACATACACCCCCATTGTCCGTACGTAAGCACTTCAACTTACAACCTGATTGGTTCTCGACAAGAGCCAACCATTGCTTAAATATATCAAACACCATATCCTTCTTACGAATGGGGTATGCCCATACCTTCCTGCTAGCATCATCAATGAACGTAACAAAGTACATAGCACCTCCAAGAGAAGCATTGGGCATCGGCCCACATACATCACTATGCACCAAAGCTAGCTTTTCCAAAGATCTGTGTGGAACACTTTTCTTATGAGAAGACCGAGCATGTCGACCATAAAGGCAATGCTCACAAAACTCAAAACCACCAAAATCTGAAACGGGAATGTAATCCGCACGTGCCAACAACTTCAAACCTTTTAGTGACATATGCCCCAAACGATGATGCCATAAAGAAGCAGGAGGTTGCTCAGTGATCCCCACAATGTGATCAGCCACACTAGCTACACAAAGGGAATACAAGGTATTCCTCTTAGCACCTTTAACCAAAACAAGGCTGCCCTTAGTGAGCTTCCAACCTCCATCACCAAAAGATACATTGAAACCAAGTGAATCCAACTGACCCACACTAATCAAGCTTTTTGCAAGAGCCGGCACATGACGCACACGCTGCAAGACAAACGTAGTAGAGTTTGGCATAGCCAAATGAATATCCCCAATGCCATGAATCTGCATAGAACGCCCATTGGCAATCCTGACAGTACCTGTGCTCGAAGCATCATAGTCATGAAACCACGACCTATGAGGCGTAACGTGAAAAGAAGCACCACTGTCAATGACCCAATCCATAGGCATACTACGCTCATGAGTGAGAAGAAAAGCGTCATCAAAATAGGATGCAAGCAACACATCACCAAGCTCTTCACTAGTAGCACTAGTCGGAGCACATACATGGTCATCTTGAGAGCTACACTCTCCCTGTGTTGCATGTAACTCCTCAATCTTGACATTGGACTTAGGCTTGTCCTTAGCATCATGGTCTTTCTTCTTACCATCTCCATTTTCCCTTTTCCACTTGTAGCAATCCTTTTTGAAATGGCCTTTTCTACCACAATGAAAACATTCCACATCCTTTTTACTTGTGCCTGCACGGGACTTGCTTCTAGATTTACCCCTGTTGGACTTATACTTGTCCATAGTCCTGCCTCTGACAACCATTGCACTAGAAGACTTACTACCTGCATTATTCTTTCGATTAATCTCTTCCGTGAGAAGACTAGACTCCACATTAGTACTTGTCAACTCATTCGCAGGAACCGAGTTACTTATGGCTGTCCTAAATGTGTCCCATGACTCAGGCAACGTGACAAGTAAAAACATAGCTTTTACATTTTCCTCAAACGTAATTTCCTACGTAGCAAGTTGGCTGAAAATTGTATTGAACTCATTCAAATGCGCATTCATGGAAGCACCTTCCTCCATTCGCAAATCAATAAGCTTTTTAATCCAATACACCATAGAAGCAGCCGAATGCTTATCATACATATCGCAAATCCGCTGCCATAGCTCATAAGCTCCACCTTGTGCATCTTTCACATTGTAATAAACAGACTTTGAAAGGGAAAGCCTAATGGTAGACCTACACATCTCATCCAACTCCTCCCAATCATCCCTCTCCATGTTCTCTGGCTTAACTCCCTGCAACTTTAGAGGTCGAATCTGTTTCTTCTGCACCAAGACATCCCAAATCTGATCTTTCCAATATGAGAAATTAGCACCATCCAATTTCTCAATATTGAAAACTGTGTCCTCTTTAGTGCCCATTACAACAAGAATGCAACAATGAGAAACCTGTAACCAACCAACAAACTGCCACAACAAAGTAGGGTTGCAAATCTGACAACACCTGCTGCTCAATCAAAGAGCAAACGCATAGAGTATAAATCAGCCCATAATATGGTCAAAAAACGTACGTAGAAATCCACAAACAAATGCATAAACCCGTGACACCTGTAACTCAACCGGCCTAGGCAAACCGTGCCACAAAATGCATCAACAATGAGCTGTCATAGAGGCATAAACATACTCCATGTCTGAATAACCACAATAGAGACATAAGCTGACCAAGCTTACACAAATCCGTGAGCATAAATGGATCCAAGTGAGCATATAACCAATGCACAAGCTCAACGAAGTCCAATCTCTACTGTCAACCAAGTACCTGTCCGTACTCAAACCACAACACTGCAAGCAAGAGAAAACCCGCTCTATGTATAAGTGAACCAAATCTCCACAATATCATGCATAAAGAGTGTCTGTCAAACTGCCATATCCACATCCATCAACATACATAGATGATGTAAACCTATAGCTCAAGCATAAATAGACTGCCCAAAAGAGTAGAAGCTCCCACTCAAACCACAACCATATACATGGCTGTCCCACAGTCAAAATACATGTTTTGTAACCACAGAAGAAACCTGTATCCAAAGCTCCCTGTAACCTGTAACCTATACCCGTACCTGTAGTCGAAGAAGACAATGTCGCCAAACTCCCACTCTATCTGTGTGTATGAGGCCACTCCAAGAAGAGGCTACACACTCTCAAATGAGCTGTGGGCTCACGTAAGTGGAAGACACTACAACAATGGCACCTGTAATGGCTATGGAAGCTCTGGCAGCAGAAAACTACCAAAGAGAGATGAAAAAACGTAGCTCCTAGTCTGTAGCTCGGATGGGATTTCTGATGGCACGAATGGCTCCGAAAGGGGGGTTAAACCCCAGGACACCTGCAACACCTGGAGAAAATACTCGTGGAGTGCTGAACCTTCCAATGCCAAGCTCAGAAAAACCTTCTGCTCTTTGGAAATGCGCGCGTGCGCGAAACCGAAAAACGGCAATGAAACAGCAGCAAGTTTCAACACACTCAACAATGATGATGAAGCTCTCAATGCTCTCACTACCAAGCTCTGATACCACTTGTTGGGATCGTAGAGCACACACACAGAGAGACAACACGAAGAAGGAGATAGACACAGTGTATGGTGGGGCGGTACTCACACTACAATGTGTAGTTATGAGTATAGTTATTATGAATGAGTAAATGAATGGCTGTACATGGGCGGCTGAACAACGGGCAGCCGGGCACACGGGCCTTTAACCCAACAGGTGACGCTTGGGAAAAGGGTGCGGCAACTGCCCAATTTAGCCCAGCAAATGGCGTGAGGGGACATGCCTCTTGGGAAGGGGTGCATCCACATCTGCTAAAGGGGCACGACAAGAGAGGCACCGCATGACACAATCGGCGAAGAGTCACCTCAAGGAGGCACGGACGGCTACCAAGAGGCACAACCCAATGAAAGGGTGCCGATGAAGAGGTGCATCGCGAGTCTTCCATCGGGAAATTTCAGCACGCACATCGGGTATGCCATCCCTCCGTACATATATCTGTATTAAGTATGTAAATGGTGGAGTTTAGGAATACCTCACATTAGCTAGTATGCCATCTTTCCTCTGCTACCATACAACTCTGGAAGAGGGGTAGAGTGTAGAGGCGAGGGCGAGAGGCTCACAACCTTTGGGTCCCGGGAAAATTTTTGCTATGATACCACTGTGAGGATTAGTGGTGCTAATCCTATCTTTAATACTAAAACTTCATACTTAAGATCAAACTAAGACTCAAGAGACGAGAACATTGATGTTTGATTGATTGAATGACTGTGTGAATCTATGTAAACTGAGTACAATAGGCTCTTTATATAGGAGACGAAGAGACACAAATGAAAAGACATGACTTTAAATGTAAAGACACATCCTTTCGGCGAAGAGCTGCAACCATTGGGCGAAATGGTGTGACCAGTCGTCGAAGGAGTGTGGCTTTTGACGAAGAGGCATGTCTCTTGAGCGAAGACTCGTGACCATCCAAGCGTAGGGGTCCTCCTTGGCATGGCACTTCGCGTATCTGCATCCATGAGTAAGTGTATATGCTGTAACTTAGTCACAATCGTGACAGATGGGATAGCATGTCCACGTACACATAGGGTTAGATGTGCACGTGACATCCCCTCCTTTTCAAGGTGAGATACTAGTACCGAGCTGTATGGCCGCCAAAGAGTCGGCCAACAACTTCAGAGAATCTTCACTGGTTCACTCTGCTGCGTGGGTCTTGCGATACTTGAACTTCGGAAAGGTTTGCAATGCTTGCTTCTTTGGGCCACGTTGAAAGCGACCACAAATACTCGGTTTCTGATCCTTGTCTTCAATGCCGTCTACGATCTCGTGTCCATCTGCGTCCAGGAGCTCCGTTGAGGGTCCATCCTGAAACATACTAAAACACAAAACCATAAACTCATCTGTCCAATACAAAAAATGTGTGCGAAACTTAACCTTTTTCCTTACACCTATCCACTGTGGCAAACCACGAAGGGAATACCAATGCTTGTTGGACAAGCGTGCTACTGCTTTGGCGGTGACTGTGTCACGAAATGTGCCTATCTTTTCTAAAGTACTGTCTATGCATCTATGCTCATCCATGAGTGAATCATGTGCAACGTGCAATATGGCTTTCCTATGAGAAGAAAACACATAACGACGTTGACGAACATACAAGAAACTGTCACGAATGAAACAATGAATCAATGCAAAGAGACTAATCAAGAGAGAGAAAAATACTCCTTGATGGGGTGCTTGTGATCTCGACTTGGAAGTCAAGATCGGTCCTGTGTGACTGTTCGGAAACCCAATACCTTCACATCGCTTTTGATGATACACAGTGCAGATGATGAATTAGCTGTTACAGTTGAGTCTGAGCCAAAACCAAATCCAGCAACATATCTCAAGCAGCCTTTTTATAAACCATATCTGGACCTATTTCCTGATGATTTGCCAAGCACTTGGCCTCAATCTATTGAGGTAAAGGTGTTGTGCCTTGCCCGGACGCCCAAGCTATGGGCACCTGCCCATTGACCTTATTGTTTGTACATATACAAACCAATAAGGAGTAGCTCACTTTGAGCCCTACTCCACCCACACGGCATGCTTCTCTCCTTCTCCCCTTCCTGCATGCACACATAGCACTGGATTTTCACTGCACATGCACACATCCGTGCACACGCACTCTTCAACCCTATGTAAAGGTGCACGATCTTCTCAAGGATTCTATACAGTGTATGCAATGTACACAGGTGGACGTTTGAGAGGGGAATATCTAAAATAGCTTGAAAGTTTGGATCTTTAGAGTGTCGATCTGGGGCTTTGTTCCAATTAGCAGGATTTAGCTCCTTTGTTGCACCCATGCAGTAGATACAGGGGCTTTTGGCATTGGCACCCTTTGACACATTGTACATACACTTTAGTGTCTCCTCCCATGTGCCATTCCACCTTGTACCTAGCAAAACCCTCAACATCTAACTCCTCCCTAACATGTTGGGCTTTGATTATTGCAGGGATATTAGTGCGGTGGAACGACTAGTCGATCATCCAATTGATCTTATTCTTGGCAGTACTCCACCTTCTCGAGCTTCATATAGAGTCTCTTATTTAGAATCACAGGAAATTCAAAAGCAACTTGCAACCTTATTGGATAAAGGTCATATTCGTCCTAGTAAGAGCCCCTTTGGTGGATGCCAAGTCCAGAGGCTCGGGAAAAAAAATCCCCTTGTGAAGAATACACTTACTATGCGTGTATATTCATAACTATACTTAAATAAAAACTAAACTAGAAATAGAACTATAGACAAGAGACTCAAGAGACTGAATGTGTATTGGTTTTGATTGAATCTGTTACAATAGGTTCCTTATATAGGAATTGAAAGAACACAAGTGAAAAGACATGACCATTGGTCAAGAGACACAACTTTAGGCCAAGGGTTGTGATCGACAGAGTCATGACCATTCGATGTAGAGATGCAGCCATTCGCTGAAGAGGCATGTCCATTCACCGAACAGGTGTGACCTTTGAGCGAAGAGACGCATCATTTGGAGAATTGGGGTCTCTGATCTGGTGCATCTTCATGTCTGCATTAGAAACAAGCAAGAGAGGTGATACTAGCTTCAAGGAGAGGCTCACTATAGGACTTGTTTCTAGAATTACTTCAACCATTTGGAATCCTTATTGGTACTTGTGGTAGCAGCATTGGAGCTGTATTGCAATAGGAAGGACATGTTATTTCCATTAGATTGCTTACATAGGCAGAAAGAGTTTCTCAAATTTATGAGGAGCTTTTGGTAGCTCATGGAAGCATTATGTGTGGGTGTAGATTTTATAGTCAATACAGATAATCAGAGCTTACAGTATTCTCTCACAAAGCTGTTTGAATGATAGATGAGATGGGTACATGTGATAGGAAAGAAGAATGCAGTTGTAGATGCTTTATCACTTCAGCCTCAAATGGCAGCAGTGTTGGCTCATCATTAGTTGGATGAGATGAAACATCAACCGCCGTATGTAGGCACAGAGGTATTGAAGCGACTTTAAAGAAGAGACTTATTTTTGTTGGCCTCAACTAAAGCAGGAACGAACGGGAACGGGAGGGTCTAGAATGGGACGGGAACGGGGGAGGAGGAGGGGGGGCCGGAATGGGGGGAGGAGGAGGGGGGGCGCTTGAATTGCTTGGCCCCAAATCTTCTCCCAAACAACCCCAAAAGTGCCCCCAAACAGCCCCAAATCTGTCCCCCAAAATGCTCCTTTTGCCCGTTCTGCCCCCTATTCCGCCATTCGGTTCCCCGTTCCACCCCGTTCCCCCTTCATTCCGGAACAGCTTTCCGTTCCCGACTTCGTTTTGGAAATGGGAGCCGTCCGGAACGCCGTTTCGGAACGTTTAGGCCGCGTTCCGCCCATTCCCTGTTACACTGAACTAAAGTCAAATGTGAGATTTTTGTTTGAGCTTGTGCGATTTGTTAAAAAGTCAAATATGATCGATATAAAGCACCAGGGCTACTTCTGTCATTGCCTATTCCAGGTAGTACATGGGACAATATTGCTATGGTTGCTGTTGTTAGTCCTTTTTTCTTTGGATCTCCCTAGAACAAAGGGTGGGCTTGATGGTATCTGGATCATTGTGGACAGGTTCATGTGCCAATATTGCATCCTTTGAACAACAGCAAAAAGGAAAGGTAAAGGTTTTGAAAGGTAACGAGAATCCACTTTATACATGCCCTGAGACATGCCTGAATGGGAGTGAGATAATGCTAATAGACATAGTGTAGCTTTCCCTAATGGATATCTATACAAATAGTGGTCCGTCTACTGATAACGAATCTATGTATTAGGGATCTTTCAGTTTTTTAGTTTTTTAAATCGGAGATTTGTAACTGATTTGCCATTCTGCTGGTTCTTCTTACAGGTAATAATCGGGGAACAGATCAAGAGGAGAAATATCACCCTGGTAAACACAGATCTTTATCATCAAAGGTGGGCAATTCATCTTTCCAAATTTTTGTAGCTAATAGCTAACCGTGTTATACATTCCAAGGTGTTACTGCTCTTAATGAGGATTCTTCCAGCTGAACGATTGTGCTGTTGTAGAGTTGCAATGACTTATGTCTCCATTCCCAAAGTACAAGAGAATAAGATCGTAATGATCCCGCAAGTGGTGGCAACAAACACCATATGTTTAATGAGCTTCTCTTTCAAGCTTCTAGTATTCCTCATCATGGGTTTACAACTTTGAGAAGTTCAACATATGAAAAAGTTTAAGCAAGATATAATTGCAGCCTGTGAAGAGTCTCCTGTGTATTTATAGATACAATCTGCTTTTAAATAGGTGGATACATGTCAGAAAGTGGAGTATAATCTCCATGTAACCATACAAGGTTGGTTTGGTGCCAAAGTGCATCACACAGGCACTGTAATAGTATATAGATTTTCATTGCATGCTTAGCAGTCTGTCCTAGAGAGTAGTACAAAGAGTGTTGTACAGGTTATCTTTCATGATTGGTTGCACTGCATGTCTAGGGGTAGAATGCACATTATACAGCTTGGTCTTGCTCTATGGGGTACTCGACGAGGGTGCATATTCTTCCTGTCTCTGGGTGCCAATCAGTGTTTCCTGATTGAATTGAGTCTATTTTGGCACAAGCTTTCTCCTACAACTGTCGACATTGCATATTTTGGTGGCATAAAACGCACAGTCCCTACTGTAACACTTGATTCAAAAGAAAGTTAGCCATGTTTGTCAGTTAATCAATAAGTACTGCAAAGTAGTCATTACTATCTGTGACACACTTTTTGGTGTGGAGTCAAACAATTAGGGTTTATACATCATCCAGCATGTACATAGCAAACCTTTTTCATATTTTCTGGTCATTTTTGTGTCTGAGTTTGTTTCGTTTGATTTTTTTTTTCCAAAAAAAGAAAATCGTTCTATTAAAAACACCTCAAGGGCACAGACCTTAATGTAAAATTACATCATCGTTATACAAAGAATAAACCATAGATGGTATCACCAAAAGATAAAAAACCCTAGGGCAATCTAAGATACAAGATTGCCTCAAATCAAGGCTAAGAATGGGGATTAGGTGTAGAAGATCTCCTAGGCATAGAAGTCTTCAAAGACTTCTCCTCAGCAGACTTCTTAGCAATTTCTGCCAAAGAAGAGAAATGCCGCTCGTAAGCTGAAATTATGCCTTCAGAACTACTGCTGATGTCCAAATCAGTGCCCTAGGGATCAGGTGGCGGATCATGAAGAGGTGTTGTCGAAGAAGTATCTGAAGAGGGAAGAGAAGCAAGAACTCTGTGTCTATACACAAGCTTTGGAACCTTTGTCCTCCGAGCTCGTTGTCTTCTTTTCTTCGCTTCCTTCCTCCTAGCCTTTTCTGCTTCACTTCTTTTCCTTACACTACCATCTTCCAATCCCCCATTTCCATGAAGTGCCTCTTGCTCTGATGCATGCTGCCTCTGATCAGGAGAAATCCTACGACGAGTACAAACTGCAGCAACATGGCCTTTCCTGCTACAAACAAAGCAGTGGCCAGGAAGACCAATGAAGAAAACTCTCTGCAAAATTTCTCCTCCATGGATGGTCGGAAGAGAGATAAATTGTGGAGGGTTCTTCACCAAGGATGGGTAAAGCACCATCCTAATGGAGATTGTGTGATCCCCTCATTGGGGATCACAACATCTCCGACCACAAAGCCCATACACCTCCCAATTTCATTAACATGTGGAGCGTATTCTGGAAGAAGTCCTGGAAATCTAGCTGTAACTGTAGTTGCTCCCTCAAGTCCATTGAGATCCATTCCTTGAGTCCATCTAGCAAGAAAACCTATAGCAAAATGAAAGTCCACAGGACTCTGTGCTAAGACCTCGATGGCTTGATCTGTAGACTCAAACTACACTCTGAAGAAGCCTCTCCAGAGAGGGGAGACATTCACAATCTTGAAATTGACATGAAAGAGCGAAGCCTGAAAATAGTCCTTCAATAGCGCTTCCCACCACTTTACAAGCCAAAGAACTTGACTCCAGGCTCACCGTGGATTCGTGAATGGCGCGTATGGTGTCAGAAGAGAGACGAATACCAATTGCAAAAGCGGAAGGGGGGGTTCGGAGGGCCTCTGATGGGTCTCCTGAAAAGGTTTCTCGAAGAGGAACGTCCGACTCTGCTGCATTCTTCTCTTTCCCGATTTTGAAGCTTTCCATCTTCAAAACAGTCTGCACCCACAGAGAAAGAGAGAGAGAGAGAGAGAGAAAAAACAGACAAAGAATTAGCGCTGAAAAGGTTCCTCGAAGAGGAACGTCCGGCTCTGCTGCATTCTTCTCTTTCCTGATTTTGAAGCTTTCAGTCTGCACCCACAGAGAAAGAGAGAGAGAGAGAGAAAGAACAGACAAAGAATTAGCACTGAAAAGAGAAAAAAAAGGGGTGGGGGGGCGATGCACAACAGAAGCAAAAAAGAAAAAAAATTCGCGAGAAAACAAAGGCAGGAGGGGGGCGCACTGCAGAGGAGGGGGCAAAAACTCTGGAAGGGAAGGGGGGGGGGTAAGGGGGGAGGGACATCTTATCTTTGCTCGCGACTTCCAACAGAGTTGTTTCGTTTGATTTCTTAAAATGTACACTCTGTTCGATTTTCTATCAATTAGAGTATTCACCCTGTGAACTTTGCTATGCAGAGATGCTTTGCTTCAGGAAATTGAAGCCCTTGCCTTTAGGAATCCACAGAGCATGTTGGTAGTAAAAGCTATTTATCTGCCTGTCTCTACGCCCTTGTATTTTAGGGATAATTCTCATTCCCCTTTTTGCAGGTTCAATCTTGGAAATCAGAAGTTGATGGCTACAGTAGCGAAATTTTGATTGCGATAGTCGAGCATCGTAGTAATATAAAAGTGGAGAAGAAGAAGTACAGGCTTTTGCTGGTGAGATATTGCACACAATGACTGTTATTAAGTAAACATCAACGGTGATATTTACATGTGTCTCTGTTTTGAATAGAGTTTTGGACAACATGGTAGGGAGTTGATCACAAGTGAAGTTGCTTTGAGGGTACTGGGCATTCTGGTTGGTGAAAACGAACCTGCTGTTTTCAACAATGTGACAATCACGGTGATGCTGCAAAAGCTGATTATAAAGGTAACTCTAGTTTCTCAATGGTTTACAAGAGGCAATATTGTTTGAGAAATGATGCTAAAGACCAGAATTTGAACATGGTAAGGATTGTCTGAAGAAATGTCGCAATCGGACTTTAGGATTTCATCTTTAATGATTAAACTACAATGCAAGTGTGGAACATCCTTAAAGTTATCAAACAACAATGCAAGAGTGCAACGTCCTTGACGGGCGAAAGAGAGGGAGAGAAAAAAGCTCACTATTTATGTGTGCTAGAGGTCAAAAATGATTAAACTACAATGCAAGTGTGGAACATCCTTAAAGTTATCAAACAACAATGCAAGAGTGCAACGTCCTTGCACGGGCGAAAGAGAGGGAGAAAGAAAAAAGCTCACTATTTATGTGTGCTAGAGGTAAAAAAACTGGCGTATGAGACAAATTGATGTGCAACTGTCTGTCCTCTGGACATCATGAAAGTGCAGTTATATCTAAAGCTCCCCGCATTTGTTGGGGGGCTAGACTCTTCCCTTCAGCTAGTCATGACAGCCCACAATCAGAGGCGCTTTGGCCATTTCCTCTTGGATGAATATGGGCACAAAGAGAGGGAGATTATCCGGCTCCTATATCTTTGTAGTGGTCACATCTGCATAAAAGTGTCCCTTACTCTCCACCTCTGCCTACAACTAAGCTCGTGTCAGATGACCCTAGTATGCTTGTAACACAGAAAATCTCTCAGCTCATTACTGATGCTAAAGTATAGAAGATCGTGACTCATAACATTAGTTTTCCCAAGGTTCATTGCAAGTCCTCACTCTGTGCAGAGGCAATACTTAAACCAAAAGATGCACTTTGAGGCCTGGTTGTCTTATCATACAACAGATAGTCCTCCATGCTCATACAATGATGTACTTTCAATGGTTGTTTGAAATTGAAAGATGCGCTTGGAAATCCGGTTATCTGCTCTAGTATGCTCCAATTCTTACATCTTTGAGGTCTCTTGGGATTGTTCTTGTGATGTAAATATTCTCTTCTTCTTTTTGTTCTCCATCTCCTCCTCCTGAACTTCAAGAAACTCTTTTGATGTAGGCTCCTCTTGGACTAAGTATGGGTAGGTGAGGATGCTGTAGTATTTAGTTAATACTATATATACTTAGATGAATCTAGGATAAGCCCAGATTCACCTTTAAAGGAGAACGCAAGGTATAGACTCATGGTAGTCATCCACAAGACAATATAACCATCATGCATGATGGAGCTGATAGTTATATTGTCTTCTAGATGACTACCATGAGTCTAGAAGTGACACTTTCCTTTATGGGGAATCTGGACTTTTCCTGGGTGGTGACCCCTTCCCCTCATATATGGGAAGAGAGGTGCTACTTGACCTCATGCAGCATGCTAAAGTGTCCCAAGACACGGACAGCAGTTACAATTGGCCTTGGGTTCACACTGGGTGGACTCTTGCTAGGGCAGTGACACGTGGCAGACAAAGGGCGTGGTGGTCTAGAGGACACCGTGGCGAGTTCACCGCCACCATAGTTCAGAGATAGGAGTAGTTGTGTTGTTAGAGATATTTGTGTTAGCCGTTGGCTGCCCTTTATGTTTTGTATATATGCTCAGTTGGTTGTTTGAGAGATCCATGTGTCGTATGAGTCATTGAGTCTAGAATCTTGTGTTCCTGTCTAGCACTTGCGCACCTACACTCTCCCTGCACAGTTGGAGCCTCAACACCCCCATTGTGCCCGTGAGTCCTGGGCTTGGAGCTGAGTGTGCTGCCAGCTAGAGTCTGTATTGGTTCTATGAGTATAGTCAAGCTTCCATTGGGTTTGGAGTTTGCTGTTGTGTCATTTTGAGTAGTTCTTGCTACACCTGATGTTGTCCCCCATCCATCAGAAAAAAAAAGGGCTAGACCTGTAAGCTGTATGGGCACCTTGATAAACTAGCATGAATCTGGCCTCTCGAATATGCACACCAAGCCAGCAGTACTGACCGACAGCAACGTAAAACCACTCACTCCCCACGATTCGCCCCTAGGAGTACTCGAGCACTAGCAGCTCTATTTAGAGAGGTGCTAAACTTAACATTTCCTTCAACCACTCAAAAGTAGTAATTTCCTTTGTCCTCGTCTAAAAGGAACCCCTTCTTGGTCAATTCATGGTCAATTCATGCAAGTGAGATGCTGTTACAAAGCGTTAACTTACGTGGCATGGGTGTACCGACTGGATGAGGAGAGCATTGGCCTAGTTGGAGCCGGACTGGAGCAAGGAAAAAAGTCACATTCCCGGTGCGCGTGATATGCGGCGCATTTTGTGGGCTGCTGACATGCCAATGAGGCTGATGTGGCAGTAAGGATGTGCGGACTGCTTTCTGGCTTCAGTTCTTGAGCGCGTTGACATCTTGGGCTGGCTCAGTAGCACGCGGTTTCAACTTTTTAATTGTTGAGGGGAACAATACAAGACAGGCATCTTGTGGTTGAGGCCTTGACCCCTACACAGGAAGACGAATTTTTAGACATCATAGCCACCGGGAATGCAGGGAACGGAGCCAGAAACAGAGGAATGAGCGTTCCAGTTTGGAGAAGTTGTTCCCTATATTTCCTTTTTTTGGGAAGGTTCCCTGTCTGCATTTCCCACAAGAATGCGTTCCCCTTCTGGGAACGCAGGTAGGTAACTTGTTCTATTTATGAGATTTTCTATAGCGTTCAGTAATTCTGTGCCTATTAAATCACTATGTTGGTGTCAACAAATGTTGCATTGGGTCACCGTGCTCGTGTTTGAATATGCGTCTACATTGGTTGCCGTCTTCTCAGCACTGTAATATAATTAAATCAATGTGAGTTTTCTCTGTTCTTGGCAGCTCCTGCTCCCTGTTTTCCGTTTCATGTGGCTGTCTTTCATGTGGCTGCCTGGACCTTCGGTGTGGAGCGCCAATTGAGGAGATGGCATGGGTCCTTAAAGAAGGCAGAAAAGGGTTGGATGTCACAGGAACTGAAGAGGGAGCCGGAGGTGAAGGCACTAGAGGCAAGAGGCAATTGTGGAGGGGAGTAGCTGGGGGGAGTGTATAGATATAGTCTGTGCTGGTAGAGCTTGAGAAGCGACTACCCTACCATCTTCATATATTTATCAGTTTATAATGATACATGGTATGATAGCACAAGCTCCCACATGCTTTTTAAAAGGAATTGCTTTTCAGAAATTCTTTCAAATCACAATCAAGGTTTCACTATGGTTTAACTTTTGCTTAAATGAAAGAGACTGTAGTTGCCAATCTACATTTACATAGTGTAAAACCTTCATGTTTTTTTGCTTGTCATCAAAACTTTTTTTCTTTGTCACCAAACAAATGAAGGTCACTGATTATGCCTTTTTTCTTTCCTCTTAAAAAGATTTCGATTTACTTATGCGACAGGCTTCTTTTTCTGAACAAGGGGTGGATTTTTGTGACATAAGCATGATGGAAGACATTTTAAGTCATTGTAACAAGCAATCTTTTTCTTGCCAGCGGTTTATCAAACATGCTGCCTTGTATGTTTTTCACGTCATTCACCAAGAGGAAATGCATTATTTACTACAAAGATGTTCGTAATTCTTGTCCCTATGAATGTAGATAATACCCTTGGAGAACTATAATGGACGCAAGATAGTGGAGAATGGACAATTGTGTGAGCGGAAAAATGGTAATTTTAGTAATATACCACTTTTTTGTAAAATGATTATAATTCTAGTTTTGTAACTGGGCAGTATAGTGTCTTGACACTCTTTAAGTGTCCTCTTTCTATACCAACCTTTTCTATTTATTTTGTGAAGCTAACAACAAGCTTTTTAGGTGTTGCTCATATTTTAGTTAGGTTATGAGACGAAAAGACTGAGAATTTTTGTCCATGTCAATCGAATATTATATGAAGGTTTTCATTATTTGCAAAGCTATGATCGAAAGTTGATCTTTAAAATAAAAGTGATATTTTTTGGAGCTCCAATCTAGAGTATATTTTGTAGGTCAAGTCCCATTTTGAAAACTATCATGTATAATTTATAAAAGAAATATAATTTCCACCACACAACAATTTAGATAAAATTATAGATGCTTCAAATGCATTTTTGTCAAATAATTATCTATGATTTGTTGAAATTGACAAAAAGTCTGGAGCTTATGTGCAATTTCATGGTTAATCTCCTACTTTCATTACTAATTATCATCATTAAATATCATTATTAGATGGCATACCATAGTTGATTTCAAAAAATAAAATAAAAAATTCATTGTGCATTGTAAAAATCTCCTACTTTCGTTACTAGTTATCATCATTAAATATCATTATTAGATGGCATACCATAGTTGATTTCAAACTTGTTTGAAAAGTTTTTTAGACGCTTGAAGGGTTTGAACTTTGAATGACTTTTCAAATCCGATGATAATTGGGTGAGAATAAAGGAGTTTTCTATTGCAATGGCCATTGACCTTTGATTGACCATAATGTTGAATAGCATAATTCAAGAAGATGCTTGTAAATGTTTTGTTTTATTAATGATCATTTTGGAGCTAAATGCAACAATGCTAAAAAATTAGGGTCCATTTTATTCGACCCAAGGGTCTGAATCAAACTCAACTCTCTTTGATGTTTGATTGGTGTTTGAAAAAACCGTGTAGCATGCATGTGTATATATAACTCTATTTAACTTGAAATTACACAAAGAACATAGTTTACTCTATATGGTATATATGATTGGATGCATGAAACTTGTGTGTTGGACTCATTATCGTTTGATACGAACTTAAACAATTATCTATCAGCTCACTCAGATTGCTATATTAATATAAAAAAGTTGTCTAATTTTTCCCGTGATCTTTTTTTTAATCTAACCTTGCGATACCTAATCTTTGAAAACATCGCATGCAGTTTTGTGAGGGTATTTTTTATGGTTCCAATGCTTTATGAGGGTAACCTTAAAAGTCTATGGAACTAATTTTAATATTACTCCAATAATTTTTGAAGATTTGCGAGGGTAACCTTAAAAGTCTAAGGAACTAATCTTAATATTACTTCAATATTTTTTAAAGATTCTTTCTATTTGCAAATAGCATTTTCTTGAAACCTAGCAAGTAGGACACTTAAATATCCTGTTTTAGTACCAAACTGGTGCTGTTAAACCTTAATCAACAAATCATGGCATTAATTTGAACTACTAGTAAGAGTTTTGAAGTGATGAGATTTGCAGAGAGAATGGCATTAGAATGTATTTTTCATTCTTAAATCCTCACTATCAACAAATGTACAATACTGATTAGTATGAGTTGTGAATAAAACTAGTTGATGTGAGCGTATGAGATGGAATTTTCTATCAGTGTATGCAAGACATGTTACCAAGCTAGAGAAGTCAAAAGTATGTATATGATGAGAAACCTTTACCAATAATGTGTCACACTATAAATGTGCTAATTGGATTTGCTTGAAAATGTTTTCTCACCTTATTAATTGCTTGAATCAAACCCTTTACGTGAGAATCGCCACAGACCTATTTAACATCGCCGCATTCAGGCCATTATTGAGAGGCATAGGGCAGCTCCTACAAGATTCTTTACAGAGGAGAAGATTGATGCCATGATGTAGCGGCCCATGAGAGAGTTTATATGATGGTACTTACAGTGGCATTCCACTAAGGAGATTAGGCTTTGGAAGATAGGGCACAAGCTGGCTCTACTGGATCACTTATATCTTCACATTTTAGCACTTGTTGTTTTCGTTTTTTGTGTTTTCTGTATGGCACATTGGGATCATATGACGATGATATACATTTTCTGGTTACATACGTTCTTTAGGCCTTTTTCAGACGTTTCATTTCATTTCTCTCTTTGATTCACAGATGTTTAACATCTTTAATGAGAATTGCATTTGAACTATGTATTATATTAACTTGAGAATTGATCATTTCTATTCAAGGCTGTATTGCTTGTTGCGAGCTGCCAATGCTTGCATTGTACTGTGCATAAATTTTTATATGTCTTATTGCATATCGTGACTAGATGTAATCAGGGAGAACTGCTATAGACATTTGTGGAACTCAGCAGGAGGTTGCAACATGTGAACATCATTGAAGGGTACCATCAACAATTGGCGGCAATTTGTCCATCCTCACCATGGTCAAAGAACGTCTCACAACTGGTGTAATGGTTTAAGAAGATGAGTGCATTTATGATTGAGATGCATTTTCAATGGATTTCAATTGAGCTCTGATGACATTAGTGGGGATGCTGGTGCATCTAGTTATTACTATTCATGATGGTGCCAATGGTTATATTGTCTTTTGGATTACTACCATGAGTCTGCAACTAGTATTTTCTTTTTTTCAGGTGAATCCTGGGCTTTCATGGATTCATCTAGGTACATGTATAGCTAGATTGTCGGTACATGTATGTACATAGTCACATAGAACAGGAAACAGAAACGAGAACGAGATCGGAAGGGTAACTAAGATGGAAACAGCTTGCTCTTTGCAATGGAATGGATTAGAAACTGCTTCATATGGTTATATTCTGTATGTAACCGTCAGAATTCATCAAGAAACGGCACAAAGGAAACGAAAAATGGGCGACTTTGGAAACAGAGTTTTCGATTTTCCCCAAAACGGAGATTCCTTGTGACTATGGCTGAATATGCAGGGGCCTGTGCCAGAGAGAGGCACCCTCGTCCTCTAAAACTCAGGACCTGACCATGTGAATATATTAATGTGTGTCCTTTGCCTGGGACAGTACGTGGGTCCTAGCTTTTGTGAAAGCCAACGGAAAGCTCCTTGAATGATAAATCCAATAAAGTGCTGACACCTCCCAAACCAAGTTGGCATTTCCAAGACAGTAAGTGCGATTACAAGGTGATACGTGTTTGAGAGGCTGCAAGTAGACAGTTAAGTCGATCTCAATTAGCTAGTTAAGTAGAGAAGGCTACTCTAAGAGATCCAATTGTTGCTTAGCTTCCAAAATTCTAGGAAAGTTATTTTTCAATGAGATTCCCATCTCCTTTTGGTTTCTATTGAAAAGACATTGAGACCATCTTTCTAACATTCCCCACATTTTCAGGAAGAGGGGTGGACATCAACAGGAATTGGAGCTTAGATTGGGGGAAAAAGGAACAGGTCAGAAGTCTTAGAGAATTTTATTATTATTTTTAAATACTTGAGCTACCTCCCCCCAAGCAACTGAGTATGGATTGTGCATATCTAAGCTAATAAAGTGTAGTTTTATGCTATCCAAGCAGGATTTTGATCCTGCTGAAGAATTTCCAGGAAATGCCCCTTTCAGTGAGCCAGAGACAAGAATAATGAGAGACCTTGCAAGTTCGTTCAAGCCCCATCTTTGGATAAATGTGCATTCAGGAATGCAGGTTATGTTCTCTTCATAATAATGCTGTTTGTTTTCTGTAAGTTGGTGCTCTCAGCCTGCATTTATCAAATAGAAGCTCAACTTATATTGAACCGTTTGTTACTAGGCAATGTTCACGCCTTATGATCACAAGCGCGATTTGCCGGATCCAAGGGTTGCGGAGCCCATGAAACTTCTTCTGCAGAAGTTGAATCACTTGCACTGTAATAACAGCTGTGTGATTGGATCTGGTGGCAGTTCGGTTGGGTGAGTAGGAATCGTGAATCTTTTGCCCAAGACGAGCTGATAGCTTTTCAAGGTGACAAAGTCCTTTTCTTGCAGGTACCTTGCTCATGGGACAGCAACAGATTATATGTATGAGGTTTTGGGAGTGCCTTTGGCATTCACGTTTGAGGTTTGCTATTTATCCTTAGCATTCATACTTCGCACAAGTGACTGCATGGCACTGTACTAATTGTTTGAACGTGACAGATATATGGCGATATGGAAGCCCCTAATGAAGATTGTTTCAGGATGTTCAATCCAACAACTTTGGAGACCTATGAGGTAGACTTATTCATCTGGCTTGCACTACTTCCAACAGTACAATAGTTTCTCTTGACAAGCTGGCCCAAAGTATGCCTTCTAAGCACTAATTTCATTACTGCAGAGCATTGTCACAAATTGGTCAATGGCATTCATCACTATTTTTGTGAAATTAGAAACCCTGTTTTATCTTCATGGCCTCTGTTCATGTCGAGGCAAAATGATGGTGCCCTCCTTGGAAGGAAGTTCAACCCTAACAAAGTTTTTACTTTTGGGCACTCAGTTAGAGCTAGGGAGTGGAACAATGATGTCCAGACCCTCTTTGAGTTCATTGTATTATTTTCAGCTTCTTACTTGGCCTTCGTTTGGTATATATACTTGAAGCCTTGGGACTGGGCATTGCAAAGGTTAAGGACCATGTTCCCTTTTAACACACTACATTCTCATAATCAATTCAACTAGACACGTGTAACAATTCACATAGTAGGCATGGTTATGACCAATTTACAATAGTCATTAGTGACATGACATTTTCCAAGCAGCCTAGTGGTGATAGGTGTAGATGTGATAGCCAATAGAGAAAAGAGGAGAGTGTAATTTGTGGAGGGCGTGAAAATCCTAGGATGTATTGATTACAGCCCCATATCGATTACAGGGCTTAGTTAACTACTTTCCACTGGTTGATTGTCCCATAATAAGAATGAGTGGCCAATAGAAGCATTGCAACATCCTTTGCAAGAGTGGTTTTATCGCATAACATCGGTTCTGCAAAATTATTCACTTAGCCCTTTTCCACCACTGCCGAGGTGAAGGGAAAGAAGAGAGGCAGATCCTCGACTTGTTAGACTGCCAAATAAGGGATGCATGCCATGGAAATACTCCTAGTTACATAAACTCTGCTTCCCCAAAAACTGTGGTATAATTTGCCATCAAACTATACATCCCAAAGAAGGGTAGTACAATCCATGGCCATGTTTTTCCTATCATTCTTAATGTCGTGGGTTGCCTCCGGATTAGCCCTTCGAAGCCATGCTATAGATCACTCTTTGCTCAAACTAAAACTTTTGAATTTGGTGAAATAATTGTGATAAGGAAGGCACTAACAAGGTGGCTGCATTGCTTTTACAAAACATTGATTGCGAAAATAATTTGAAGTGGACAGTATCTCGAATTTGGTATGTGTGAATTTTACTCTTTGTGTCTTCAACATAGGATACTCACATATGTAGCCTAGAATGTAATTGTACAACATCTAATCAACAAGATGGTTTTGGTGTCAACAAGAACACAGGACGATAACCGACTCATACTAGAGGTCTAGTGTTCGTTAAAAGCTATCTAAAATTGCAAAGTCCTTGTTAAAATTGAGAAATCCTGGCTAGGTTCCAAGCTTGCCTTGAAGAAAACGGGCAAAATCTTACAAGTTTTATTGTGGCAAATGCTCCAAATTTTGACCTAAGAACCGGAAGAGTTTTAAGTGTTCCCTTATTCTCTTCTCTTAGGAAAAATGTTTTGGCAGGTCCTCAAGAGGTCATTAGAGCACAATGATTGCACAATATCAACTACACATAAACCTTTGATGACTTGAAATAATTAGGGTTACAACGTTGATAATCAAATCATAGAAAAGATCATTGAAGAGAAGGTAGGGAGCGTTGCTTGGCGGACAGGCACTATATAACCCAAATTGGATAGTTGCTTACCTACAACAAGGACGGTAGGTGTCAGGTCAACCCCATGCTAGTCCATTGATGTCCTTTTTACATGTAATTAGTACATGATGATGCCTTTCATGGTAATATTTACACTGATATCTTTTGAAGGTAAGGAGTCCTATTAAGTTTGGAGAGAGAAGAAAAAATCATGTCTTAGTATCAAGGCTAAGCTCTAATAATTTGTGTAACGTTCTTATGTATCAAATTTATGACTTAAACACGTGTATAAAATTCAATAACTTTTATGGTCTTGAAAAAACTCTATGAGATCGGTCATACATGTGACAATACAATGATGTGAACAACTAGATTACCACGTACTTGAAGGTTAGTTTTATTCTATAAAAAGAAAATGTGATTTTGCTCATAGAAAACTTAGTGGCTTGTTTTAGATCTCAAAGTTCTAGACCAATAAGGATTTCCCAATTGTTGTGGGGCCATTGAAGTCACACACATCAACATGGAGCTACCTGATGGAGATGCATATAAACCATAACTGCTCAATGTCATTGCAGGCAGTGGTTGATAGTGACATGAGCTTCCTTGACATCATGTGCGACATGCCATGCATGCGCAATGACAATTGAGTGCTACAAAACTCTTCCCTCTAAGCTAAGGTGCAAAACCATGCAATCGTCAATGTCCTTGCATTGGCGGAAGATAACTTACAAATAAGGGAGTACATTATTGAGGATAGAGGCTACCTCAACCTACCATGGTTGGTGATTTTTTTCACATTGGTTGGATGTAGATGAGGACAAAAACTACAAACTTTCTAGCTCTTGCATCATGGTTGATTGGAAATTTGGATGCTTGAAGCTCATGTGGGGCTACTTGCATTCACGAGTAAAGAATCCTACTATTGACTTTCTTACAAAGGTTTTTGCTCTTTGTTGTATTCTCCACAACATGTGTATTCAATATGGAGCATCCACCTCAAATATGTGCCAGCTATGGAGCATTATCGAGGTCTAGGTAGAACATCCGCGTGCAATGCCTTGTTTGAATACATGAAAGAGGGTTTTATGGATCGATATGCTATGAAATTTGTAATGAGATGCATTATGTATCACTAATATAGTTCTCTCTCTCTCTCTCTCTCTCTCTCTCTCTCTCTCTCTCTCTCTCTCTCTCTCTCTCTCTCTCTCTCTCTCTCTCTCTCTCTCTGGTATTCCATCCTCAATCTTATCATTGTGAACAAGGAGGAGGATGCCATATTGGAAGCCCGGGGAAGTCACTCTCTATAGGAAAGGACATGCCACTCGTGAGAAGAGAACCTTGGAAACCCCCTATTTATGACTTATGTGAAATAAAAATGAACCCCCTTTCTACACTTATTTGACATGCAATTTGTTTGTTGAATTTATTTCTTTTAACAATGGATGATGAGTATTGGTAGATATCCCACCCCATTCGAGCGCAATTATTGCGCAAGGAAGTGTCTCAATCCACTCATGGAGTTTTTGAGATCTTAACCCGATGAGAAGCTAAAAAATTTTGAACACTATTTACATTAATGTTACCTTGTGTATTTGTATTCAATTTTGTTTTATACACTTTTTTTATTTATTTTTATTCTAATTTACATAATCCGTGTTAAGCGCTGTTAGAGCAAGAGGAGATATCTTCACCAGAGTAGCACACTCATATGCTTTCATATAGTCTTTTTATTATATGCATATATGTACTTATTGGGGATGACATGCCTCTCCCATTTTGTAATTGAACATTTTGCTTTTATCCATATGTTATTCTGCTTTGGCATTGGCAAATTCAATGCATTTAGCAACTTTATAGCAATGAAATACAAGATCCCTCCAAAATTCATTTTGTCTCTACTTTTTCACGTTATGTCGGTGTTTTGCAATGCAAAGTTATGAGGGAAAGACTCACTACTGTCTATTATTCAGGTTGATTGTGACTATCGGTTACAATGGTTGATTAGGTGACAAGCCTTTTGGTCCTGCCATTACTAGCGGCTCTTCAGCCTATTGATGCAAAAAGAGCGATGCTTTTTGAACTTTCTCTCGGCATCAATATTTACATTGATATGCGTGTCATAAATATCGATTGTGATATTGACGTAAGTACGGACTGTGATATCGACGCTCCGTGAGGGCAAAAAAAATTCGAACTAAGCCGCGAGCTCATTTTGAAATGTTCGTGACAAAAAACAGATCCACCTTCTTTGAGTTTGCTACAGGTAAGCTTGGCCTGTGTGTGTGTGTGTGTGCGTGTGCATTGTGCAGTTATGCACAAAGAAAGACACACAGACATGCATACACTGCAGATCTACACAATAATGTAGATCTGCAAATACATCATTGAATACAACTACCTACGCACACCAAAACCAGAGAAATTTAGAGAAAAAATATTTTTTAATAATTAATTGTTAAATTTAAAAAATTATTAAACTATCAAGGATTTCAATTATTTTTTGTTAATTAATTTTAGTTGTTTTGAGTATCAATATAAGATTGAAAACTTAATTTAAATTTAAATAATAAATTTATGATTATGTTGTTATCAATTCGTGTTAAGTTTAAAAATTGAAGGTTATATTTTTGAATTTAAATTTAAGTGTTCGATTTACTTTTTTTTTTTTTTTACAACGCACCAGAGGGCCCACAGGGGGAGGTGTGTATCCCTTCCAAATATTAGCCATGTTACATGGTCGGGCAAGGGCCGCGTACCATTGGGCAAGAGCCACGCGTAGGCATCACCATGGCCACCTAATTGATGCACCACATGTACTGGGAACAACAGAGAGAACTCGTAGCAATAGCTAGGAACCTCCTCCTCGGGTGACCCACCCCAAGAGGAGGATGCACTCGAGTGTCCAAGGGCAAGAGCCCTAGCAACGTAGAACACTAGGTGAGCACAAGGTGTCCCTCTAGAGAGGACCCAACGGGGGATTTGAACCCACAACCCATAGGTTGAGAAGCCAAAGCCTTACCGTTAGACCAACTCTTTGGGGACTTTCGATTTACTTTTTAAAATTTTATATAGATAAAAGTTTTAAATTTATATTTATAATTTAAAGTTAGGTTTAAATTATAAGTTTAGATTTATATTTAGTGTTAAGTTTAAGTTTAGAGTTTAGATTTTATGCTGTATTAAATGTAATTATGTTTAAATTTAGTTTATAGCTAATATTTTGGTTAGATGTAGTTCTTGAGTTAGAAATTTAAATTTAAAGTTTAAGGTTTAGGTTTAAATGTGTGCTTAACACAAACGGTAAGTTGACAAGCCACTTTTGAAGTCGATATGTTTGCATTTTTCCTTTTAAAAATGCAAATAAACTTAAAAAATAACTTTTCCTCTTGCTGTTTTCACTTGCAAGAACGCATATGGTTTGCTCAAACCATCAAGAGGTAAGTGGGCAAGCCATATAAAAAAAATGACTTGCCCTCTTATTGTTTTTGCTAACAAGAACGCATACGATTTTCTCAAACCATCAAGAGGCAAGTGGGCAAGCCGTATACTAAGCGATGAGCACATATGGCAAGTGTGCAAACCGTTTTTGAAGTTCATTGTGTTTAAAGTCTTAAAAAATGCAAACGAACGTACAAAACAATGTATACACTTGTCATTTGTGCTTGCCACTTTGCATATAGTTTGCCCTTGTACCTATTGATGGTTTGAGCAAAATGGCAAATAGAAATGGCAAGTGCGAAAGCTTTTTCTAATTTTGTTTGCATTTAGGAGAGAAATGTAAACAGCCTTTAGAAACATTTTGCACACTTGCTTGTCGCTTTGTATATGGTTTTCTCAATTGCCTATTGTGTGAGTGCATGTGCGGTGCGTGCGAGTGCGAGTGAGGAAGGAGAGAAGTACACAGCGTGTTGGTGGAGCTCTCAGTGATAATTAAGCTATTTCCTCACTACTCCTTATTGTTCTATATAACCAAAGAATAGAGAATGAGATTAGTACGGACAGTGATGGGTGTCCGGCCAGTTGGCTTGAACCCTAACAATCTCCCACTTGAAGGCCAACGTGGCCCAAGTGGCTATGGATGTAAGTATGTACATCTATACAACCGTGAAGCAATCTTGTGGCTTTACCCTACAACCATCATCTCCATGCAATGTGCAATTTCTTTGAGTGTAAACTCTTTGTGAGAGCATCTGCAGGGTTGTCATCCGTATGAACTTTGACTAGCTAGCCAATATGTTCCGTATCATATGATAACGGACCTCTATGTGTTTTGATTTGGAGTGAAACATGGGGTTCTTTGCTAACGCAATCACACTCTGACTATCCATTAGGAGATTTCGGAGGTCAGTTAGAGGGCCTTATTGAAGAGAGAGAGAAAAGAAGGCGCAACCAATGAGGAGCAACCTTACGTAACGTAGAAATTCATAGAAAATATCCAATAAAATAGAGAAAGTATTTTAAAATTGAGATTTGTCCCATTTTTGTGAGGTAACTTCCTCCTTTTACAAAGTGGGGCCCACTAACACTAGCCATCGAATTGCTGAGACCTGACTGTTGATTGATTGATACATAAGTTTCTCTCTTTATTAAAACATATCCACTCCCTTCATGAATGGATTTCAAAACTCATTCTCCCTCCACTATAGCTTTTCCCTCCACTATAGCTATGGCTTCCTCTTCTTCCCGCCCTAGAAGTTCTAGAGGTTGCTCTACACTGTCCCAACTTAACCTTACCATTAGTGTGCCAAGAAGACCATGTAATAGTATAGGCACTATTTCAATCTCAAACTCTCTCACTACAGATAATAGGTGGCAAGAGCAGAGGATAAGCATTGGCTCTTGGGTTCTTATGCAGCCAAGAAGGAGGAAAAGCTCGAAAGGATCAAATATGTTTCGTTCTGGATGGAAAACAAGAGTTCTGGATTTCAAAGTCGAAGTTGGAAAGAAGACTGTGAAAGAGGTCTTCGTTCAACATGTTTTCACTCACTCTCATGTGATTACTAACGGTGGTGATGTCTCCATGGTTCATAATCCACGATGCAACTGTTAGTAAATTATATAGCACTCCTGTCTATATGATATCTTACATTTCAAATGTCAATCTGTTTTTTCTTCTCTGATTACATAATTAACATAGTTATACAAAAGTTTGTATTTATTTGTGTTCTTTTACGTTGACAGATGTTTATCCCTCCTCATACGAGGAATGGGAGCCCTTGGAGTGCATTATTGGTCTCATATCTGTGACCCATGCTCATATTGGGGTATTGCAGTATGCCGGAAGAACGAGCAAAAGCCTTGCAGACGAGGGCATTTTCTTCTATGACCACTTCTACCAACTCAATCAGAGGAATCAGAAAGGAGTGTTGGTGAAGGTTTCTCTACCAACCAACTAGAACTCTGTGGATTGGTCTGTTCCCGACACAACAATGATTGAAGCATTGAGGAGTAGGCTCTATAGAGATATTCAGAGGTCTCTCCGAATCTCTGTACCCACTAAATTGGTGAAACTTGCAAATTTCTGTCTTGTTGGTCTCTTTGTTGAATTATTTCATACCTACAATGTACATGTTGCTAAGACAATGCTGCTTTGCAAATCATTTGATTCCTCCTTGTGTGATAAGATTCTTGATCAAGGGTGGTATGTGAAAGAAACAGATGGCATATGTTGTGAGATTGCTCTTGACACTTTCATTGTCAAATATATGCTTGCGACACAGACACTAATTATCTCATTTTGGTACAAGCGTTCTCACCTGGTTGAAGGTTGCTATGTGCCTATGGATCAAGAGGCAGCAAGTTTGGCAAACAATGGAGTCATAGATGTGGAGGCGATGGACAAAGACCAGAACCTGATGACAGTTATTACAATAAGGCAGCAATGCAATCTATTGAATCTTCAACAAGACATAGTGGAGGAGATTGACGACATTGAATTAGTAAACTTCTTTTTCTTAGTGGACGGAAGAAGAGTAATGGAGCGAAGGGAAAAACATTTTTTGTGTGGAGACCTTTGTGGCCATATTCAAATCGTGCCCATGTAATGTTGCCTGAATGGCTTCAAAGAAATGTATCTTTTTTTATTACATCAATCTTAATATCAAGTGTTTGCTCACAGCTCTCTCTCTCTCTCTCTCTCTCTCTCTCTCTCTCTCTCTCTCTCTCTCTATCGAAACTCATAGACGGGTAGACAGTATCAATTTAATGTATAAACCATGAATTTCTTAGTACATTTGTAAGTACAAATTCTGATGTACTCAATCGTCTTAAGTACAATCCTTGCAGGTATGGGATCAAAATGTCCTCGAGGTAAAAATCATGAAGATGCCCTTCAAAGGAAGGTGGGGAGAGAGTAGTACCGGGGGGATTTAGTAAACCCTTGTGTGGTGTGTCATCAATCAACAAAGTATTGAGAGCATCATAGGGCACATTAATCAGCTCAAAGGGCTTGTAGAAAAGCTATACATCAGGTTTAGTGGGGTGGAAGTGTCCCGCAATAGTGATACAATTACTTTGACTATACACAAAATAAAAATCCGATCTTTGGATCACAGCTACATTGCAAACCATGGTAACAAGGGGATTCAAGTTTTGGGGCAACACTGAAGACCAGATTGCAACCCTAAACCGTGGCATCAAAAAATTAAAAAATTCCTTCGTGTCTGGTCGAAATACAACTCTGCGATTTTCCAAGCGAAAACTATGCAAATCGGAGCTCTCAATAGGTGCACTAAGCGGCTGTCGTAGCAACAACAATCCATTGACATCTAGAATAATTAGTCTCTGCAATCATTGTATACATACATATAAGTAGTTAGAAACAAAACAGTGTATATTATTTAAGTACAATGGATATTACCAGAACAACCATATTTACTTCAAGCAAGAGGCCATACTGGTCATGTCTATTCGGGACATTGTGTTGTGGAGGGTCGATGTTCCCTTCTGTATTCCCAAGGGTATCTTCCTCTTGTTGTTGTGCAGTACAAGACTCTTGTGTTTCCATGGTTGAATGGTTCACTTGATCTGTTGTCCTTTCCTAGTTTTGATTTGCCAAGTTGGCATCTTTTTCTACATGGCCTAGATTGTCCGTATCTTCTCTTGTCTCTGAAGAGGTCTTCACATCAGCAGTTCCTAGAGCATGGACCAACTCAGATTGGTCATCTGCCTCATCTTGTGCCACAATTATAGGCACTGCCATATCCACTTCCACTTTGTCTAGATCCTCAGTTTGATTCCTCTGCTCTGAAGAGATCTTCAGCTGAATATCTTCAGCTTCCTTTTCACTCTCTCCAACGCCAAGAACCTGTTCTACATCACCTTTCTCAACTCCATCTTTATTTTGAACTTGTTCAACTCCAATGCTAACCGGTGTCTGCTCCTCTAATATTGGGTTAGTTTCAGGGTTTTGAATTCCAGTGGTGGAAACTGGTATGGCCTCCTCACCGGTCATTGTTAAACTTATTAAATGATCGTCGACAAAACTGTCTTCTGTATTGAGATCCCTAGGGATTGAAATAGATAGCATATGTTGAAAAATGAATGCTTGGTACCTTTGCAAATATTGCAACGTATAATTTTCCACAGCATTCTGCAAAATAATGTTAACTTGTGGTCAATGTTTCAATTAATAAAAGCACTTAGTTGGTCCAAAACATAGCACGAAAATACCTTAGACATAAAGGGATCCAAAGCAAAAAAACTTTGAAGTATATACTCTGCGTGGAGAAGACATCTCCAACCACAAGAATTTGGATCTGTTTGATGAGGCACTTCAACAACTTTGAAGGTTGCCTTGTATAGCTCTTGATTTCCACAGAGCCTTCCATAGACATGAAGCAATCTTTTCACACACCTATAAACAATGAAATATGTCTGTTAATAACAATATTGAGTTCATCATCCATAGGCTATGAAGACTCAAAGTTATATATACACTCACAGTCTTATCTCGGAATGTGTCCCCCGTATGGAGTTGATAGTCCATACCACTTGTTTGTCTAGCTCAATACATACAAGGCTCCAATGGCTATTTGATTCATGTTGTGACTTGTAGCATAGGGCAGTGGGTAAACCATCTCTCCAATGTGCCATGAGGGGTGTTTCTGACTCGTAGAGGCACAGATAATTGTGGATCTAATACATGTATTTCACTTTGATCTTGTTGGGGAAGTTGGCTCTTTATTAAACTACAATCAAGAACAAGGGGTTATTTAGTAACCAAATAGAGAGAGAGAGAGAGAGAGAGAGAGAGAGAGAGAGAGAGAGAGAGAGAGAGAGAGAGAGAGAGAGAGAGAGAGAGAGAGATTTGATTTGATATTCACGTCCACGGGGGGCCAAAATGAACCATGGGACCTTTTAGACATTCTCCTCTTTCGAGGGTGTGTTACTCGTGTGACTTTTTGTGTCTTCTGTGAGTGTTTTGTGGTGTTCTAGTATGCGGGCAAGATATGTCCCGAGAGCTGTAGGGGAGGGGTCCATTTTGGAGAGCAACTCGGCAAGAGTATGGCATCCGTGTATGAACTGCTGAAAATCAACTCGAATATGTGCGTATGCTGGGCATTCTAACGTCACATGTGCTTCATCTTCAAGGGCTCGCATAGTACATGATGTGCATATTCTTTTCTGAGCATCAATTTTCAGCCAGCCGCCTGTTTCTATCTTAAGCAAGTGTGATCTTGTACGCATCAGAGTTATGGATTTTCTTTCCATATGGGGCATAGGCATTTGGATGTGTACTTGGGCTTCCGGCTTGCTTGTGCTGTAGAGCTCCTAGTATTTTGTGTTGACATGTTTGCAATAATATTCGAACTTGGACCGATGTGTGGTCGTTCGCCATTTATTGTGAAGGCATTCAAGTAGTGCTATTTCAAAATTCAGCATACATTCCCCTTCTTCCCCCTTGACAATGGGCATGTCCACATATGCCTCTACATTCCATTTTGCAAACCACTTCCTTATGTCTTGGATAAGACTCGATGTTAAGAATTTACTTTTCTTAGTCTTTTGTAGTGCACATCCGGCCTTCCATGCTATGTGGGGGATTAGAGTGGAGGGCATCAGTTTAACTTTCATAATGTATGTAAACATTCTTTGCAGGGCTTTCATTTCGAGGGGTCTTTTGCCTGTTTCCAAAAGCAACACTGAATACGGTGTAGTTTTTTTGACTCCCAGATGTCTACATAGGAACTTCTTTTGTATCTTTTCAATCTCATTCCATGGGTGGGCTGAGATACTAGCTCCCCAAATTTCTACTCCGTATAGGATGGCCTGTACTACACACGTCTCAAATATAATTGCTTTAATTTCCCATCTCTTGATGACTTTTTGTGTATACATGTTTTCAAGTTGGTAATATTTGGCATGCCCCACATCAATTCTATTTCGTGCGCATTGTCCCCAAGCACAATTTCAGCAGCTAGAGGAATCGAATCGAACACAGGTATTGTGATCCTCAAACTTTGTTTTAAACTCTGCAAAATCTTATCATGTTGTAGCTCCATCCTGAATAATCTTTAAGAGCTTTTATTTGGTCCTATACAAAAAAATAGGTTGTAGGGTAACATACATTCAATGTGTTTTTGTTATGTAGCAGTCGAAAAGATTGAAGTTACCTCTTAGAGATACACAGAAAGAGAGAGAGACAAAGAGAGAGAGAGAGAGAGAGAGAGAGAGAGAGAGAGAGAATGATATACAGAGTGTAATCCTTTACAATGGATCATTGCGTGCGTTAGTAAGGTTTCTATTTACAAACCAGCGTCCGTGCGCCGTGATCCAATTTTTGTAGGGAGTTAGAGAGGTAGGGAGCCTAAATCGTGGATCACGGCGCGCGTTAGGATAGTTTCACCTCTCAAACTAGAGCCCACGCGCCGTGATCCAAAGAGAGAGAGAGAGAGAGAGAGAGAGAGAGAGAGAGAGAGAGAGAGAGAGAGAGAGAGAGAGAGAGAGAGAGAGAGAGAGAGAGAGAGAGAGAGAGAGAGAGAGGGTGTTGGCTATGGAGGTAAGCAACCATAAAGAGTGCACCAGGATAGAACAGCAACCGTGTCGAGAGTGAGACAGATTCTTAGACAATGAGTGTACCTCAATTGGATCACGGCGTGTGGGGGGCATTTTTGCCATTCTCTTAATTGACCCGATGCACTGTGATCCAGGTTGAGAGAGAGAGAGAGAGAGAGAGAGAGAGAGAGAGAGAGAGAGAGAGAGAGAGAGAGAGAGAGAGAGAGAGAGAGAGAGAGAGAGAGAGAGAGAGAGAGAGAGAGAGAGAGGAAGGGAGGGAGTGAGAGAGAGAGAGAGAGAGAGAGAGAGAGAGAGAGAGAGAGAGAGAGAGAGAGAGAGAGAGAGAGAGAGAGAGAGAGTGAGTGAAATTAAAATCCTTTCCAATTTTTGTGGATACAGTGGAATGGCAAGAACTAAGGAGACAGGAAGGAAGGCAGGGAAAGGACCAGGGCTAACAAAGAAAGCATGTGGAAGGTCTGCCAGTAAGAAGAAGAGTGCAGGAAAACCAACGAAGATTTTGAAGGCGCCAAGAATGAAGAATATACAAAGAAACATGGGTTTATTCAAAGAGATCAGGAAAGCTCAGAAATGTATTGAGCTTTGTGTCCCGAAGCTTCCATTTCAAAGAGCAGTGAGGCAAATTTGTGAGGAAGCTTGTGCTGGCACAATGAGATGGAAGGGTGTGGCACTGCTATGTCTACAAGAAGCAGCAGAAGATTTTTTATTGGAGTATTTTAATGATATCACTATTGTTGCTGCTCATGCTCACCGTGTCACCATTATGGACAAGGACAGTGAGACACTGAAGAGAGTACGGTGGAGATATGACAAGCTACTTATTCCTAATGAGTTTATTGATCCCAAGATGAAGGATATATTTCTTATACCACCAGGGAGACAGGGGCATGGGGTTACAATACATGAGGTAACTCATGATGTGAACACCAGGGCCAGAGTAGAGCAGGAAGAGAGGCAGTGCATGGAAGTAGAAAAACAAAAGCAAATAGACATTGCTGCTGCAGATACTGAGGCACAAAGGAGAAATTATGGGCAAGTTACCACTGATATAAATGAAAAGAACAATGATATCTTATATACCATGAAAGAAGGATTGTTAGCAACAATACCACTTGTTGATGGTGCACGGCAACTAGCTATGGACTCTGTTGATGTCAGGATTTTGCTAGATCCCAGTGCTCAAATTATAGACTCTATCATTTATTTATGCCTAAAGTAAGTGTGCTTCTTTACATTTAAGATTCTCTCTCTCTCTCTCTCTCTCTCTCTCTCTCTCTCTCTCTCTCTCTCTCTCTCTCTCTCTCTCTCTCTCTCTCTCTCTCTCTAGTTCGATGAGGAATGCAAAAATGCAAAGAAACAGTTGCGGCTAACACCCCAAACAGCCAATGCATGGGTAGATTTAGCAAAGATCTACAATACTCTCAAGCGAAGGAAGAGAAGAGAATATGAGTTGCACACTAAAACACAGGCCATAGCAAATTTCAAAAAGAACCCAAAGGGGGAATGGCTGAGAATGAAAGGAAAGCGGCAAGACACTATCGGAGACATAAGTCCAGAAGACATGTATGCATATGTGGAACAATTGTATGTACATGAAGACGCACAAGGGATGCCAGATATGCGCCATGAAATTCCAATAAAAGAGCCTTTCGATTTCACAATGGTGACCAAAGGCATACAAAAATTAGCCAATGGTAAAGCACCCGATACGCTACACTTCAATTCCGAAATGCTCAAATGTTCAGGAAACATTGCACGGGAATGGATACATGGATTAATTAATAAGGCAATCACACAACGGCTGCCAGCAGACTGGCAAAGAAATTGGATAAAAGCACTTTTCAAAAAAGGGGATGTAAATCAGCCCACTAATTACCGAACCATCACGGTTGGATCATGTATGTCTAAACTTCTGGGGAGTGTTCTAGAACAAGCCATAAGCTCATGGGCAGAAACAAATGGCAAGCACGCAATAGGACAAGCAGGTTTTAGACCCAAGCATAGTACGATTGACCACCTTATTTCACTCAGGGTCTTAATGGAAGAGAGCCGGCTAAAAGGGAAAACCTTGTACTGTTGTTTTGTTGATTTCACAAAAGCATTCGACACAGTCCCGAGAACTGGCCTATGGAAAAGAATGGAAAGTATTGGGGTACCACTCCATCTCAGAATTGCAGTGGCACATCTTTGCAGTGTCTAAGGTGGATGGAAATCTTAGTTGTAGACATTCAGTTAATTTTTAAAATGATTCACTTGTATGTGATTGTGTTGCCATCCAAGTATGGAGGATATTCACAAAGAAAGAGTTTGTATTATAATGGATGTAGATCACGGCGCGCCAGCGGTTCTCCTAAAAAATATTTAGGTTGTTCGTGCGTCGTAGTCCACTGTTTTTGAACCATATTGGACTATTTGTACAATACTTATATTATTATCATTTGTTTCTTTTATTTTTATTTTTATTTGAGGAAACTTATATATCTTAGCATGAATGAAATGGTAGGATTAAGATCTCATAGGAGGAAAAGGCAGAAAAAAGATCCAGAGTGCGTAGTTGGCCAAGATAACAACCCGAGAGGAATGCCGACGCTGTTAAGAACTTCTATGAAGAGGAATATAGACTTCACAGATCCTATTCAAATATCTGGTGCAGAGCCTGCCATAAGTTTGGAGGAGGTCGATACTGATCTATCTGTGGAAATGGAGGCCCCTTCTACTCCAAAATTCTCTTTGCCAAAATCATTTAAGAGGGAGGTGGATTTTTCAACACCTACTCAGCCCAGTGCCCAAACTGTCACAACAAACACCAAAAAAAAATACAGTAATTGATGATAGGCTTCTGGATTTTGCATTGTTTTCTGGGGCTGGTGATAAGTTCGATTTGGTCTCCTCCATCTTTAATGCTCCATTTAATCTGGATGAATTTATAGCTGAGCAGAGTGTACACTTGAAGCAGGAATGGGAGAAGTTTGAGCTACATACTCAAGAGGGCAGGATTGTAATAGATGAAAAGGTTGTAGTCCATTTAAAAGATTGTGATCCTAAGAGAGAGTCATACAAGAAGTACAATCAGTTGCCACTTATGTACAGACCCCATTGGTGCAGCCTACATGAACGGGAATGCAAGCTGGTTAATGAATCCTTTGGATTTTTAATATTTTTGAATGGTTTATTTACCAGTCTCATGAAAGATCCTAAGAAGGTCATGGACGAACACGATATACCAACAGATGAAAAGGAGGATGAGAATGACGAATACATTGAGGTTACAGAGATTGAGGAGTCAATTAATTTTGAAGAAGAAGCCAAAGAGGTGGAAAGAAGCAAACTACTCTCAGTGAAAACCTCATAAATCAAGCTACCACTAGATGTGTCAGGGTTCAATGAGCGGCAAGCAACCTTAATATTACCAGGAGTGCCAGAGTTTAAGTTTGGAGATAGGTCATACATTTTCCTTCATGATATCCAAAGTATTTTTTGTTTGCGAGAGGACTTTGCATTGGCAACTATCTCCAAGTACCAAGAGGAGAGGAGAGAATTTGTTTCAGATGATAGTAGTGATGATGAAGCAATGGAGATCTCCAGTAACCCACTGGACTATGTCAAACTTTGCTTTGAAAAGGCAAAAACGTATAAAGAAAGCCTGCCTAATGAAGCCACCTTTCAATCAATTCGAAATAACCTCAAGCCATCAACTAGTAAAAAGAATATGGAGGATTGGTTTAAGCAACCAGCGCAGCAATCAACCCGATCTGTCAACCTATGGAACAATGAGCTCTTTTTGCAAGATGAGAGTTTCATGGTACGCACCCCTACCCCGCCCCCCCCCCCCCCCCCCTCTCTCTCTCTCTCTCTCTCTCTCACACACACACACACACACACACACACACACACACTTCTTTTGTTTGCAGTCATGGATTGCTGAAAAGGACGACTTTCTTCGTCGTCGAAGAAGACAGTTCCGTGGCAGGGATGCAGCTCTAGGAGAATATCTTCCTAGTCTATGTGAGGCACCCATTCTAATCTTTCACAACGCAATGTCACAAGAGGGGAATACTGCAACTTATGCTTTCAAGACATTATCTCGCTTCTTAGGTGGTCCATTGCTACCACAAAATATTGACAAAGTTATCCTCGTCGACAAGGTTTTAGGAAGAGAATGTTTTGGTTACTCGTCAGGTTATACTGGGGGCCGTGTAGCATATTACTACACATACACAGCAATGGCATTATCTTTAGGGAAAGAAAACCCTACTGAACTCTTAGAGTATGGTAAACATTTAATGATCAGATACAAGGGCGAGGTTCCAGATGATATTTGTAATCATCAAAAGTTTGAAATAGTTGTAGTACATATTGATATCTAAACTCTAATTCTCTTGTTCCACCGATGATTGCCATATTGCATTGTCTCCCTCCACCTCATTTGATTCTCACGAGCATTTGAGTTGTTGAATGCATTTGCTCTTTTTCTTTTTTGAAGTTGCAAATGTCTGATTGCTTGTACAGTTGTTGAAGAGGCCAATACTTCCTTTTGTTGCATGCAGTGAACAGTTCTACGATAAAACCATTGAAATAACTCTTTCAGACTGTTTGCTTTATTTCTAGAGCCTCCATGCTGTGTGTGTCTGAAGTAAGCATTTATGGCCATGTAATGAGACTTCTCCAAGCCCTGGGTGTTCCATATACCTGGATTCCCATACTTTTGGATGAAGTATGGCAAATGATTAAAAATAATGTGCTGCAAAACAAGAAATTAATTTAGAAATTTAAATACAAACTTAGTACTTTGTATATGTGAGGTACAATGAATTTACCATGTAATGAGTAATTTGAGTGTCAGTCCATGCTGTTTTGAATGATTTTTTAGTAGATGAAGGTTCATTTTAAACTTGCTGAGATTATCTTACGACCAATCATCATTCTCACACATTTGAAATAACGTGTCAATGGAACGCCACACATCACCCTTTGCATTGCGAGTTGTTGGCTCGTGGTCTTTCACTGCTAAATGAAGGTTTTTCCAGTGCATATATGAAACTTTGCTAATGTAGGTGGAGTGATACACTCTCCCTCGCTTTGTTAGCCTCACATCTTTCACACCTTTCGGTTTAGATAGAAACCGGCGTGCCTTGACCCCACCAATGGATGGTTTGCTGGGTACATCTTTTTCATTGGTTGACCTTTTTTCATCCCGCTGGATTTTCACATTGCCCCCATGCAGACCAATATCTGACAAAACTAGTTCCAAAGCCTCTAGAGCGACCTGTCGTTCAGCTGACTTTTTTATTTTCCAAGAAAACCCAATGTATAGATATACCAACTTCTCTACAATTCGGCAAAGAGCATGCATTGTACAAATATGGACATTAGCAAGTGGTATATCTAGAACAGGGCGGAAATTAGGGTCTTGATTGTGACGAGTAGGAGCCTTTTTCCACCAATTTGGGTCCATCACCTTTGCAGGCTCCATGCAATACAAGCAGGGAGACTTTGCCATGGCACCCATTTCACAATTATACATACACTTCAGTGTTTTAAGGTCACCTGCAAGATGCCATTGAACTTGAAAGTTTCCTCTCCTTTGTACAGACAACACCTCTCCTCAATTCATTTGCCTATCAATGATATCAGGAATAGGGGTTTGATGGAACACCCAGAATAAATTGTCATGGTCCTCTTTCTTTACGTGCATGATTAACTCTTATGAGATACGAAAATCAAATCTAAAGTTTAGGTACAAATGAGGGCTTGATAGAGCTGCAAAATTGGAAATAACTGGATTACCTGAAAAGCACCAAGCCACCATATATTTGTTTCTGATTGAACATTGAAGTATGAAGGATCGTGAGTGGGATATTTGGAAAGAGCCCTATTCATTAATGTGATTGTTACTCGCTCTAGCTTCTTTTCTTTAAGAATCTCACATTCATCTAGCTTCAAAACAAAATGTAGAACGCCACGTGTCTCTTCGAATGTGATATTGTAGAACTCTACCATTCTGGTTTGTAACAAAGTCAGGTCCATGAAGATATTGTTGTACGCATCATAAGTGACAGTAGTCCCCTGTGAGCTATAAATATTTTGAATATGAAATGGAATTCCAATGAAGTCTATCTATTCGTTATTGCTCTCTTTCCAAACACTTGCAGCTGTTGGCAATAGCTTAGACTTAATTTATTCCTTTCTTCACAAACATGGAAGAGATAGACTGTTGAATAGCTGAGTAACCTTTCTTACTAACGCCAAGAGAGTCTAATGTACCCTGTATTTGCTTGGCAGGCATTGCATTGTTTGAAATGAATTTGTCAACGACATCACGTTGCAAAACCTGAAACTTTTTTTCATCCATTATATCCTTTGCAAGACCACTAGTTATCAATGGCTTTAACTACTTTCCTACATTGGCCTTCGTGTCTATGTTTTCTTTGTCTGGATAGATAGAATCTCTACAAAGAAACCATAACTAAAATAAGCAAAAACTTCAATTAGTTTATATTATTTAGATTTACAATGCTCACCGCAGTGCTTGGATTCTTTTCTTAAGGCCGCCAGAGCCTACCTTCAACGTTTCAAGATTTCGTAGTTTCTTCTTTCGCACACGAGCCCCTAACATTGTCTCTTTGTTTTGTAAGGTCCGCACCTTTGCTCGCAAGACCTGCGATTCTTGTGTGTGCTGCATTACTATCTTTTGGTCCTCAAAATGCAAGTTACAAAGTCTTTGAATCTCATCTGCTTGGTGCTTCACCATGTCTTTATAAGCTTCTGATTGGCTGTTTAGAGCTTTACAGTATCCAAGCAATCCATTCTCCCCATCACCTGCAAATGTCAACAAGTTAGTGGGATTTGCAAACGCAGGGAAGGCATTGGTCAATAGAGTATTCCTTTTGTCCAAATATCTAGGTGTTTTGCTCCCTCTGCTTTGAGTCTCTCCGTCATGACCGGTGTCACTCTGGTGTTTGTTTTCCCGTGCTTACAAAGTGGGGAGTATTGTGGATCCATGTCAATATGTAGATGATAGAGGGGTCTTTTCAGGAGGACATTTATGGGGGTGGAAGAAGAAGCCATGTATGCAACGCTGCAAGAAAGGGAGGATTAGCGCACAAACAGGTAGAGAGTAAGGAGAGAGAGAAGGTTTGGAAGGTTCATACATTTGATAGACATGAAACTCCCCCGAATTCTTTAACGTTCATTAAATGTAACTAAAAACGATTTATTCTTCAATCATCACGGCCGTTATGACGCTGTGACAAGAATCTTCTTGAAGTACACTTTTTAAATGGTTATTCCAAGTTTACTATTGTTTTTATCTGAACTATTTTCTAGAGAGAGAATGTCAAAATTCTTTTTTCTTAGAAGGCCCTCCAAATGACCTCCAAAATTTCCTAATGACAATGCAACACTGGAGTCTGAGTACTGCCAAGATCTCCCACTAAGCAAGGTAACCACACAGATTCCTTGCTAGCATCAGAAATTGCCACATACTCTGCCTTTGTGGTAGAAGATGACGTACAATCTTAGAGACATGATCTCCATGACATGGCTTCTCCGAAAAACAAAAAAACATAGCTAGACGTTGACCCGCATAATTCGCATCCGTGTAACCCACAATGGATGCATCATTGTTCCCAAAGCATAAGCACTTGTCTGCTGTAGTTTCAGATATCTCAAGATGTGGTTCACTGCTTCCCAATGCTTTCTACTAGGATTTGCCATAAATATTCTAACCACTCCCACTGCAAAAGCAATGTCCGATCTTGTGGCTACCATGGCGTACATAAGACTACCAACAGCTAAAGAATATGGCACCTTTGCCATTTATGCTTTCTTAGCATCCGACTTGGGAGCATTATTCTTGCTAAGTTTTGCATATGCCTGCATTGGGGTACTCAATGTAGCCTTCCCCCCCTACATATTAAAACGTTGCTTGTGGATATACTTTTTCTGTGACAACTTTAGTATTCCATGTTTCCTATCCCTCTTGATACGCATACCAAGAAAATGACTTGCATCTCCTAAATCCGTTATAGCAAATTGCGTGCTAAGAGACTTCTTCAAACTAGCAATTTCATCCTTTGACTTTCCTGCAATGAGCATGTCATCAACGTAAAGTATGAGGATGATGAGGGAACCATCGTTCAACCTCCTGGTATATAAGCAGTGACCTTCCTAGCTCCTTACATAACCTTGGGACTACATGTATTTGTCAATTTTCATGTACCACCACCTTGAGCCCTGCTTTAGGCCATACGATGCCTTACACAATTTACACACCAATTCTGCCCTTGTAGGCTTGTCAGGTTTGACTTCAAAACCCTCTGGTTGTTTCATGTAAACATCCTCATCAAGATCTCCATGAAGAAAAGCTGTCTTCACATCCATTTTGACCAATTCCATGTCCTCAGTGGCTACTAATCCAAGCATAAGACGCAATGTAGTCATCTTGACCACTGGAGAAAAAATCTCATCAAAATTTGCGCCTTTCTTTTGCTTGAAACCCTTAGCAACCAATCTAGCCTTATACTTAGGCTCAGGATCTTTTAACATGTATTTCTTCTTATACACCCATTTGCAAAGCAAGGCTTGTTTTCCCTCTGGCAACTCTATCAGTTCCCAAGTTTCATTAGCCATAATTAAGTTGTACTCAGATTGCATTTCTTGCTCTCAATTCATGCTATCATCTATCTCAATAGCCTCTTGGTAGCAGGTAGGCTCTTTGTAGTTAGCAGGTAGCCTCAATAGCCTCTTGGTAGCAGGTAGGCTCTCTATAGTTAGTGACCAAAAGATAGTCTAACCCTGGTTGAAATTTCTTAGGGACACGAGATACATGTGTAGATCTCCTCACTGCCTGACTGCTGGACTCTGCTCTCTCAAGAGCATCACTATCTCTCTCTGGAGCACTACTAGCAGGAGGTACATCACTAGTAGATTAAGCTGTTTGTGTAATTGGGCTTGAGGTTACATCCTAAAATCTCACTCTGCAATAACCTCTTTCACGGGTTGTTTGTGCACCTTTGATTCATTAAAGATCACTTGTGAGGTGCGAATACCTCTCCATATACACCATATCCAATGAATTTATGTGACTTGGGATCCAGCTTATTTTTAAGCTCTTTTGGCACATGCGAGAATGCCTCACACCCAAACACACGCAATCTATCATAATTAGGCTTCTTGCTTGTCCACATTTCCTGTGGAATCTTGTAGTTCAACGGTGTACTACGCGGCCTATTGATTATATGCACTACTGTCATAACAGCCTCTCCCCAAAACTCTTGAGGTAAATTTTCCATAGATAGCATGGAAGTGACCCTCTCTTGAATAGTCTTATTCATGCATTCAACAACTCCATTCTGAGCAGGTGTGTACGGCGTAGTAAACTGCCTCTGAATGCTTCTTTTGCTACAAAAATTCTTGAACTCAGTGGAGACATACTCTCTCCCATTCTCAGTACGCAAAGCCTTCAACTTCTTGCCTAACTGGTTCTCTACCATTGCAAGGAATTTCTAAAATGTAGCAAAGACTTCATCTTTCCTCTTCAAGAGGTAGACCCACACCTTTCGAGTAGCATCATCTATGAAAGTCAGGAAGTATAATACCCCCCCAAAGAATTATGCGGCATAGGCCCACATAGATCACTATAAACCAAATCTAGAGGTTCTCCCAACTTTCTATCCAATGGCAAAGTGGTAATCCTAATCTGTTTTTTGTATATAAAATGCTCACACAAATCAAAATCAAAATAGTTTAACACAAGGATATAGCCAAAACACTGTAATTGCTTCATTCCCTTCTGACTCATACGACCAAGCCGGCTTTGCCACAACTAAGTAGAAGGTAGCTTGGCTACGTAAATATAATTTTCTTTCACAAAAGAGACATACAAGGAATATAATGAGCCTGACTTTTGGCCTTTGAGCATGACCAAGTTACATTTTTTGATCAACCAAGAACCAGTAGTGTAGCAAAGATCATCAAGTTGTCCTATTGAAACCAAGCTCTTAGTTAGCTTTGGCAAATGTCTAACACCTTGCAGCATGAACTCAATACCATTCTTCACATATCCAATGCCACATATCTCAAGCTAATGAGAATCACCTAGCTTAACTGAACCATGTGTAGAAGCATAATTGGAGAACCAATTCTTGTGAGGAGTAACATGAAAAATGGCACTTGAGTCAATGATCCAATTCTATGCATAGCATTTGTCAAGAGCTAACAACGCCTCTGGACTCAAATAAAAAGTGAAGACTAGTACATCTGATGACTGCGGCACGTCAAGAACAACATTGACATGTGGAGACTCAATGACATTGAGCTCTTCTATCTTCACACTGCTCTTAGGAAGTGTAGAACTTACGACAATGGCTTTACCCTTTTCTCTTTGCAACAAATGACAATCTTTCTTTATGTGTTCTTTCTTGTGACAGTAATAGCATTCAAGGTTTCTTGTGTCACCTCCACGACTCTTGCTACGTGTATTTTTACGATCCTGAGAACAAAATGACTATGACTACAACCTCTTTGCCTTTGATTGTTTAATTGGCTACTTTCACTTGCCATATATGCATCACCGTGCCCACTAGTGTCAAGAGATTGACGTCAAAACTCTTCTGTGAGCAAAGCACTAGTAACATCACCAAAAACAAGCTTGCCTTTGGGGGCGGAGTTACTAATGGCAGTGTTAAATGTATCCCATGATGTAGGCAAAAAACATAGCAACAAAATGGCTTTCATTTCATCTTCAAAATTCAGCCCCTTTGATGTCAACTGAGTAAACACACTGTTAAACTCCTTCAAGTGTAAACTGACACTGTTGCCTTCTTTCATGTTAAAGCGCATAAGATTCTTCATCAGAAAAACTTTGTTTGATGCACTTTTACCATCCCATGCTGAGCATAAAGACTCCCATAATTCCTTTGCAGTGGTCTTATCCATAATGGTAAAGAAGATAGACTCACCAAGTGTAGGCAAATGGTTGCCATATCACAAGCATCAAGTTCTTCCCACTCATCTTCAGTGTAAACACCCTCTTTACGCTCTTTCAATGGCATTGCAAGCCCTTATTGACCAAGATATCAAGCATACGTTGCTTCCATATTGTGAAGTTTTTGCCATCAAACTTCTTGATATAATACTCCTCTTTCTCAGAAGTACCAGCCATAATTTACAAGAGCAAAAGCAAAAGAGTGAGACTAGGAATTTATGGCAAAATTTTGGCAAAATTTTCAACAGAGTCTCCTTTGCACAAAGATCAAACTCTCAAGCAAAAACTCAGCAATCCAAATGCATAAATTGTAAACATAGTGCTATAAGAAAACTAGAGGACTCGTGGAAAAAATCCGATAGAGTCTCCTCTGTACGGGGAGCAAAATCTCAACCCAAATCAAGACAAAATCAACGCATAAAACATCAAGAGTGCTGATAGGGCATAAACTGGCATACACTGCTCAAAAACACTGTTGAACGACTGCCAACTTGGCATCAAAGCACCTATACCCGTCTATACATATCCTATGATGAGACTACGAATGGTGATCTCCCCTAGTGCTTGGATTCAAAACACCTCATGCAACGACCGTCACAAAAGGTTATATAGACACAACTATCCATAGTTTCAGAAAGGGCTCTTCCAAATCGAGTCTCAAAAAAGGTCGAGACTGCCAAAACAAGACAAAATTGGCTCCACAACGACGTACATAGGTAGTATCCGCAACACAACATACATCCAAAACGTGAAGTGTCACTGTACGATCGCAGGGCATTCGCTCACACAGACGCCAATCAGATGCATGCAAGAATCAAGACTCCTACGAGCTCCTTGCGGGGAATAAAATGCTCTCAATAGAGCACAAGCACTCTCAAGTGCTAGTCACACATAAACCATATGTATCCAAACTCCCACTGGAACTGTAATGCATCTTACTGCCAAAATATGGTTGCAAATCTCTGTATAAACTCTCACTAAAACCTGCACAATCATATGAGCCAACATGCATAACAAAGAATCTGCCACCTAAACAAGATCTGTTCATAAAAGTGACCTCGCATAGGCATACATGCTCTCTATTGATATATATAGAACTAGCCATGGGTGTAGGTCTAGCCATGGGATTGGCATAGAGGTGGTGGATATGAGCCGACACACAGGACGACGGAATGCTTTGATCAGAGGCATTCTAATGTGGACCATGCATGACTATCCCGGGCTAACAGAATGCTCAGGTGATCTATTGACACTCCTCACTCAGACACTGTAAATCTTGTTTTTTCTCATAGTTGATCTATTATCATGTGTATACATGCAGGGCTTCAAACAAGCGGATACAGAGCATGTGTCACATGTGGACCTAGACTGAATGCACGTAGGGCGCCCTCACTGAAGAAGCAAATCTACGAAGGTCATCAAGCATATCTTCCAGAGAATCATGTGTTACGCGACGGCTTTTTGGGAAGAGAGCCACCAAGGATGTCTGCACAAGCATGGTTAGAGCAGAAGGAGATGTGCGATGACGGATTGCCTCCAGGGATGAAGAGACTATCTCTATGGTACGAGTTACCATACTGGCCCCGACTCATGATCAATCACTTGCTCGATCCAATGCACATATTCAAGAATGTGGGTAATCTACTATGGGACCATCTGACTGGCAAGAAAGATACTTTGGGAGCCAGAGTTGACCTTAGAAATGTGGATCGTATGGAGCAATATTGGCCGCAAACAACGTCTGATGGATCGATAAAACTCCCTAAAGCACCATGGATTTTCACAGGAGCCCAAGAACGCAAAGTAAAAGAGACCATTTGATCTTTGCGGACCCCCACTGGCGTAATGCACTCGCTCTGAACGTGTTTTACTAAAGACGGAAAGCTTACCGGTTTGAAGTCACACGATTGGCATAAAATGTGTCAGGTACGTTCATAGTGGACTCTAATATCATTACATAAAATGTGGACTTTAATATCATTGCTGCACATACTTTACAGTATATTTTACCGGTTGCCATTGAGGGATGTTTGTCTCTCGACATCCGTAACACAATCTACAAACTTGCAAAGCTGGTGCAATGGATCTCACAAAAGGAGATCAACGTAGACTCCATACCATTCGCCAAACTAAATGCTGCGGAGCTTGTGTGCATGTTTGAGAAACATTTTCCTACTACCATGCTAACCATTCAGGTGCATCTTCTTGTTCACATAGTTGATGAGGTGGAAATAGCTGGCACAGTTCATTCCAGATGGATGTTCTTCTTAGAACGTTTCATGAAAGCGCTTAAGGGATATGTGCGTCAAAAGGCACGTCCGGAGGGTAGCATGGCAGAAGGTTGGTTGGTATCAGAGTCCCTAGTGTACATTGGAGAGTGGCTAGACGGATTTGATAAAGCCCGGGACACGCTATGGCGAACCATAGATGATGAGCGCATATATGGGATTGTCATGTGCAATCTCGGTGTTGAGAAGAAGATGACGGAAGATCTAGAGGCTAAAATCAACCGATTTTACATGCTTCACAATCCAGTGATGCAAAAGTGGATTTCACAATGTGAGGATGCAAAGCAAGAGCGACAAAGGGCACGAATCGAGTGGAGACGGGGAAGACGACCACCGATGCACTATCCGACGGGTCTGGAGAGCCTACCAACCTTCATGAGCTTAAGATGGTTGCACAACCAATTGAAAAGCGCACAACAATGCGGTGACGAAGTGACTGAGGAAGAGTGGGAGTACTCTCGGGGTTGTGCGACCAAGGTAAGTTTGCAATGTACGACATGCTAGTGACTTTATTTCTAAACGTTTGAACGGCCACTCATAATCTTTGTTCGTTGTAGTATAAGTCATACACAGCAGCATGGTGTAAAGGTCGACATTTTAGGATGGAACGGATCGACAAAAAGCGTTTTACTCAAGATTGTGGAATCATGGCAAAATTTGAACAGTCTAGTCGACGACGTTCCTCTGATGCAGATCCTGTGGTGGCGGAACTCACTTACTTCGGCACGCTGCAAGAGATTTTGAGGATCGATTACAGAGGATTTTTTGTCGACTTGTTCGACGTGCAATGGTTCAAGATAATCATGGAGGGTCGCAACGCTACTGTGCGTAGAGGAGAGTCTAGTTTTCTTGAGGTGGATTCTACTGAGAAATGGTCTGACCTAAGAGACACTTTCCTACTACCAGAGCATTGTGAACAAGTAAGTATGTAAATAGTTAACATCCCCCTTTTAGAAGTTATGTGCTTGAAAGCTCTCATGTAAGTTATGTGGCTCTGGCAGGTAATATTTCATCCTACAAAGTCTACATCAAACTGGTGGTACGTCATAGAGGTAGCCCCTTGTAGTGCAAGGACGTATGAAGGCTACCATGTGCCAATCACAACGACATCAATGGAGGGGATCAGAGAAGATGCTCAATCAGAAGCCGTTGCGGTGGTGCGAGACGAGCATCAAGATGCTACTACTCTATATGGGGTGCATGCAGAGGAGCTACAAAATGAAACAGAGGATATGTGTTTAAACGGAGAGCTCTATATAGATATAGGAAGTTATGTTGAGTTATGCGAGGATGAGAGAGAGATCTCTTAAAGCCACAAATATTGTATTTGAACAATTTTGCTCCGTGTTGTAAAAGCTCTGGCTCTCTAAGTACCTTCCATGGTGTATAACGCTCTTTTCTACTCGCGCTCACATCTTTTGATTGAAAATTCTAAGTTTTCGACTTGCCTCTTCTATCACTCAATTCATTGCGTCATTGTATTTATATGCGTCATTACGTCATTGTATTTAATGGTCTTTGCGTCATTGTCTACTCTATTCATTCAATATTAAGTTTAAATATTCGTGTGTTTAATGCAGGTATGGATGATGAGGAGTTTCTTTCTTCTTTGTCACCACAGCAGAGACAGTGGTACGTGGAGCGTCATCGCTCTGGCGCATCATCGCGCGTTCCTACTCCATCCGCATCTCCCTCTCTTTCGGAGCATTCGGCGCGCTCCGAAGCTTCGGCGTCGACGAGACGATCTTCACACTCGTCTAGACACCGGCGCTCTAGTGGTGGCGGTGGCGGTTGTTGTGGGGATTCCGTCGCCGATGCCTCCACACCGCCTCGTGTTCGACGAGGCTCTTTACCCTCCCCTTCTTTGCCCGCCCCCACACCAGCCACAGCATCGCCATCTACGCCAGGTTTTGCGCGGCTGACTGTTCCTAGCAGCTACACACCTCTACCTACTCCGCCAGGAGCCACCCCACTCGACACTCCTTGCTTCGGGGCCCAGACGCCGGTGGAGACACCTGACGTCCGTACCCCCATCGACACGCCGCTAGAGACCCCTGCCGGGACACCCAGGTTCACGCGTCACCGGCCAGAGGGCTTGCCTTACTCCGTCGACTTCAGCGGCGGCATCATCATGGATGATGACGGCAAGAAGGTGATCTCGCGCATGCGTGGTCTTTGCTCTCAGCTGTTTAGACACTACATACTAAACAAATGGAGTGAAGTACCAAGTGATTTAAAAAACAGAGTCATCAGCATACTTCATGATGAGTTTCCCGTTCCAACACGGGATCAGCGCTTCAATGAAGACCTGATGAAGATTCGAATGCGCGAATACTGCAAACACAACCGGATCTCTCAAAACCATTTGAGGTCCAATGTGATGCTTGTGGTGATTGCCTTGGAGCTGTTTTGCTCCAAGAAGGGCACGCCATAGGCTATGAGAGTCGAAGGCTCGACCCTGTTGAGCAAGCTCTAGGCATATATGAAAAGGAACTCCTTGCGGTTCTACATGCCTTAGACTCATGGAAGCACTATTTATTGGGGACTCCTTTCATTCTGCGAACGGATCACCAAAGTCTTAAGTACTTCATGACACAGACCAAGCTCTCCGATAAACAAATGAGGTGGGCAAATTGCCTTTCGCAATTTCATTTTCATATTGCTCACATTGCTGGCAAGCATAATCAAGTAGCTGATGCACTCTCAAGACGGCCGAGAGTGAATGCGGTTTCCATAGCAACTCACAATGATCTATCTTCAATGATAGATGAGTACGCTATTGATCCCGATTTTAGAGATGTGATTTCAGCCCTTGCATTAGGGAAGAAAGAAGAACCATTTACTTTACAAGATGGTTATCTTCTCTATGGCAATAGACTATGCGTTACTAACTCACTACGTGAGTTAGTATCTACGTGAGAAAGTAATGTATGAATCTCATGCTCCACCTTATGTGGGGCATAGAGGGATTCAGTCTACCTTAAAGGGAATTGAAACATATTTCTATTGGCCTATCATGAAAGTGAACATACAAGAGTATGTTTCTAAATGTGTGATATGCCAAAAGACAAAATTTGATAGAGGGAAGAAACTTGGATTGCTTCAACCCTTGCCAATCCCTAATTCACCATGGGAGAGCATATCCATGGATTTTATCTTTGGATTGCCTAAGTCTATCCATGGGAATACGGGAATATGGACAATAGTAGACAGGTTCAGTAAACAAGCTCATTTTATACCTGTCAAAAAGACTATCAAAGCCCATCAAATGGCAACCCTCTTCATTTCACAATTTTTCAAGTACCATGGGTTGCCAATGTCCATAGTGTCGGATAGAGATCCTAGAATGACCAGTAATTTCTGGAAGGGTCTCTTTGAGAATTTAGGGACAAGGCTAAACTTCTCTTCGGCCTATTATCCACAAACGGATGGCCAAAGTGAAATAGCTAACCTAACCATTCTCGATCTACTAAAAGCCTATGTAACGGAAGTAGATCAAAGATCCCAATGGGAGAAGTACTTACCCTTAGTGGAGTATGCTTACAATAACACTGTACATACATCCACGGGAAAAGCACCTTTCGAGGTAATTGAGGGAAGATCAAAAAGTCCCTTGCTACTTAAGGTACATGGGAAGATCTTCGCTGCAGATGAGTATAGCTGAGACCTACAAGAATCTTTTCAAAAGATTAAGGATGCTATCTCTATCTCACAGCAAAGGTAAAAGGCTGCTGCTGACAAACACAGAAGAGCCCAAGCCTTTAAAGAAAACGATTGGGTCTTATTAAAGTTTCCCAAGGCTTGATTAAGGCACACGACGGGCAAGAATCCTACGGGTCACCAAAAGTACTATGCTAAACTAGCAAAAAGGTACTATGGTCCCTTCGAGATTCTTAGGCCAATCAATGAGATGGCCTATCAACTCAAGTTGCCCAATCATTGGCTCATACACAATGCTTTCCATGTGAGCCTATTAAAGCCTTACAAAGGAGAGCCACCTCAAGAACCAACTATTGAAGACCCACCTGAGATCGAGGACCAAGAGGAGGTGCTGCAGCCCGAGTCCATTCTCTGACATGAAGACAAGGTGTTAAGAGGTGGTAAGACTATCCGACGATATCTTATTAAGTTTAAGAATTATCCTTTTGAAGATGCTAGATGGATGCAAGGCATACAATTAAAGGATAACATAAACCTTGTCAATGCTTACAATGCTTCCCAAGAGTAAGTAAATGTACAAAGGCTTTTTTGTCTTATAAGACTCTCTTTTTCTTTATTGTGCACAAAAATGAAGTAGTATGCATGCTTAGATCAAGTTTGCGGAGACGACGTCTCCCAAACACCAAGTAGAGCTTGTCACTCTACTATGGAAGACTGATAGGGCTAATGTGCAGACATGCTTGCGGCAGCCTCAGGCTCTCAAGCGCCAAATGGACTAGTCATCCATTGTGGAATGATGTCGTAGGGTAACATAGGGATCCTCTACCCGCTAAGAAAAGGACTCATGAATATGCTTTATCTTCTCTACACCATAGTCGAGGACGACTATCACCATAGTCGAGGACGACTATGATTTCAAGAGAGAGGTAATGTCATAATAATAAATATCTAATTCTCCTAAATGATTTTCTCATATTAAACTGATCATTTAATGTGGGGAAGTGCCACGGGAGAAAAAGCTAGAATATTGGTTAAGCTAGCAGACCGGCCACAGTAGGGATCCAAAGGACGGAAAATAGGGATCCAAAGGGGGGGGGCGATCTGCAAAAGAGCCATGTGCAACAATGGGCTAAAAAGACCCTAAGGTTCAGCCCATTAAGACTTCCAAAATGCTAAGGTTCCAAAATTCAAAGGTTGTGTCCAAAGGTCAACCCTAGGGGAAATTGGATGCTTTGTGTTTGACTTAAAAGTCTTTGCATATCCCTACATGGGAGGGGGCGAGCCCTTCTTCTAGGGGATGAGAGAGAAATTCACACACACACACACACACACACACACACACACACACAGGCATCCTTTACACAAAGGGAATTAGGGACACATGTCAGCTCCCTAGCCCAGATGCCCACAAGGTGTGCCCAATTCCTATTGGATGGCCTTGGAGGTGGACCAATGAGAATTAGGCTATAGTAAATCTAGTTTAATTAATTTAAAAACACTTAATAAAAGTATTAATGAGAATTAAGTCTCCTAGAAGACTATTGGACAGTCTCCCAAGGGATCCAATGAGCATTCAGGAGCCCAATGGCGGCCAGGAGGCAAAGTGGTCCAATGAGAGTTTAGTTTAATTATTAAATTACCTAAAACTCTCACAAAAGGGGAAAGGGGGACACATGTCAGAAGGCTATCACTTATGCTGCTTAATTGTGATAGGCTTGACTTGGGGAGGTCCAATGAGGGCTGAGCAAGAGCAAATAGCAAGAGGGCTCGCCCAAGAGAGAGAGGGGGCTGATTTTTGCAAGGCATTATCACACACACACTCACACAATCTCATGTGTGAAGAAAGAGAAGACTATCTCTTCCCAAGCTTTAATGGAGAGCTCATCACCTACTCCAAGCTTGTGAGATAGAAGCCTACATCGACATACTCTTGGCATGTGGATGCAAATCCAACCAAGAGCCAAGCATCAATGCATGCTCATCTCCTCTACCATGCTAATTACTAAGCTAAGCTATGCTAATATGAGTAATTATGTGAGGAGATGTACATCTTTCTCGTAAGATACTCCTTCTTCCTCTCAATATTCTCTCATACCCTGCTAGCTCTCACCATCTTCGAAGGTGTGTGAGGTCTTCGGTCTGAGAACGGGGATAATTAAAGTTGTGTTTACTAAGTGTTTTTCTTAGTGCATGAAGCTTTCATCTTCATTGCACTAGATAGTCTTGAAGGAACACAAAGAATTGTATTGTACAATGTCTCTCTTGATGGGAGAAACCATAATACAAAGCCTTTTGGAGGGGGGACCGGCTCCATGCAAATCCGGTCCTCAACTGTTGTCAATAGCTTAATTTCTCTCTCTTTTGAAAGTATTGTTGATACTATCTAACTAAGTGTTATGTTTTTTGTTGCTCTCTCCACCCAGGCACTCTTGTAATTCTCATTAGGAATCTATTCTAATGAAATGCCCACTATGTTCATGCTAATTTCCGCTACACATAAGTTTTTAGACCATAAAATGTTACATTGGTATCAGAGCACAAGGTTTCTCTTTTCTTGCTCAAGAAGGGAGGTCCTCAAGCTAGCTATAAATGGTTGGTATTATTAATTGCCTGTGAGTAAGTAGAATAGGGAATTTTCAGCCTTGTAGTGCGCCTGACTTCGTGCAGTTAACGGGGCATCACCGTCGAGAGCTATGGTCTTAATAGTGGAGTCCTACGGGGCTTGCCTACGGCTTAACAACTATTGAGCTATTAGAAGCTTGACAGGAGCCGCTGCTGTTTTGGTGTCGAAAGACCCTCTCTTCTATTCCTTGCAATTAATGGTATTCGAGCCGCGGGTACAGTAGCTTGAGTGCTTTTTCTAAAGGGGTAAAGAGGAGTAGCAACTAGGGCTTGAAGTGCCAAAGTACACCTAAAAAGTTTACACCTAAGAGTTGTTAGAATGGTTGACAATAGTAAAGAGAGTGAAATTAATGTTGATAACTTTGATTTTGCTCATAAGCAAGCTACTAATGATGCTTCAATGCTTGTTAACTATCTTGTTTCTAGGCTTCAACAAGCCATGGTCAATCCATCTCTCCAAAGCGAAGTGCAACGACAGCTCCGTGCTCACGGGATTCTCCAAGCTCATCACCATGATGAGAGAACACCTAGGAAGCCTCCTTGTGAGACTACCAAAAGAGGTCTCTCTCCGATTAGGGAAGAAGAAGAGAATCCCTACGAAGGGCTCAAGAATTTACTTATTGATGATGCATCTCCTTCCCAAAGGAGAACTCAAGAGCCTCCATTGAAGGAACGAGAAAGAAGTGAGTCTCCCGCCACTTCGGCGGAGATGGCTCCACGAAGACAGCAGGCTAAACGCTCTCCATCACCACCAAAGCGGAGAAGACCATCACACTCTTCTCCACGCCATAATTCAAAGAGGGATGATAAAAAGCAAGAGAAGAAAAAGGCGAGAAAGAGGACACCCTCTTCTCCATCTTCTTCATCCTCTTCCTCTTATGAAAGCTATGGTGAAGACGACGAAGATCAAGACAAGAAAAAGGCAAGAAAGAGGTCACCCTCTTCTCCACCTTCTTCAAATTCTTCACCTTCTGAAGAAAGTGATGGTGCAACCTTTGAACCATCAAAAAGAAGAGTCCATAGAAAATCCTATGCCGCATGGAAGAGGTCGTCCAAATTGAAGAAATTCAAAGAGGGAGGGAAGAGCATCTCTTTCCTTACCTATGATGGTACCTTTGGTGCTACGGACAAAGTCTTGGCCTTTATCCAGAAATTCCATGCGGCGTTTGGAGATGAGGGCTTCACGGAGTCCTCTAAGCTACGCCATGTAGCTATGCACTTTCAAAAGTCCGCCAGACAATGGTGGTCTAGCCTACGAGCCAACGGTGAAGCTCCACGAACATGGAAAGCTTTAAGAGCTTCCATTATGAAGCAGTTTTTGGTCACCGATGGCAAAGACAAAGTACTCACCGAATGGCGAAGCTTAAAGCTCTCTCCCAATGAATCCATCCACAAATATGTAGACAAGTTTTGGGAACTACAACTCAAAGCTGCTGTCTTCAAAAAGTTGGATTTTGGAGAGCAAAAGCAAAAATTTTGTGCGGGCTTAACCGAAGAAATGGTGGAGTATGTCAACTCCCAAAGGCCACGTACCATATCGGCGGTAATACACCATACTATGGTGGCCTCTCGAATCAATTTCCAAACAGGGGCTAAAAGAAATAATAAGCCCCCGGAAAACAAGGGTTCCAATGAGCCTAAGGGGAAGGACAATGTCCAAAAGTCTCCTAAGGGTAACTCCAACAAAGCTAAAGAGAAGGGAGTTTACAAAGGTAAGAATAAACTCTCTCCTGAAGAGCTTGAGCGTTATCGCAAAGATAACCGGTGTTTCAAGTGCGGCGAACAAGGGCATGCGTACCGCGCTTGTCCCCAAAAGAACAACCGGCGCCAAGATCCTCCTAGAGCTTCCTTGGTTGAAATCCAAAAGGAGGAGACTCACCAAACTCACCACAAAGGATCTCCTCTATGCCATGCTTGGGGAAAGGTAAGAGAACATGATGCTTTTATTCTCTTTGACCCTGGTTCTACTCACAATTTTATATCTATAGAGTTGGCCACCCAGCTAGGCATACAATCCTATGAGATGGGAGATGTCCTACCCGCAGACAGTGCCTTCAAGGGGCAAGAAGCTTCAGTCACTCCCTTAATTGGGAAATTGAGGCTTCATGTCCAAGGCTATGTGGACAAAGAGGACTTCTTTATCTCTCCTCTCAAGCATGAGGATGTAATCCTAGGGGCACCATGGTTTGACCGCCTGGCTGCCGATGTTAAATTTCCTGAAAGGAGAATCTCCTTTAAGTTCAGGGAAAAAGACATGTATATAGATGCGAAGGAAATGGGTAACACTATCCCCATTGTACATACACTAGCTTTCAACAAGTCATGAAAGAGCTCTATTTCCGTGTACATGATTTTTGTTAAAGATTCTCAAAATGAACCTAATGCTTTAGCAAAAGAAAATAAAAGCAACCAAAAGGAATTAGAGTTATCCAATTTTCTCAAGGGGTTTCAAGATGTTTTTATTGACGACATCGCTTGTGACCTACCTCCTAAACGAGGTAATGATGACCATGCAATTGAAATTCTTCTAGGAAGTTCACCGCCTAACAAACCTCCTTATAGAGTTTCTCAAGCTCAACAAGAGGAGATTATGCGGCAAGTGCATGAGTTAGTTGAGAAGGGCATGGTTAGGCCTAGCTCATCTCAATTTTGCTCACCTGTGCTATTAGTGCAAAAGAAACACGGCACATATCGTATGTGTGTCGACTATAGAGCACTAAATAGGATCACTATCAATAATAGGTTTCCCGTTCCACGGGTAGAAGACCTATTTGATAAGCTACAAGGATTGACCTACTTCAGTAGGATTGACCTAAAAAGTGGCTATCATCAAATAAGGATAGTTGATTAAGACATTGTAAAGACCGCACTTCGCACCACATTTGGTCTTTACGAATACATTGTCATGCCTTTTGGCTTGACCAATGCACCAGCCACATTCAACCGCTTGATGGAGAAGCTGTTCAGGCCTCATCGAACCTTCACTGGAGTGTTCTTTGATGATATTATCATCTACTCTAATTCATTAGACGAACACAAGCAATACCTCCAGGTAATATTACAAGTTTTGAGAGAGAATAAACTTTATGTTAATCGAAAGAAAAGTGAATTTTTCTTGCAAGAGATTCAGTATTTAGGTCACATTATCTCTCAAGATGGCATCCAAATGGATCCATCAAAGTTAGAGGTTATAAAAGGATGGCCTAAACCAAGGAATCTTCATGAACTAAGAAGCTTTATAGGTATGTGTGCATACTATAGACGCTTCATAGAAAAGTTCTCACAAATTGCGGGACCATTACATGACCTAACAAAGAAAATCGTTAGGTACACATGGTCTGCTAAGGAGAACAATGCTTTCGAAAAGCTTAAAGAAAAGCTTATCTCTCAACCTGTGCTTACACTACCAGATCTCTCAAAACCATTTGAGGTCCAATTTGATGCTTGTGGTGATTGCCTTGGAGCTGTTTTGCTCCAAGAAGGGCACGCCATAGGCTATGAGAGTCGAAGGCTCGACCCTGTTGAGCAAGCTCTAGGCATATATGAAAAGGAACTCCTTGCGGTTCTACATGCCTTAGACTCATGGAAGCACTATTTATTGGGGACTCCTTTCATTCTGCGAACGGATCACCAAAGTCTTAAGTACTTCATGACGCAGACCAATCTCTCCGACAAACAAATGAGGTGGGCAGAATCATTTTCATATTGCTCACATTGCTGGGAAGCATAATCAAGTAGCTGATGCACTCTCAAGACTGCCAAGAGTGAATGCGGTTTTCATAGCAACTCACAATGATCTAGCTTCTATGATAGATGAGTACGCTATTGATCCCGATTTTAGAGATGTGATTTCAGCCCTTGCATTAGGGAAGAAAGAAGAACCATTTACATTACAAGATGGTTATCTTCTCTATGGCAATAGACTATGCGTTGTCAGAAGTTTTTTGGAGTAAGATATTGTGCATATGTACATACACATGCATGGTGCATCGAATAAAGGATTGCCCATTTGCCAGAGCTAGGTGGTTACGTGGGGCCCACATGTGTACAGGTAGGGCAGCATGTACATAGTGCATCGATTTTCATCGTTACTAGTACCAATGTGTTTTTTCTACAATAATGAGAAGTTGGTAGCGCGTAAAACTTCTCGAGGAAGCTATCCTCGGGCCGATGACATGAGGTAAGCAGGTGCATCAGATGGCATCTAGTGGCGTCAGGAGGCCGAATGGGGTCAATATTTGCACGTGGAGAAGTACGGACACAACGTGGGTGTTTGCTTGTGATAATTATGCAGAAAGGTCATCATGAGGAGAAATGTTTGGGGCCACTTCACGTGGTGGCGGGATGCATTATTGAAAAGAAATGAGTGCCAGGTGTGTGGATGATGCAAAAAGGTGACAACTATGCACTGTGAGGTCAATTTTTAGCCTGTTCGGAGTCCGTTTGAGGTCATCTAAAAAGCCAAGGGTGCCCAAGTAATAAAGCTAAGTGTGGGAACTGAAAAAACTGAGAGAAGACCAGAAAAAACGTGGAGAAGAGAGGAGGAACAGTCGCAGGTGTGTTTTTGGGGTTTTTGGAGCCTGTTTTGGCCGTAAACTGCTCATCCCAGGTCGGATTTGAGCACTTTGACATTGTAGAGTGGGGTTTTGGGCCGTTCCGGACGCGATGGCACTGTCCATTTTGCCAAATTTCTCACTCTTTTTCTGCTGTTTTTGCTGTGTAAGTTTCTCCTATGAGCGAAGCTTCCGCTCCAATTTGTGATTGTATCTGGTATCTTTTACCCATATTTTGTGAGCTGTTTGCCCCGTTGGTGTTGGCCCAAGATCATTTGTATCTAAACATCAGAAATTCTCCTCTTTTGAGCTGAACTTTTGGGTGTGTTTGTGTATGTGTGTGTCTCTGTGTGGAGTGGGCAAGTGGATAGTCTCTCTCCTCTCACTCCATAGGTGTGTTTCCTGTCTCGGCTAGGTGGTTGTGTAAGCCGAGTGGTGCCCCATAGTGTGTGTGTGTGTGTGTGTGTGTGTGTGTGTGTGTGTGTGTGTGTGTGTGTATCTTTCCAAGAGTGTGTGTCGGGTCGTTATAGAGGCGCTGTGTGTGTTTTCATCCCGCTCACATTCTTTTGGCGCCCCCACGGAGGATCTTCTTCGAGTACCTTCTGCTTCGAGCTTCAAGCTTCGAGATTCGAGATTATAGGTTGCAAACTACAGGTTACAGGTAACAGGGACAGGTACAGGTACAGGTACAGGTGATCCACACAGGTAGAGGTAGCTGGAGTACAATGATATACTAGCAGTGGTGTCACTTGCAGCTGTTGTGGGTATGCATCATTTGGCGCCTGTTTGAGCGCATTGTCTGTTGGATTGTGCGTTACTTGTGGAAACTGCCATTGTACGCCTTTGTGGAGCCATATTTGGTTTTATTTGGCAGTCCCAGCCATTTCTGAGACTTGGTCTAGAAGATAGTCATTTCTGAGACTTGACTGTACGCGATTTGCATTAGCCTTCGTGTGAGTGTCGATAGCGTGAGGTTTTTATTGAGCTGGGGGATTCTCAAATGTGGAGATCCTTTCGGTGATACAGGTAGCTGGAGGCACCCTTTTGGTGACCTTGCCATAGGCTATGTACTAGTGAGTCCTATTGATGCTGGGTCCTATTATTGACAGTTTATGCATACATTACAGTCTATATTTTGGGTTCCTACTGCTCTATTTCTGGGGAAACTCTGCCAAAATTTTTCCAAGTTATGATGGCTGGGTTTTTTGGTCTTTGAGCTAGCGTGAGGTTTTTATTGAGCTGGGGGATTCTCAAATGTGGAGATCCTTTCGGTGATACAGGTAGCTGGAGCACCCTTTTGGTGACCTTGCCATAGGCTATGTACTAGTGAGTCCTACTTGATGCTCGGGTCCTATTATTGACAGTTTATGCATACATATACAGTCTATATTTTGGGTTCCTACTGCTCTATTTCTGGGGAAACTCTGCCAAAATTTTTCCAAGTTATGATGGCTGGTTTTTTGGTCTTTTGAGCCATTTATGCTGTTATACTGCTGAAATTTTGGCAAAATCAGAGGTTAAGTCAGGTGTGCCTTCTTGGGAATCCAGATAAATGTTCATGTGTCCAGGAAGATTTTTTTCCAGGCAGCGCATAGTCTTTATGTTCGGCCAAGAAGATTACGAGAGATCTTGGAATGTCCTTTGCCTGTTGTAATTCCGATGATCAACTATGAAAACTCATTTGATGTGCATGTGTTTGTCCTTATCTAAAGTTGAGCTCCATTGAAGTTTCTGGGGATTGGGTAGTCAAAAGTTTTGGGTTCTTGCACGTGTGTTCAAAGGGGTTCTCAAAGCATTGTAACTTTGGTAGCCATGGCTTTCTCTTATCCGGAGATTTCATGGAAGAAGTGATGAAGATGTGGAAGAATTTTGGAAAAGATGGAGGTTTCTGCATTAGCAACCAGATTCATGACGCTGCGCAGATGTTTACGTCTTCTCCAAATTTGTTTGAAGAGTGATGCACGAGTCTGGTCCAAAACATTTGAAGAGGAGTTGCGTGCAGCGGATCCACCTGTAAGATTGAGTTGGGACAATCTAAGGCATGGGTTGGAAGTGGAGTTTGTGAAGATAGAAGATCCTGACAAAGTGTGGCAAGAAGTACAAGGTTTGGTGCAAAAGGAAGGTGAGCCAGTAGATACGTACATACGTAAGTTCTCATTGGCATGGGAGTGGATGTGCAAGGCCTTAGCACCACAGGTACCCCCGCCTGACATGATGAAGAAGGACAGGTTCTTGGCTGGTCTTTGGGAGAATATACGTTGGAGAGTGGAGCTAAAGAAGCCTAGGACATATGAAGATGCATTGGAGGTAGCAAGGAACAAAGAGTGGAAGTTAAGGAAAATGAGCCAGTTAGGGGTGGAGTCTTTGCCCATGAGGTCTGAATTTCAGCCTATGGATTCTTCACAAGGTCGCATGTCAGGGGTTCATCATGAACCAGTGGTTTTTGTTACTCCTCAAGTTATGCCAGCAGTGGTCACCACAACAATGCAAGATGATGGGCTAAGGCAAGACATGAGGCAAGTGGTAGATTTAATGAAGAATCTCAGCCTAAACATGCTAGGTCAAGTGGGAAATAATCGAGGTCGAGGGAGGTATGCAAATCAGCCAGGAGGTGAAGAAAGACCTAGGAATGGTGTTGGACAAAGCAATGGTAGGTTTTGGAGGCAGACGCCCACATGTTGCAACTGTGGAGAGTTGGGTCACATCAGCCCGCAATGTGATAAGCCACCAAGGATGGGGGGAGACATGTATCCATTGCCAAGACTGGTGCTAACTAGTTCAAATGATTATGGCATCGAAATTAAGGGAGACGAAGGAACCAGTGGACTGACCGAGGAGGAAAAGGGAAAGACAAAAGTGCTAAGTGTAGTCACCTTGGAGAAGGCATCAAAGCTAGAGGATACATTAGTGATGCCTATTGGGAAGAGGACCACAGAGGATAAGGAAGGAAGAAGTGCCCCAGGTCCTAGTAAGAAGAAAGGAAAGAGCCATGAAGGAGAGGATGTCAAGGCCAAGAGGAAAAGGAGAGCTCGTCGAAAGTTTCATGTTTCAGATTTGCCACTAGGGGATGGGCAATTAAGCTATGACTTGAAGGAGGATCTGACGAGCAGGAAGGCAGATGTTACTTTTGGGCAGCTTATAGAGATGGTGCGCCCTAAGCTAAAGCGACAGTGGAAGAGGATGGTTAACCCAATGGAGAAAGATCCAGAGAGAGGTTCAGTAAAGGTGTTGGTAATGGATGAGCTACCAGACATTTGTCCAATAGTAGATGTTTGGCATAAAAGGAAAAATTTGGGACAAGGTTATGTGGATGGCGGAGCCCAAATATGCGTCATAACACACTCATGCGTTGAGAAGATGGGTCTCACAGTGGCTGGGGTGTCCGGTTTTCGGATCAGATTGGCAAACCATCAAAAAGTAAAATGCTTGGGTGTTGTAAAGAGCTTAGAAGTGGAGGCATATGATGCAAAGGCAGTGGTTGATTTTCATGTGATGCCAGCAGGGTTGGGAGCATATCCTATTATACTCGGCAGACCATGGTTACGTGCAGTGGGAGCTGTTCAAGATTGGCGACATGGTACGATTAGCCTATATGGAAAGACAGGTACCAAGAAGCTTTATAATATGGACACAAGGAAACGATTAGAGGAGCTTTATGAAGATGAGGATGAGTCTAGTGATGAAGACTCTTCCACGGTGACAGATGAGGACAGTGATAGCACTACCAGCAGTGAGAAGGATGTGGGAACTAAAAAACCTGAGAGAAGACCAGAAAAAATGTGGAGAGAAGAGGAAGAACAGCCGCAAGTGAGTTTTTGCTGATTTTGGAGCTTGTTTTGGCCATAAACTTCTCATCCGAGGTCGGATTTGAGCACTTTGACATTGTAGACTAGGGTTTTGGGCGGTTCCGGACACGATGGCGCTGTCCATTTTTCCAAATTCCTCACTGTTTTTTCGCTATTTTGGCTATGTAAGTTTCTTCTATGAGCTAAGCATCTGCTCCAATTTGTGATTATATCTGGCTTATTTTACCCATATTGTGTGAGCTATTTGCCCCGTTGGTGTTGGCCCAAGCTCAATTGTATCTAAACATCAGAAATTCTCCTCTTTTGAGCTGAGTTATGTGTGTGTGCGTTTCTGTGTGGAGTGGGCAAATGGATAGTCTCTCTTCTGTCACTCCATCGATGTGTGCCCTGTCTCGGCCAGGTGGGTTGGGTAAGCCGAGTAGTGCCCCACAGTGTGTGTGTGTGTATTATCCCAAGAGTGTGTGTTGGGTCATTATAGAGGCGTTGTGTGTGTTTCCATCCCGCTCACATTCTTTTGGTGCTCCTAGGGAGTATCTTCTTCGAGTACCTTCTACTTCGAGCTTCAAGCTTCGAGATTCGTGATTACAGCTTACAGGTTACAGGGACATGTGATTCACACAGGTACATGTAGCTGGAGTACAATGATATACTGGCAATTGGAAGTCACTTGCAGTTTCTGAGTGTATGCATCATTGGGCCCCTGTTTGAGCGCATTGTCTTGTATTGTACGCTACTTGTGGATATTGCCATTGTACTCCTTTGTGGAGCCCCAGCCATTTCTGAGACTTGACTATACGAGATTTGCATAAGCTTTCGTAAGAGGGTCGATAGCATGAGGTTTTATTGAGCTGGGGGATTCTCAAATGTGAGATCCTTTCGGTGATACAGGTGGGTGGAGCACTCTTTTCGTGACCTCGCCATAGGCTATGTACTAGTGATTCCTACTTGATGCTCGGGTTCTATTGTTGGCAGGTTATGTATACATATACAATCTATATTTTGGGTTCTTACTGCTCTACTTCTAGGGAAACTCTGTCAAAATTTTTCCAAGTTGTGATGGTTGGTTTTTTTGTCTCTTGAGCCATTTATGCTGATATGCTATTGAAATTTTGGGAAAATCAGAGGATAAGTCAGGTGTGCCTTCTTGGGAGCTGCATGGTTGGCTTTAATGGATGATCAAAACGGACCTCAATTCACTCCTTTTCATTTAACACAAAGAATCCAAATAAATGTTCATGTATCCAGGAAGATTTTTTTTCAGTAGCGCATAGTCTTTATGTTCGGGCCAAGAAGATTAAGAGAGATACTGGAGTGCCCTTTGCCTGTTGTAATTCCGATGATTAACTATGAAAACTCATTTGATGTACATGTGTTTGTCTTTATCTAAAGTTGAGCTCCATTGAAGTTTTTGGAGATTGGGTCAGTCAAAAGTTTTGGGTTCTTGCACTTGTGTTCAAAGGGGTTCTCAAAACATCGTAACTTGGGTAGCCATGGATTTCTCTTATTCGGAATTTCATGGAAGAAGTGATGAAGATGTGGAAGATTTTTTGGAAAAGATGGAGGTTGCCTGCATTAGCAACTAGATTCATGACCCGGCGCAGATGTTACGTCTTCTCCAAATCTGTTTGAAGAGTGATGCACGAGTTTGGTCCAAAGCATTTGAAGAGGAGTTGCGTGCAGCGGATCCACCTGTAAGATTGAGTTGGGACAATCTAAGGCATGCATTGGAAGTGGAGTTTGTGAAGACAGAAGATCCTGACAAAGTGTGGCAAGAAGTACAGAGTTTGGTGCAAAGGGAAGGTGAGCCAGTAGATGAGTACATACATAAGTTTTCATTGGCATGGGAGCGGATGTGCAAGGCCTTAGCACCACAAGTACCCCCACGTGACATGATGAAGAAGGATAGATTCTTGACTGGCCTTTGGGAGAATATACGTTGGAGAGTGGAGCTAAAGAAGCCTAGAACATATGAAGATGCATTGGAGGTGGCAAGGAACAAAGAGTGGAAGCTGAGGAAAATGAGCCAGCTAGGGGTGGAGTCTTCACCCAGGAGGCCTGAGTTTCAGCCTATAGACTCTTTACAAGGTCGCATGCTAGGGGTTCATCATGAACCAGTGGTTTCTGTTACTCCTCAAGTTATGCCAGCAGTGGTCTCTACAACAGTGCAAGATGATGGGCTAAGGCAAGACATGAGGCAAGTGGTAGATTTAATGAAGAATCTCAGCCTAAACATGCTAGGTAATGTGGGAAATAATCGAGGTCGAGGGAGGTTTGCAAATCACCCAGGAGGTGAAGAAAGACCCAGGAATGGTGTTGGACAAAGCAATGGTAGGTTTTGGAGGCAAACGCCCACCTGTTACAATTGTGGAGAGTTGGGTCACATCAGCCCGCAATGTGATAAGCCACCAAGGATGAGGGGAGACATGTATCCATTGCCAAGACAGGTGTTAACTAGGTCAAATGATTATGGCATCGAAATTAAGGGAGACGAAGGAACCAGTGGACTGACCCAGGAAGAAAAAGGAAAGACAAAAGTGATAAGTGTGGTCACCTTGGAGAAGGCAGCAAAGCTGGAGGATACATTAGTGATGCCTATTGGGAAGAGGACCACAGAGGACAAGGAAGGAAGAAGTGCCCCAGGTCCTAGTAAGAAGAAGGGAAAGAGCCATGAAGGCGAGGATGTCAAGGCCAAGAGAAAAAGAAGGGCTCGTCGCAAGTTTCATGTTTCAGATTTTCCACTAGGGGATGGGCAATTAAGCTATGACTTGAAGGAGGATCTGACGAGCAGGAAAGCTGATGCTACTTTTGGGCAAATTATAGAGATGGTGCCTAAGCTAAAGAGACAATGGAAGAGGATGGTTAACCCAATGGAGAAAGAGCCAGAGAGAGGTTCAGTGAAGGTGTTGGCAATGGATGAGCTACCAGACATTTTTCCAATAGTAGATGTGTGGCACAAAAGAAAAAATTTGGAACAAGGTTATCTGGATGGTGGAGCCCAAATATGTGTCATAACACACTCATGTGTTGAGAAGATAGGCCTTACAGTGACTGGGGTGTCAGGCTTTCGGATCAGATTGGCAAACCATTAGAAAGTAAAATGTTTGGGTGTTGTAAAGAGCTTAGAGGTGGAGGCGTATGATGCAAAGGCAGTGGTTGATTTTCATGTGATGCTAGCGGGGTTGGAAGCATATCCTATTATACTGGACAGACCATGGTTACGTGCAGTGAGAGCTATTCAAGATTGGAAACGTGGTACGATTAGCCTCTATGGAAAGACAGGTGCCTAGAAGCTATATAATATGGACACAAGGAAAGTATTGGAAGAGCTTTATGAAGATGAGGACGAGTCTAGTGATGAAGACTATTCCACAGTGACTGATGAGGACAGTGATAGTACTACCAGCAGTGATGAGGATGTTGATGTTGCATTTCTTTTGATGGACAAAGAAATCCAGGAGTTTGGTTTAGTTGCATTTGCGAATGAGGTTGAAGATGAAAGTGAAGGGCCTTATGAAGTGATTGAAGGGCTGATGCAAACCAAGGTTGAGTTGTCAAAGAAGCAGGAATTGATGACACAAATGATCAGTGGAGACCTCTCAGCTATGGAGAAGGATATATATTTGGACATGCTAACTAGTTTTCCTGATTTGTTCATTACTTTATATGAAGAGATCAAAGGGTTCAAGGGCGAAGAGATGCATATAGAGCTGAAAGAAGGTGCTAAGCTAGTGCGGAAAAGGCTAAGAAGGATGGGTCAAGAGCAAATGGAAGCCTTGCGAGAAGAGGTGGACAAGTTATTGAAGACAAGGTTCATAGTCCCTGTGGAGACCATAGAATGGGTGAGTCCAGTTGTAGTCAGTCCAAAGAAGGATGGGAAGTGGAGAATTTGTGTAGATTTTAAACCCTTAAACGCAATCACTAAGAAGAACCCATATCCTCTTCCATTCATCGATCAGATCTTGGATTTAGTGGCAGGTTATGAGAGGTACAGTGTGTGTGATGGTTTTTCAGGCTATTTTCAATTGAAGATTGCTCTTAAAGACCGCACAAAGACCACTTTTATTACGCCATGGGGCTGCTATTGCTACACAGTATTGCCATTTGGGTTGTCAAATGGACCTTCCTTCTATCAAGAGAGAGCAAATTGGGTGTTGGAACCATTCATTGGTAGTTGTGTTAAAGCTTTTATGGATGACTTCTGTGTTTATAGCAGTAGGGCTAAACACCATGAGAAGCTGCAGATGGTATTGGCTCGATATGATGAATGTGGAGGACAACTAAATCCAAATAAATGTCATCTAGCATAGCCAAGGGTGAATTTATTGGGCCATATGGTGTCAGAAAATGGCATTGAGGCTGATCCAGAAAAGGTTAAGTCTATTATTCTTCTTCCATCACCTACGAGTACGAAGCAATTGGCAACTTTTATACACAAAGTGAAGTACATGGCACGGTTTATTCCATTGTCTTCGCAGCTTCTTTATCCATTACAGCAAGTGGCAAAGCATGATCCATTGCAATGGGATGACAAGTGTGAAGAAGTGTTTCAAGAGGTGAAAGAGGTGTTAGGGGGGTTGTCAGCCATGCAGGCTCCTGATTGGGAGAAAGTGTTTTATGTAAATCCATCAGTAGGGGATGATGCCATTGGAGCCATGCTATTGCAAAAGGGGAAGGGCAGCCATTATATGAGGCCAGTGTATTGTGCAAGTGTGAAGAAGTGTTTCAAGAGGTGAAAGAGGTGTTAGGGGGGTTGTCAGCCATGCAGGCTCCTGATTGGGAGAAAGTGTTTTATGTAAATCCATCAGTAGGGGATGATGCCATTGGAGCCATGCTATTGCAAAAGGGGAAGGGCAGCCATTATATGAGGCCAGTGTATGAGGCCAGTGAGTATAGATTAGACCTACAAGAATCTTTTCAAAAGATTAAGGATGCTATCTCTATCTCACATCAAAGGCAAAAGGCTGCTGCTGACAAGCACAGAAGAGCCCAAGCCTTTAAAGAAAACGATTGGGTCTTATTAAAGTTTCCCAAGTCTCGATTAAGGCACACGACGGGCAAGAATCCTACGGGTCACCAAAAGTACTATGCTAAACTAGCAAAAAGGTACTATGGTCCCTTCCAGATTCTTAGGCCAATCAATGAGATGGCCTATCAACTCAAGTTGCCCAATCATTGGCTCATACACAATGCTTTCCATGTGAGCCTATTAAAGCCTTACAAAGGAGAGCCACCTCAAGAACCAACTATTGAAGACCCACCGGAGATCGAGGACCAAGAGGAGGTGCTGCAGCCCGAGTCCATTCTTCGACATGAAGACAAGGTATTAAGAGGTGGTAAGACTATTCGACGATATCTTATTAAGTTTAAGAATTATCCTTTTAAAGATGCTAGATGGATGCAAGGCATACAATTAAAGGATAACATAAACCTTGTCAATGCTTACAATGCTTCCCAAGAGTAAGCAAATGTACAAAATGTTAAAAATGAACAAAGTTTTTTTTGTCTTATAAGACTCTCTTTTTCTTTATTGTGCACAAAAATGAAGTAGTATGCATGCTTAGATCAAGTTTGCGGAGACGACGTCTCCCAAACACCAAGTAGAGCTTGTCACTCTACTATGGAAGACTGATAGGACTAATGTGCAGACATGCTTGCGGCAGCCTCAGGCTCTCAAGCGCCAAATGGACTAGTCATCCATCGTGGAATGATGTCGTAGGGTAACATAGGGATCCTCTACCCGCTAAGAAAAGGACTCATGAATATGCTTTATCTTCTCTACACCATAGTCGAGGACGACTATGATTTCAAGAGAGAGGTAATGTCATAATAATCAATATCTAATTCTCCTAAATGATTTTCTCATATTAAACTAATCATTTAATGTGGGGAAGTGCCATGGGAGAAAAAGCTAGAATATTGGTTAAGCTAGCAGACCGGCCACAATAGGGATCCAAAGGAGGGAAAATAGGGATCCAAAGGGGGGGCCATCTGCAAAAGAGCCATGTGCAACAATGGGCTAAAAAGACCCTAAGGTTCAACCCATTAAGACTTCCAAAATGCTAAGGTTCCAAAATTCAAAGGTTGTGTCCAAAGGTCAACCCTAGGGGAAATTGGATGCTTTGTGTGTGACTAAAAAGTCTTTGCATATCCCTACATGGGAGGGGGCGAGCCCTTCTTCTAGGGGATGAGAGAGAAAGTCACACACGCACACACACGCACACACACACACACACAGACTCCCTTTACGCAAAGGGAATTAGGGACACATGTCAGTTTCCTAGCCCAGATGCCCACAAGGTGTGCCCAATTCCTATTGGGTGGCCTTGGAGGTGGACCAATGAGAATTAGGCTAGAGTAAATCTAGTTTAATTAATTTAAAAACACTTAAGCCATTCTTCGATGGCCACATCCCAACACGGTCGAGGAGCTTCAAATCTTTTTAGGCATGGATAGATTTTATAGATAATATATCCGTGATTATGCCAAAATTGTTGTTCCTATGACGGATCAGCTTAAAGCAAAAGGTACGACCTTCTCTTGCGAAGAAGCCCAACAACGCAGTTTTGAACAGCTCAAGGTAGCTGTAGCCACTGCTCCCATCCTAGCAACCGTTGACCCACTTAAGCTGTTTGTGGTAGAAACTAATGCTAGTGATAAAGCAATTGGTGCGGTACTTCTCTAGGAGGGAAGACCTATAGCCTTTGAAAGTAAAAAGTTGGATAGAGCTCAACAGAATTATTCTGTCTATGAGAGGGAGCTCTATGCCATAGTTCACGCTTTACGAAAGTGGCGACACTATTTATATGGTGCCGAGTTTGAAGTGGTGTTTGATCATGAGAGTATCAAATGGTTTACTGCTCAAACGGACTTGAAGGGTCGTAAAGCTAGATGGGCAGAGATCCTTCAAGATTATGATTGTAAGCTACGATATCGCAAGGGGAGATATAATATAGTAGCGGATGCATTAAGTCAAATGCCTCAGATTAATTTACTTGCTTTCACGGAAATAAAGAGTGAATTTTTGGAGTCATTACGTGGCAAGTGTGCACAAGATCAATCATATGCTAAAGTGTGGAGTGTAGTCTTAAAAAGGGATCCCTCACAATCACATGTATCTGTACGGCCAGATCAACATGGTTCTGCAGGCGCAGATCAAGACTCCAACACATCGAGCTTCACCCCTACTCAGGACGAGCTTAAGAGATGGAAGAATTTTTCCAAATATGATGGCTACTTACTCCACAAGGGTAGAGTATCTGTGCCAAAGGACTCGGACACTAGGCGCCAACTATTATTTGAGTGTCACGATAGTCCAAGTGCTTGTCATCCAGGTATTCGTAAGACGTATGCTTTGGTTCGACGGTAATTTTATTGGCCAGGCTTACATCATGATGTTCAAGAGTATGTACTAAATTGCCAACAATGTCAAGTTAATAAAGTAGAGTGCCTCAAGGTAGGTGGCCTTTTACATCCTTTAGAGATTCCACAAGGTAAGTGGGAGAGTATCTCTATGGATTTTGTAGTAGGACTACCTAATACAAATCGTGGCCATGATGCCATATGGGTAATTGTAGACCGTCTAACAAAGATGTGTCGATTCATTCCCACTAAGACTACGGTTAACACACCGGAATTAGCACCGCTATTTATAGAGCATATATATAGATTATATGGTCTACCAGCTAGTATCATTAGTGATAGAGATCGAAAGATGGATAATCACTTCTGGAGAGCTGTGTTCAAAAAGTTAGACACTACACTTAATCTTAGTACGGCTGATCGTCCACAAACAGATAGTCAAACCGAAAGGGTTAATCAAGTGCTAGAGGATATGCTATGAGCATACGTTAGCAAGAAGCAAACCAATTGGGAAGACTACTTGCCAATCTTGGAATTTGCTTATAATAGTTCAAAGCATGTGACTACAGGATTTAGTCCATTTATGCTTTTATATGGTTTTCAACCTAGATCACCCGTTATGGTGGGGTTGGCTACAGAGAAGATACAGAAAGTGAAGGATTTTCTCCAACACCATTTTGATATGCTTTGAGTTGCTCGACAGAATGTTAAGCAAGCTCAAGGTCGATATAGGAAGTACGCCGATGAGCATCACCGTCTTATTATTTTCCAAGAAGGAGACAAGGTTTTCCTCAAGGTTCCAAAACATTCAGAAAGTCTGAAGACAGGAAAAGTTGCTAAATTGTCACCACGCTATTGTGGACCATTTACTGTCCTCAAACGTATAGGTCAAGTGGCATATAAGTTAGCTCTTCCGGAACACTCATGAATTCATCCTGTCTTTCATGTTAGCCGTTTACGAAAACAGCTAGGACATAATGATAATGTCATTGACACAGGTGTGTTAGTTGACATTATAGAACCACCAAGCGTACCTCATGAACCCGAAAAGATTTTGGATTCTCATGAGCTTCGCACCAGACATCATGTCAGACGACGGGTGTTGGTAAAATGGCTAGATAGACCTGACGAAGGTTCTACATGGGAGAATGTCTCCGCACTTAAGAAAAGGTTTCCTATGTTTGTTTTTGAGGACGAAAACAATTCTCGAAGGGGGGGGGGGGGGGGGGGGGGGTCCTACGGGCAAGGCCACCGGCACGGCTGGACAGTGTGTAAGCTAGGGGGAGGCTATAAGATAGCATGGTTGGCTGGAGACTAGCACACTACATTACTCTCCTCCTTTCACTTCGAGACAGAGCAGGGTATGCAAACATTGCATCCATGTACACCCCCTAAAACTGATTCATATTGAGGACAAGATACATATATATAGGTGAGACCAAGTTGAGTAGAGTGAGCCATATATAGCTCCAACATCCCCACTGAAACAAAGGCCTCTAGATTTGGATGAAAAAACCCTTGGGGAGTACAAGGGAAAAACCGAAGCCCCTATACAAATGTGAAAATATGAGCCAGAAGTAATGATGTGAAGGTGCATTGTGCATCTATGTAGAAATATACAAGACCAAGGCGACAAGCATCAAATACTTTGCCAATCTTGTATGGAGAGGAAATGCCCATATTTAGAGAGATTGTTTTAGATGGAAATGGGAGCAAAAATTGAAAGATGAAAAGTCACAAGTGGGTAAACGTGGAGAGAAGAAATCCAACACACAAGAAGCTAATGTTGTGAGCTATAATGTTATTGATGGTGATGTGCTACTTGCTTCTAGCTACGATGCTTCATTTCTAGTCACTAGTGCAATTTCTCCTTTCAAAATTGAATCATTAAGCGGAAGCATAGTTTATGTGAGTCCTCATAAAGAGTGTTTTTCCTTGTATGACAGTTTTAAGAAAGGTATAGTTTGACTTGGGAATGATTGTGCATGTGACATTGTTGGTATCAGCAATGTACAACTCAAGCTCACTAATGACACTTCTTTTATGCTGAGAAATGTAGGATTGATGCACTCATGGTGCATGCTTGGAGAGAGAGAGAGAGAGATAGAGAAAGAGAGCGAGAGGAGAGGGGCACCTTGTAACTGGAGCTTCAGTGGTGATCTCCCCAAGTCTTATTCCTTAGACTACTCAAGAATGAGTACACCACATGTGTATATGTGATGTGTATGTGTGTGTATCCATACATGGCAACTAGCCACTTGGCCATTAACCCCAACAACTACTAGATTATGTATTGTATGCCTCATGGTGTGCACCACTTCTAGTCTACTTGGATCTCAGTCAACATGGAGTCATGTGCTAGTTATGTGTCTAGTTCTAGGTGTACTAGAGGACATGTGATGTGTATATGAGTCCCTGTGAGTAGAATCTAAGCTCTCTATCTTCTAGGGTCACCATCATGGATATGGTTTGGGGTTGAGATTTAAACAATTGTCCAAATCTCATCCCCTAGGTTTGTGTGTTTGTTAGGGATGTTAAGATGTCAATAACAATGATCATGGGACTTGGATTTGAAATAAACCTTGAGATCTTGCCAATCAACCATAACTGGTGCGAGACATATAGGTAAAATTAACAAAAGTAGAATTTGGTAGTTTGGTTGCACCAACCCCATGAGAAAGGTGGTCTTCAAAGATTGTGTTTGAGATTTTGATAGTTTTCCAAATATCATCATCCCCTAGGTTCCTGTATTTGTCAGGGATATTAAGTATCCTAAATCAACGAGGTGACAAGTCTATAAACTTTGATCAACCATTCAAATGTCATGTTCAAGCATGGATGTGGTTTGGGGTTGAAATTTGGACGATTGTGCAAATCTCATGGCTTAGGATTGTGTATTTGGTAGGACTAATGTGGGGATGTTCTTGGACCCTTATGCATTTGTGCTACACTTTGTACCATCTCTAACCCTACTTAAAGGTGCTATCATGTAGTGTTTCATTTAATTCAATAATCAAGCTTTACTTTGTGTTTAGTCTCTCTCTTGGTGCATGTGTTGATTTAATGTATATTAAGCCTCTAATCTCCATTATGTTCAAATGATGAATGCCATGGTGACCTACCTACTATAGCCAATAAATGGTATTAGAGCTTGAAGGGGATTTTAGTCCTCTTAGTTAATTAATAATCAATATTTTTTCTAATCAATGGGGAGATTAGCCAATTGTGTTTATGTACCAGGGTTCTAGTCCCTAGTGCCACTAATCATCTTGGGTAATTGAAATTTTATTAGGAGAAAGCCTAGGCTTATTAGCTTTTGTGTTTTTGCATTTCTTGCATTAATAAGCACCTTGTGCTTATTAATGGATTAGCACCTTGTGCTTATTGATGGATTAGCACCTTCTGCTAATCCACTACGTCTATCTATAATTGCATTTATTGGATCATCAATATTAAATCAAGTATTTAGGAATGATAATGGATTAAGCCATTAGAGAAATTACATCCCTTAATTGCATCATTAGGTCAATTTTTTTGCATTTCCCTATGTTTTTTTCTCTCCCTCTTGCATCCATAATTTCTCCCATCATCAAGATCAAATTGAAAAATCACTAGCGTGTGTTCTCTTCATCCCTTAGTAGAGCCTCCAAGCACCACTTTTGAGCTTCATTTGGCACCCTAATTAAGTTTCTATAGTAAAGTGTGTAATGCACATTTTGTGTGGGAAGCACCTTTGCAAAGTTGGACATAAAAGTCACCCTTTTGGAGTCCCTCTCACAAGGAGCCCATGTGGGGCAAGTGGCTAGCTCACTTACAATAGAGTGTTGACCCCAAAGGTTGTGGGCTCAAGGAGATTGAGATTTTGGTAAAACAAGTGAGCTGGCAGTCAATTCTATTGCAATATATGATCAAGTTTGCTCTGGCCTATTCTTGCGTGAGGCTTTAGCTCCAAGGGTGGATGTGATAGCTTTTCCATTTTGGCCTATTTCTTTGATCAACATACACTATGTGTGTATATGTGATGGGTATGTGTGTGTGCCCAAATTGGGAAACTGGGAACTTGGCCTTGAACCCCAATAGAGACATGTTCTCAGGATTACTAAGAGCTTAATTAGCACTAAACAACTTGATGATGTTGGTTATCATGTTGCCTTTGGAGGTGATGTTTTGGAAGATTTCAAAAGGGTCCCTTACTATAGTTGGTGGATTCAAGTCTGGGACATTGTATATGCTACATTTTTCTAGTGCCAAAAATCTAATAATAGTAATAATGATCATCCACCTCTTTGTGAGATCACTAGTTAGGTCATATGAGCCAAAATGGATTGAAAATCTTGTCTTGTTTTGGATATATTTCAAATTTGATTTGTTTTTTCAATTTATGAGCATCATCTTTATGCAAACAAACCTAAACACCACATAAGTGTAGTGGCAGAGATAAAAGTGGGTGTTTAGAACTTGTGCACAGTGCTGTGTGGTTGCCCATGCCTAATTTATTTTTGAGAGGTGCATCATATGTTGCCACTTTCATTAATGATTTCTAACAAAGGTTTGGGTATATCATCTCAAGAAAAAGAGTGATGTAGTTGAGGATTTCAAGAGATTTGTTGCACTAGCAGAGACTCATTGTGGCAAGAACATAGAGTCTTTGCATATGGATAATGGTGGGGAGAATGTATCAAAATCTTTTCAGGGATTTTGTGAGTCAAATTGAATTCAAAGAAATTTTACTACCCCTTACAACCCTCCACAAAATTTTGTAGCTAAGAGTGTCATGATCTTGTCCCTGGCCCTCTGTGATTCTAAGGGGCACCTAGGGAATCACCATGTTGCATGTGGTTTAACATCAGTAGGTGTTTTAAGGGATGGCTTGATGTGCATGCATGCTATCCTTAGGGTTGTTTGATTTAACTAATGTGTGAGTTTGATAATTGTAGACTCGAGCTGATGAAGGAGGCTTGCATTGCTATTTGACTCTTAATAATTAGCAAGTATGTCTGCTTCTCAATAAATTACTTTGTACATAGAGGAGACTAATCAATAAGCTCAAAATGGGAATCATCACCTTAGCATTTTATTGATGAGCCTTCACATGAAAAATAACTTTTTGTAAAAAGGGCCCATGTTTTGGCACAACCACCTCTGATAAAAATACCAAATACCCAAGTGTAAGAGTGCTTCGTGCACTTTTGGGGATAGAACTGAGGCCAATAGTGTCCAATATCTTCTTCTCCTTCCTTATGCTGTCTTTGTGCACTAGGTTGTGGAGTTTATTACTTATGTCTCTTTCCTGTAATAAAGTAGAGAGAGAGAGAGAGAGAGAGAGAGAGAGAGAGAGTCATAATAACTAATATCTAGTTCTCCTAAATGATTTTCTCATGTTAAACTGATCATTTAATATGGGGAAGTAGCAGGGGAGAGAAAGCTAGAATATTGGTAAGGCTGGCAGACTAGGCCACAGTAGGGATCCAAAGGGGGGCCATCTGCAGAAGAGCAATGTACCATGAATGTGCTCCAAGGACCCTAGGGTGCAGCACATTAAGACTTCCAAAATGCTAAGGTTCCAAAATTCAAAGTGAAAGTCCCAACGGTTGAAGCTTAGGAAATTTGGATGCTTTGTGTATTCAAAAAAGTCAATGCATGTTCCTAATGAACGGGGGGCGAGCGCAAATGGTAGGGGATGAGAGAGATTAGTGAGAGAATACACACACACACACACACACACACTCCCCTTTACACAAAGGGCAAAAAGGACACATGTCAGATGCCTAGGCTAGTTACACCCAAAGTGTATTCAAATCCTATTGGATGACCCTTGAAGTGGACCAATGAGAATTAGGCTAGAGTAAATTTAGTCTAATTAATTTTAAAACACTTAATAAAAAGAACCAATGAAAATTAAGTCTCCTGGATGATTATTGGACTGCCTGCCAAGGGGTCCAATAGGAATTAAGCAGCCCAATGGGCTACTTAATTCCTATTGGCCAGAAGGGGAAAAGGTCCAATGGGGATTTAATTCAATTAATTAAATTAGCCAAGCTCTCTCTAAAGGGGAAAGAGAGACACATGTCAGAAGGCTCTTCAAACTGCCCCTATTTTTCTATTGGCTAAGCTTGGCACAAGCCAATGAGGTGCCAGGAAGAGGAAATAGCAAGAGGGGTCGACCAAGAGAGAGAGGGCTGATTTTTGCAAGGCATTTTGCAACACACAGTCTATGTGAGAAGCAAGGAAAAGTCTATCTCTTGCCAAGCTTTAATGGAGAGCTCATTACCTACTCCAAGCTTGTGAGGTAGAAGCCTACATCGACACACTCTTGGCTTGTGATGCACAACCAAGAGCCAAGCTCCAATGCATGCTCATCTCTTCTACCCAGCTAATTACTAAGCTAAGCTATGCTAATAAGAGTGATTATGTGAGGAGAAATACTTCTTTCTCGTAGTACTACTCCTTTTTCCTCTCAATCTTTATCTCATACCCCGCCAGCTCTCACCATCTTTGAAGGTGTGTGAGGTCTTGGGTCTGAGACATCCGAGGAATGAATGTTGTGTTTAATTAAGTGTTGCTAGGTGCTTGAAGCTTCCATCTTCATAGCCCTAGCTAGTAATTGAAGGAGCACAAGATCTTGTATTGTAAAATGTCTCTCTTTATGAGAGAAACCTATAATACAAAGCCTTTTGGAGGGGGGACCGGCTCTATGTACATCCGGTCCTCAACTATTGTCAATAGCTTAATTTCTCTCTCTTTTTGAAGTATTGTTCATGCCTAATTCTAACTAGGTGTAATGGTTTTGTTGCTGTCTCTATCTCTCCAACCAAGCACTCTATGCTATGCTCATTAGGAATCTATTCTTGATGAAATGCTCTCTAAGTTTATGTAATTTCCGCTACACATAAAATTACTACTCGCTATAATGTTATATTGGTATCAGAGCACAAGGTTTCTCTTTTCTTTCTCAAGAAGGGAGGTCCTCAAGGTGACTATAAATGGTTGATGTTATTAGTTTCCTGTGAGTAAGTAGAATAGGGATTTTTCAGCTGTGCAGTGCATCTACTTCGTGTAGATAACGGGGAACACTGTTGAGAGCTATGATCTTAATTACGGAGTCCTACGGGGCTTGCCTACGGCTTAACCACAATTGAGCTATTAGACACTTAGTAGGATCCGGCACTGTATTGGTGGTGAAAGACCGTCTCTTCTATTCCTTGCAATTAATGATACTCGAGCCGCGGGTTTTCTAAAGGGTTAAGAAGAGTAGCAACTAGGGCTTGAAGTGCCAAAGTACACCTAAAATTTTACACATAAAAATTTGTTAGAATGGCTGACAATAGTAAAGAGAGTGGAATTAATGTTGATAGCTTTGATTTTGCTAATGAAAGTGCTACTAATGATGCCCCTATGCTTGTCAATTACCTCGTTAGCAAGCTTCAACAAGCCATGGGCAATCCATCCCTTCAAGGTGAAGTGCTACAACAGCTACTTACACACATGATTCTTGAAGCTCCCCGCCAAGAAGAGAGAGTGCCTTGGAAACCCCCTCGTGAGGTTCCCAAAAGAGGTCTCTCTATGGTGATGGAGGAAGAGGAGAATCCGTACGAAGGGCTCAAGACTTTTCTACAAAGTGATGGTGCATCTCCCTCACAAAGGAGAGCCCAAGTCTCAACAGTAGAGCCCCCACCCAAAGATAGAGAAAGGAGTGAGTCTCCCGCCACCTCGGCGGAGATGGCACCACACAGACGGCGGGCTAAACGCTCACCAACTCTCCCTAAACGGAGGAGACCATTGCCAAGTCCCTCTTCCCATAACTCCAAGAAGCAAGAGAGTAAAGAAGAGAAGAAAAAGGCAAGAAAGAGGTCACCCTCTTCTCCATCTTCATCCTCCTCGTCTTCTTATGAAGAAAGTGATGGCACAGCTCCTAGGGAGCACAAAAGGAGAGGCCATAGTAAATCCTATGCCACATGGAAGAGGTCGTCCAAGCTTAAGAAGTTCAAAGAGGGAGGAAAGAGCATATGTTTTCTAACCTACGACGGCACCTTTGGTGCTACGGATAAAGTCTTGGCCTTCATCCAACAGTTTGATGTGGTGTTTGGTGACGAGGGCTTCATGGAGTCCTCCAAGCTACGCCATGTAGCCATGCATTTCCAAAAATCTGCCCCCCAATCGTGGTCTAGTCTACGTGCCAACGGTGAAGCTCCACGAACGTGGAAAGCTCTACGGGCTTCCATCTTGAAGCAGTTTTTGGCCACCGATGCCAAAGACAAAGTGCTCACCGAATGGCGGAGCTTGAAGCTCTCTCCATATGAATCTATACAAAAGTATGTAGACAAGTTTTGGGATCTCCATCTCAAAGCCACTGTCTACCAAAAGATAGATTTTGGAGAGCAGAAGCAACAATTTTGTGCGGGCGTATCCGAGGATATAGCGGAGTATGTCAACTCCCAACGACCCCGCACTATTTCTGCGGTTATACACCACACCATGGTGGCCTCACGCATAAATTTCCAACAAGGGGCTAAGAGAAATCTTAAGCCCATGGAGAACAAAGACCGCAACGAGCCAAAGGGGAAGGACTCTGTCCAAAAGTCTCCTAAGGGCAACACTAGCAACAATAAAGCTAAAGAGAAGGGAGTCTCCAAAGGTAAGAACAAACTCTCTCTTGAAGAGCTTGAGTGTTATCGCAAGGATAACCGTTGCTTTAAGTGTGGGGAACAAGGCCATGCATACCGTGCATGCCCCTAGAAGAACACTAAAAATGAGCCTCCTAGAGCTTCCATTGTCAAAGTTCAAGAAGAGGACGCTCATCGCAAAGGATCTCCACTATGTTATGCTTGGGGAAAGGTAAGAGAACACGATGCATTTATTCTCTTCGACCCTGGCTCTACTCACAACTTCATCTCCATGGAGTTGGCCACGAAGCTAGGCATCCAAGCATATGAAAAGGGAGACGAAGTGAACGCGGAAGGAGTCTTCAAGGGACAGGAGGCCTCATTTACTCCCTTGATTGGGAAGCTTAGGATCCATGTCCAAGGTTATGTAGATGAAGAGGACTTTTTCATATCTCCTCTTAAGCATGAAGATGTCATTTTAGGTGCACCATGGTTTCATTGCATGGCCACCGACATCAAGTTCCCTGAAAGGCGTATTTACTTTACGCACAGGGAGAAGCCTATGTATATAGATGCTAATGAGTCGGGTTACACTATACCCCTTGTACATAAAGAAGCTTTTGACAAGTCAATAAAGAGCTCTATTTCCGCGTACATGATATTTGTAAAAGACTCACAAAATGAACCTAATGCTATGTCAATTGAAAATGAAGGGAATAAAAAGGAACTAGTGTTGTGTAAATTCCTTAGTGGCTTTCAAGATGTTTTCATTGACGATATCCATATGGAGTTGCCTCCAAAAAGAGGGGATGATGACCATGCAATAGAACTTCTTCCAGAAAGTTCTCCGACTAATAAGCCTCCTTATAGAGTCTCTCAAGCTCAACAAGAGGAGATTATGCGGTAAGTGCATGAGTTGGTTGAGAAAGGCATGGTTAGGCCTAGCTCATCTCCATTCTCTTCACCGGTTCTTTTAGTGCAAAAGAAAGATGGCACATATCGTATGTGTGTCGACTATAGGGAACTAAATAAGATCACTATCAAGAATAGGTTTCCCGTTCCACGGGTAGAAGACCTATTTGATAAGCTACAAGGATCGACCTATTTTAGTAGGATTGACCTAAAAAGTGGCTATCATCAAATAAGGATAGTGGATCAAGACATAGTGAAGACCGCGTTTCGCACAACGTTTGGTCTCTATGAGTACATTGTCATGCCTTTTGGCTTGACCAATGCCCCAGCTACCTTCAACCGAATGATGGAGAAGCTATTCCGGCCTCATCGTGGCTACACTGGAGTGTTCTTCGATGACATTATCATCTACTCCAACTCTTTGGATGAACACAAATGACATCTCCAGGTAATATTTCAAGTTCTGAGAGACAATAGGCTTTTCATAAATTGAAAGAAAAGTGAAATTTTCTTGCAACAAATTCAATATTTAGGTCACATTATCTCTCAAGATGGCATCCAAATGGATCCATCAAAGTTAGAGGTAATAAAAGGATGGCCTATCCCAAGGAATTTACATGAACTAAGAAGCTTTATAGGTATGTGTGCATACTATAGACGCTTTATAGAAAAATTCTCACTTATAGCAGGACCATTGCATGACCTAACTAAAAAGAACATTAAGTTTACATGGTCTCCTAAAGAAAATAATGCTTTCGAAAAGCTCAAGGAAAAGCTAATCTCTCAACCTGTGCTTACACTACCGGATCTCTCAAAGCCATTTGAGGTCCAATGCGACGCTTGTGGTGACTGCCTTGGGGCTGTTTTGCTCCAAGAAGCGCATGCCATCGCATACAAGAGTCGAAGGCTCGACCCTATTGAGCAATCTCTAGGCATATACGAGAAGGAACTCCTCGTAGTTCTTCATGCCTTAGACTCGTGGAAGCACTATTTATTGGGGACTCCGTTCATCCTACGAACGGATCACCAAAGCCTTAAGTACTTCATGATACAGACTAAGCTCTCCGACAAACAAATGAGGTGGGCAAATTTCCTCTCACAGTGTCACTTTCATATTTCTCACATTGTTGGCAAGCATAATCTTGTAGCCAATGCACTCTCAAGACGACCGAGAGCTAATGCGGTGTCAATAGCTACTCACAATGATCTATTTGTAATGATAGATGAGTATGCTAATGATCCCGACTTCAAGGATGTAATTTCAGCCCTTGCACTAGGGAAGAAAGAGGAGCCATTCACCCTACAAGATGGCTATCTTCTCTATGGCAATAGGTTGTGTGTTACTAGCTCACTACGTGAGAAAGTGATGTGCGAATCCCATGCTCCTCCTTATGCAGGGCATAGAGGGATTCAAGCTACACTAAGAGGGATAGAAACCTACTTCTGTTGGTCTACCATGAAAGCGAACATACAATAGTATGTCTCGAAATGCGTGGTTTGCCAAAAGATGAAGTTTGATAGGGGGAAGCAACCCGGTTTGCTTCAACCTTTGCCAATCCCTGATACACCATGGGAGAGCATATCCATGGATTTCATTTTTGGATTGCCTAAGTCTATCCATGGGAATACGGGAATATGGACGATAGTAGACAGGTTTAGCAAACAAGCTCATTTCATACCTGTCAAGAAGACTATCAAAGCCCATCAAATGGCAACCCTTTTCATTTCACAAATCTTCAAGTACCATGGCTTGCCAATGTCCATAGTGTCGGATAGAGATCTTAGAATGACCAATAATTTCTGGAAGGGTCTCTTTGAGAATTTAGGGACAAGGGTTAATTTCTCTTCGGCTTATCACCCTCAAACGGATGGCCAAAGTGAAATAGCTAACCTAACAGTACTTGATCTACCAAAAGCCTATGTAACGGAAGTAGATCAAAGGCCACAATGGGAGAAGTACTTACCGTTGGTGGAGTATGCTTACAATAACACTATACATACTTCCACGGGAAAAGCACCTTTTGCGGTGATTGAGGGAAGATCCAAAAGTCCCTTGCTACTTAAGGTACATGGGAAGATCTTCGTTGCAGATGAGTATAGCCGAGACCTACAAGAATCCTTCCAAAGGATTAAGGATGCTATCTCTATCTCACAAAAAAGGCAAAACGCTGCTACTAACAAGCACAGAAGAGCTCAAGCCTTTAAGGAAAATGATTGGGTCTTGCTTAAGTTTCTCAAGGCTCGGTTAAGGCACACGATGGGCAAGAATCCTACGGGCCACCAAAATTACTATGCCAAGCTGGCAAAAAGGTACTATGGTCCCTTCCAAATTCTTAGGCCTATCAATGAGATGGCCTACCAAGTCAAGTTGCCCGCTGATTGGCTCATACACAATGCTTTTCATGTGAGCCTCTTGAAGCCTTACAAAGGTGAGCCACCCCATGAAGCAATCATTGAGGACCCACCGGAGATCGAGGACCAAGAGGAGGTGCTGCAGCCCAAGTCCATTCTCCGACATGAAGACAAGGTATTAAGAGGTGGTAAGACTATCCAACGGTATCTTATTAAGTTTAAAAACTATCCTTTTGAAGATGCTAGATGGATGCAAAGCATACAATTAAAGGATAGCCTAAACCTTGTCAATGCTTACAATGCTTCCCTAGAGTAGGCAAATGTACAAATGTTTAAATGAACAAAGTTTCTTTTTGTCTTATAAAACTCTCTTTTTGTTATTTGTGCACAAATGCTAAGAAGTATGCATGCTTAGGATCAAGTTTGCGGAGATAACGTCTCCTGAACACCAAGTAGAGCTTGTCACTCTACTATGGAAGATTGATAGGACTAATGCACAGACATGCTTGCGGCAGCTTCGGCTCTCAAGCGTCAAATGGACTAGTCATCCATTGTGGAATGGTGTCGTAGGGTAAAATAGGGATCCTCTACCCGCTAAGTAAAGGACTAATGACTATGCTTTATCATCTCTACCTCATAGTCGAGGACGACTATGATTTCAAGAGAGAGGTAATGTCATAATAACTAAAATCTAGTTCTCCTAAATGATTTTCTCATGTTAAATTGATCATTTAATATGGGGAAGTAGCAGGGGAGAGAAAGCTAGAATGTTGGTAAGGCTGGCAGACTAGGCCACAGTAGGGATCCAAAGGGGGGCCATCTGCAGAAGAACAATGTACCATGAATGTGCTCCAAGGACCCTAGGGTGCAGCACATTAAGACTTTCAAAATGCTAAGGTTCCAAAATTCAAAGTGAAAGTCCCAACGGTTGAAGCTTAGGAAATTTGGATGCTTTGTGTATTCAAAAAAGTCAATGCATGTTCCTAATGAAGGGGAGGCGAGCCCAAATGGTAGGGGATGAGAGAGATTAGTGAGAGAATAAACACACACACAATCCAAAGCTCCCCTTTACAGAAAGGGCAAAAAGGACACATGTCAGATGCCTAGGCCAGTTGCCTCCAAAGTGTATTCAAATCCTATTGGATGACCCTTGAAGTGGACCAATGAGAATTAGGCTATAGTAAATTTAGTCTAATTAATTTTAAAACACTTAATGAAAAGAACCAATGAAAATTAAGTCTCCTGGATGATTATTGGACAGCCTGCCAAGGGGTCCAATAGGAATTAAGCAGCCCAATGGGCTACTTAATTCCTATTGGCCAGAAGGGGAAAAGGTCCAATGGGGATTTAATTCGATTAATTAAATTAGCCGAGCTCTCTCTAAAGGGGAAAGAGGGACACATGTCAGAAGGCTCTTCAAACTACCCCTATTTTCCTATTGGCTAAGCTTGGCACATGCCAATGAGTGCCAGGAAGAGGAAATAGCAAGAGGGGTCGACCAAGAGAGAGAGAGAGAGAGAGGGCTGATTTTTGCAAGGCATTGTGCAACACACACTTACACAGTCTATGTGAGAAGCAAGGAAAAGTATATCTCTTGCCAAGCTTTAATGGAGAGCTCATCACCTACTCCAAGCTTGTGAGGTAGAAGCCTACATCGACACGCTCTTGGCTTGTGATGCAAATCCAACCAAGAGCCAAGCTCCAATGCATGCTCATCTCTTCTACCAAGCTAATTACTAAGCTAACTATGCTAATAAGAGTGATTATGTGAGGAGAAATACTTCTTTCTCGTAGTACTACTCCTTTTCCTCTCAATCTTTATCTCATACCTCGCCAGCTCTCACCATCTTTGAAGGTGTGTGAGGTCTTGGGTCTGAGACATCCGAGGAATGAATGTTGTGTTTAATTAAGTCTTGCTAGGTGCTTGAAGCTTCCATCTTCATAGCCCTAGCTAGTAATTGAAGGAACACAAGATCTTGTATTGTAAAATGTCTCTCTTTATGAGAGAAACCTATAATACAAAGCCTTTTGGAGGGGGGACCGGCTCCATGTACATCCGGTCCTCAACTGTTGTCAATAGCTTAATTTCTCTCTCTTTTTGAAGTATTGTTCATGCCTAATTCTAACTAGGTGTAATGGTTTTGTTGATGTCTCTATCTCTCCAACCAAGCACTCTATGCTATGCTCATTAGGAATATATTCTTGATGAAATGCTCTCTAAGTTTATGTAATTTCCGCTACACATAAAATTACTACTCGCTATAATGTTACAAAGAGAGAGAGAGAGAGAGAGAGAGAGAGAGAGAGAGAGAGAGAGAGAGAGAGAGAGAGAGAGAGAGAGAGAGAGAGAGAGAGAGAGAGAGAGAGAGAGATGTACATGATTGGAATGTGTGGTCAGCATCAATCTTGGGAGGAACAATAGAGATGGTTGTGCATGTGTGTATGTAATTGGAAGAGTAGAGAGGTACGGTGGTACAAGAGCCTTGGTCCAAAGGTCTCAGCATTGACAAATCAAAGTAGTAGATTGTTGTAACAATAAATGGATTGGTCATATAAGGTGAGTTTATTTCAACTTGTATTAAGTATCAAAGAATATTGCAATTATTTGGAAGGCTTGGTACCCATGGATTTTATGGAAATATTGTACGGAAGATTGAAGCTATAATAGCCAATGGAGTGCTCAAAGTAATTGTGGTGTTGTATGCACTACAACTTCCAATGCACTAGTGGGCATTGCTCAAAGAAAGCTGGGAACAAGAGGGTTCATTGAAGAATGCTTGCATTGTAGTGTAAAGTTTCATGTGAAAAAGAAAGCCATGCAGCAAAGTGGAAGAAAGAAGCTTTAATGGAGTTCTTGAAGCTGCAAAAACCAGTGTGTGAACCACCTCTTGCACACACAAGAGGCTGAATTTGATGTGCATAAAAAGTGATGCATCTGGTGCCAAAATAGCTTGCATAGGCCTTGGGGTCATTTTCTTCTTTCTGTAGGATGACCAAAAAATGTTTCCTCTTAGCCCGCAACACCATCTTCTCTAAAGGTCGACATTTCCTTGCTTCCTGCACCTTAATTTTTTATGGTGTTCACACAAGAAGTCCAAAAGATTTCAAATTTTTACGCTTTAGATTCAAGCCTTTGCTTTGTTTTTAACTCCTTCCCATGATAAGTCTTGAAGGGCTTTTCAAGCTCCAAAGCTAGCAAGTCGATGATTAAAATCAGCTCAATCCATATGTATATTTTTTGCAAAATCTAAATTTTCCCAAACCAAATTTCAAGCCACAAATGTTCAAGTAAAAATTCTAATGAAGCTCAATCTTTTGCCGATAAATTGTCGATTGTTCAAGGTGTCGATTGGTGCTTAAACCAAAGTGTACCAAATTGACAAACACACACACACTGTGGACAAGGTTGGCTCAAGAAAAGTATCTTATTTATTTTTCTTTGTTTCATTTCACTTAATTAGAGCTATTATTTGCACCACAACACACTCCTAGCATATCATAGCAATTACTTCATTTGTAAAAAACCGTGGCCTATGAATGCACGTGACCACATTGAACTAGAAAGCACCTTATATAGCATGTGTCTAGCACCAAGCATAAAGACTAAAAAAATAGAAAATTAGACAAAAATAATTCTCTTTCAAAGATTTTGGTGGTCCAAAGGACTCTAGCACAGTACTTGCATGGGCGAGTCAATTGGTCGATTTTTTTCATGACGAGCATTTTCCACAACATGACATGGCAAAGTGCTCTGCTACCCACCTCATTCGTAGTGCCACTCTCTAGTGGAACACCATGATGCAACATGGCAAGCCTCCTTGCACATGGCATGCATTTCCAAAGCTCTTTTGATACCAAATTTTTCATGCACTATACAAATCAAAAGCACATAGACAATTGGATCTTGCCACCAACAAAGTAGGAATGAGAATGTGCATGCATATGTAGACCATTTTTGGAACCATCTAATGAAATTAGAGTCAATTGAACATGTTACCATAAGGTCTCTCAAATGAAATCCATTTCTAGGCAAGCACCACACTTAGGTGCAAATGTGGATATGTTTAGTTCTGACATCCTTGTAGAAGCTATTTCTTTGGCTCTCAAAAGTGAAAAGAAGACCGGTCTTCTAATTTTGATAGGTTCAAAGCTTTCAAGGGGCACTTATACTAGAGAAAGAATGCTAGGGGTAATGGCTTGTGAAAGGATGCTACCTAGGTAGAAATTTTAGGCTCCCAATGATGAATTTAGTGAGTTGATGACAAGAGATTAAGAGAAATATTAGAGCTAATAGAAGTAGCAAATCATTAACTAGAAAACTAAATGCAAACCATGCTTACAAATATAGCTCAAAGTGATGGGGTACAAAGTGTGTAGATAGGGCTTCTTTATAGGAGACCATCTTCATGTGACACAAGCAATGATGTCATTGGAGATCTAAGTGTTATTTAGTGTAGGCTCATCTTTCTAAGCTTCTAGGTAGAGGGAACTCCCATAGGTAGAATAGTTGGTGGTGCAAATATGGCACACACCCCAACAACCCTCTCCTTGTGTGTCAATGTAGTTCACCATGCAAAAGTCAAATATCCTCCCCTAGAGAGTTTGCCAGTAGGTTGTATGATCAAATGACTTTCCCTAGAGAATTTTACAATAGGGTATAGGCCAAACAAATTGTATCCCGATTCCCCTAAAAAGTAGTAGCCAACTAGGTGGTTAGGCTTACATAGTCAAATTAGGTGCTTCAAGATGAGTGCCTCCAATGTCGGAGTGCCAAATGTGGATGAAGCCTCTGTCAAACTAGTCAAACATTTCATTGTTGTTTTGTTGTGGATGTCAACTTTGTGTCTTCGATGTCGACTTCAGGTTGGATGCTTCTCCCCTCCTCAAAGGTGTATTCAAATGGATCAAATAAAATAGATTCCAATAGCGGCATGGCATGACTCAAAATGCCCAAATCTATTGCAAATTTCTTCAAATCAGTGTTGACGTGTTTTCTCACCCAATTGCTACTAGCAACTACCAGTAGCATAAATGCTAAAAATAAGTGAAGGGCAAAATTGAGTAGACGACTTTGTAGGCTTTAGAAACTTTCTCATGAAGTTATGGTGTAGCTACCTCAGAATAGCATTTTTGTGTGTGCTGATCACCTGCTTGCGAGCTCTTATCGCCAATGATATGGTTGGAGAGCTCCACCACAACTACTAACAGAGGTCGTAAGTGATGTTGTGTGTGTATCGGTTGCAATGGTTGACGGTCAATAGCCATGTTGAAAACTAGGTGTAGGTTGTGTGTTTTGATGGCGCTTGCAAAGTGGGTGTGGCCTCTTGGATGATGACATCCAATGCGTATTCAGTAGGTGCCATAGATGAGGGTTTTTCTCCAGGTTGAAAACCAGTGTTTTGGTTACACTTGGTGTGTTGGCTTGTGCAAATGTTGTAACTGACAAGAAGGTATGATGGGCTGGCTCATTTGATGGTTTCTTGCCTATTTAAGGCATGAGTTTTCCTTCAAGTGGGATATCAATCACTTAGCTGAGGATTTGGGGAAAAATGCCAAAAGACTACTAAATAACACGAATAATGCTAAAGAGGGATGAAAAGTACATTGAGTCTAATTAATGAAAAATGCAAAGGGGTATTGATCATGCAACCAAGATGAGCAAGGAGAGGACTCACTTGGTCTAGCTTAGAGGGAGATTAGGGGATGAGTAGGACCTAATTAGTACTAGCTATGTTAGGCTTTGATACCAATTGAGAGGATCCTAACTATGGTGGGAATTCAAAGCTCCCATTCATGATGAAGTTAGTGAGTCAATGGAAAGAGATTAAAAGAAATATTAGAGCTAATAGAAGTAGAAAATCATAAACTAAATTAATCACAAACTAGATGAAAATCATGCTTATAAATATGGCTCAAAGTGATGGAGTACAAAATGTGTAGATAGAGCTTATTTTATAGGAGCAGAGAGAGCATCTTCATGTGACACAAGCGATGATGTCATTGAGGATCTAAGTGTTATTTAGTGTAGGCTCATCTTTCTAAGATTCTAGGTAGAGGGAACTCCCAATAGGTAGACTAGTTGGTGGTGTAGATATGGTACACACCCCAACAACTTGGGTGCCCGTAGTGATGCTGAATCACCTACTCCTCCTTATGCTCTTCCCAGTGTCAATTTCAAGTCAAAACCTAGTGGTAGAGCTATGAAGAAAGTCAAACGGTATAAATGTCATTGTTTTAGTCATTTTGTAGGTAAGTGTTGGTTTTCAAAGGGGTCCAACAACAACAACAACCATAAACGCACCACAACCGCAACAAATCTACATCTATCAACATTAAAATACAAAATGAAATTGTTTTTTAAAACCAAAGGTACAATTGAAAGCTCCAAGATGAAACTTTAAATATTACTATATAGAATTTGATAGAAGAAAGAACATTTTTTGTTGTAGCATTGCATGGTATTGATATGATACTTGGTACGCCATTTTGTCATGAATTCAGCCCCATAATTGATTACCATACACCCTTTCTCACATTTGCACGTATAGATCAACACATTCATCTGCAAGAAATCATTGAAGCATAGAAAGTTGCATGTTTGTCTTGCACACAAGCAAAACAAGCAATCTGTAAGCAAGCAAAGATGTACCTAGTTCTTGTCAATGAAGCGTCTATTGGTGCATCCATCAATTGTACATCCTACCAATGGAGGTGTTCCACCCTTTTCTCTTTCAATTGGAATGAGATGGTCTTCCTTCAAAGCTCCGAAGGCATAAAATAGACCATAAACTAAAACTAGCTCAAAAAGCATGCCCACTTATGTTGCCTCCACTTGCTAGATACTCAAATAAGAGCTCTGTTTGCACCAAAGGGATAGTGATGAATCGCCCTTTACACATAATCAAGTTGGCAAGAAGAACTATGGGGCAATGAAAGGTGTTATGAGACAAGAATGCTACAAAAGAGTTGTGCATTTTCTTTAAAGGCAAAAATGCATGTGTAGTTGGCTACACAGATGTAGATTATGTAGGGAATGTGGACAATGCAATGTCTATATCAAGATATGTCTTACATTCATTGGTGGTGCACTTTCATGGAAATTTTGTCTGCAAGGTTGTATGTCGTCCCAGTCTACCACAGAATCAAAGTATGTTGCTGCATCATATGCAAATAAGAAAGCTATATTGCTTATGTGTATAGTGGGAGATTTGGGGATTACTTCAAAAGTTTCACGTTTGCATTGCAATAGTAAGAGTGCTAACTGCTTGGCACGTAATCTAGTGTTTCATGCAAAGACAAAGAACATTAATGTGATGTATTGGGGTTGTTCATGTTTGTCATATTTTTCATTGAAATTTTTAATACAAAACATTGAAGAAAACATCATTTCTCACATGCTATTCTTGTGTAGGTAGAATAGGGAGAGATTCAGTGACATGATTGGTGTGTGCGGGTTGTAGGCTAGTGAGTACAGTTTGGATAGATCTTGGGTTCATGTCCTTCCCTTATATGTAGAGAAGAGGACTTGCCATAGCTAGTCATAGTGTTGCTAACCTTGGATTGATAAATATCATTGGATTAGGGTGATATCCATGTGTGCTATCCTATGCCCACAATAAAACCATCAAAGAAACTTGTTCAAGGGTGCCATAGGTTTTCAATGCTTTTGTGTACCTTTGTTTGGGTGCAAAGCATGTGTGTTATGCAAGAATATGTGGATATGTAAAGCATGAATGGCTTCAACTATTAGTAAATTGGAAAACTATTGTGCAATCATGCGATGGCAAGTGGATTGTTGATGCATCTTGTTAGTCTATTATGGGAGGCCAAATTTAGGCATCTCCACCTAGTTGCAAGTGGGTAGCAACAAGATGCCTAAATTTAGGCAAGCATGGACATGAGCTGGTCCCCATGGGGTAGTGAGCCAGGATGCCATTCGGTACCCAAGAGGTGAACATGTGAGACCTTGGAGGGGATGGGAGGTGAATAGGTGGGGACGATAGGTGAACATGCAGCCGAGAGAGAGAGATCCTTGCCCAAGAATCAATCAATCTCTGTTGACATAGTGCCAGATTTACCTGCAGGTATTCAACCTCTCTCTCTCTCTCTCTCTCTCTCTCTCACACACACACACACACACACACACACACACACACACACACACACTCACTCACTCGCAACCACATCACAATGCTATTACAACTCACAATGCTCTCAACCACACACTTCTTAATGGAAGAGCATTTGTGGACTGTTGTTTGGGCCTCTGGCTAGATATCGGCATGGTAGGATATGTGTGGGTGGGCTGTGCCGATCACGACACTTTTTTTTGGGGGGGGGGGGAGTGGGGGAACATAATTCAATGTGCTGTGGTGTGATGGCTGCAACTCCCTTGCGTACGTCTACATGCAGCGTAGTGGTAGAGCTCTCATGTGCACAGACAAAGGTGCTGAGTTCAAACCTACATGTGAATGCCGCGTTGACCTTTTTGGTCAACTGTTGGCAATCGGTTTCCATTGATTGGCAACCGGCTCGTGGCAAGCAAGCTGATAAATATCCAAACCCGTTTGGAGGGAGAGAGAGAGAGAGAGAGAGAGAGAGAGAGAGAGAGAGAGAGAGAGAGAGAGAGAGAGAGAGAGAGAGAGAGAGAGAGAGAGAGAGATGCAAGGTGCTAGCTGATGTTGCATGAGGGCTTTTGGGGAGATAGCAGAAGTCATCAAGTTGGTAGAAATTTTTCTCTCTCTCTCTCTCTCTCTGTCTCTCTCTCTCTCTTTGATGTGGGTTGTCATGCTACTCTGTTTCTCTCTATAGATAGCACATAAGTCTATCCACCATCCAAGACTCATGCTCGATTATCTACTGAGATGATTGCCACAAGGTAAGAAAATAGCTAACTACTATCCAGGTTTCAGACTCTCTGAAGGTACTGGAAACACGCAATAATACCTCTTCTCAGCTTCCATGAAAGTGACATGCTGATATAGATCAGCAACACTGACCAAGGCCTTGACTTGCTGTTGTTTCTCATCAGTAAGCAAGCTCATCAAAACTGATGATCAAGGTTGACAACCTGGCAATAACAAGTAGGGATTAAAACTAGTCGCAACATGCCTTACATCATGATAAGCAAACTTCAAACTAGAAAGGTAATCTTGCATGCGCTTAGCATATCCATTAGCATATCTTGCTAACATATGCACTTAGCATATCCTTTAGCATATCGTAATACTTACCTGACCATCCGTCTATAGACGAGTGGTAGGATGTATTGTTGCTTCTCTCCAACCATTTACAAAAAATCTCCAAAAAATGACTGGTAGACATGGGTTCACAATTACTCACAAAAATGTGGTGTAATCCATGTCATCTATATGGTTGTGATCAACCAACTTAATTGGAATAAACTCATACCGTTTAGACCATTACACCCATACCAATTTCTCCCCTCATATGGTAGTTGGTAGATCCACAATAAATCTCATAGAAATACTACACCTGTGGTGCAATATGTTTCATAAGTTATCAAGTCCATGAATTTGAACGCCGTTCCAAACAAGCCTGTGTTAACACTAGGGACCATAACACCTAGTGTGAATGCATTTAACACAAACCTATCCGAACCTGCATTTTCATGACTAAACTTTCCACGGTACGTATGTGAAAGCCTTGCGACAAAAGTTGGACCATAATAGAATGTGAAAACTCAGTCACACTTAGGTACCAACCATGAAACAATCTCATTAACATAGCATAACTTTGCTATATGTGTAAACAACCATCTGTTAAGGTTGCTTCATAGCACTTGTAATCTTAACAAGTCTGACTCGGTATCTGACAATTTCTAGCCACTAAAATTGTTCCTGATACTGTGTGCTTTAATAAATGGTCTAATAAACGAATGTGACCAGCATCTAGGGACTTTGTCGCGACACATCATGAGAAAACAGGCGCCAGTGCCAGTCCTAGAGACTCATATTCTCCACATGTGGCATAGATCTCAGAAAACAATGTTAGGAAAAGTGACATCCATCAAGTACGAGATGTACTTGTGTGTGGAGGTAACTGCAAACACCCACCGACTTGAGTGAGAGGGACCCTCATATACTCTGCTCCACACCGTCTAAATCGAAATCCATGAGTTCCTAGACCATGTTGTACACCATGTTCCTAACAACATGTGCCAAACAGATCCTACCATGTAGGTCTGTAACTATTACAATAGGGAACAAAACTATCATGGTATCCTAATGACAGTGAAGAGAGAAAGTGACACCACTTTCCCAAAATGCTATGCTCTTACATGACCTTGTCATGTGGCTCAAGAGAAAATTGGATGAAAGCCTTCTAGCTGATGCATACCTTTTACAAAACTTAACCAATCCAAATTGGAAAAGAAACTAAATCAAAAAACATATACTTACGATGAGGTAGAGAATACTTGATACTTACCCGGAGGTCAAGTGCATATTTCAATTGGTAAGCATACATTATCAAAATTTCTTTGACCTGCTAATCACTGAAATATAGAGGTTAGTGAAGATAAATAAATTTAAATTTTTAACTTTGGGTGTTGCCTTGGCAATCCAAACCCCTTGGTATATCCGGCCAATCTAACTCCCTTGGAAAGAGCCTGT